>NC_054055.1:40009461-40319818 GCF_017639655.2 Falco naumanni
AATACTACCTCACACAAGTGGAAGTGGCTATAGATGATCCTTTTCATTGTGCTACAGGAAGGAGCTGAGGCTCAGTGGTGTGGGAGATGTAACTATTCTAGGCAAGCAAAGGCCTGGAATAACAGAAAAAAAAGGGATAAATTCTGACTGAAACAGTCCATCTATAGTTGGAATCATATATGGATGGCAGACAATCTCTCCATCTTTCCAAAGTCTGGCAATAAGGTATTTTCTACCACCTGTTACAACCATTTTCAGAAAGAAAATCAAGTAAATTGAGTACAAAATGAAACAAACACATGCATAAAGTAAGATTACATGCTGGTAGTCCCACTCCTTAGATGTATTCTCTAACTACTGGAAAATAGTTTTTCTCCAGTTTTCGTGTGATTTAATGGAACTGTATAGATCCAAGTTTATTCCATATTCGTTGACCTGGCATTAATGCATGAATTGTGTTTTCATATGCTTTCAGCTTTGTTGCAACTAACCTTTTTTCCTCTTCTCCAACTATTTCTTGTTACAAATTTTGTACATATTGTGCCAGTACTAAGCAAAGCATCATAATAGGCTAATACTGTTATTAACCTTGAGGCACTGTAGGCCAATTACAATATTTTAGATGTTATTGGACCACCTTAACCGGAACTTGAGAATAGACAATTTAAGATCTGAAAAAGGAACTGAAAATTTTACACAGCAGCCACATAGTTAGTACCAGCTGTGTGGCTGCAAGTCTGAGGTAGCTTGTATGCAGAGTCAATAAAATCTCAAAATCCTCTGTTTACCCTATCACAAGGTGAATGTGAAAACTGTTGTGCTTAATTCTTGCTGACAAATACTTTCACATGTATTGGCAAACAGTCAGCTACAGTTGAACAGAACAAAGCAGCTGCTTGCAAAGCTCAGCCAAGAGCCAATAACTGTTAGTCTTCTTTCTCCTCTGCAGCTCAATAAGGGATTGTGTCAAAAAGTCAGACACATATTTTAGATGCCCAAGAGACATTCTTGCATTACCATTCTTTTGTCTGTACATGCTCATGGAAGAACATCAGTTATTCCCCAGGCACAGACTGATTACGTGATCTGTTCACTGAAAAGTCTGGGAAGTCCTGGTGGGTTCTTGCTCTGAAACTGTTACACTCTACATGATGATAATAAACTTGTCTTGGGGCCATTGACTTTGTTTCTGCCAGTCAGATTGTCCTTCCTTCACCCTGAATGTCTCTCATGCCAAAAAAACTCTCAGCAGAGCTGTAATACACCAAATACAATAAAACTGTATCCCTTGCATAGGCTCCCTATCTATTCTCTGACCAAAATCCAACTGTGTATACTCATCTTAAGAAAAAGTTTTAGAATTGGTCCTTAATGATTTTGTGAAAGATAGCAAGATAGCAGAAAACATGCTCGAATCTTCACAAAACTATGAGAAGCAAAGTCTTCCTGAAATTATAGGCCAAGTATTATTCATTGCTTAAGCTGTGAGCCTACATATGATGTTTATTGCTTTCTAGACACGGAATTCTAGGACAGTACTCTGCTGTAAGGGACTAAAAATCAATCATAAAATTTAGCTTAATATTTGAAAATTACAGTGATTAATATATCTTCTCTAAGGAGACTAGGAATTGACTTTATTATTTCTTCACAGGAAAAAGGAAACTATTAATTGCCATCAAAGAAATGTGATTGGATTTTTTTTAAAGTATCATGAAACTGCTTGTGATATAAGTCCTTTCTCATTAACTAATTGCTCTTGATTATACTATTTAGGATGTATCTTGTACCTTTGGTGGAAAACATAGCTAGTTGATTACAACCAAGAAATCCTAGTTATGCTTTTCTTACTCCAGGCAATGGTAGTTATTCAGGTGGTGATTAGATTGGGGCCAAAGTTGCCTTGTCTGTACAGCTGGGCTTGTTGCCTTCATAGAAATCCTTAAAAGAGGATATCTTAAATTGCTACCTGAATCTCAAACATGAACAAGTGCTACTAAAGCTGGTTTTCATATAGAAAAATAAATATAAAAAAATGTATAAGGCTATTTTTTTTTGTTTTTCTCTGCTGTTAAGTAAAACAAAGAATAATAATTCAAATACCTGGAGGTTCTAGTAACAGGTCAACAAAATCATGACCATGAATTACCTAACTCAGAAGAGTTCTTTCAAAATGTTCTTTGTTTTTCAAAACTTGTAATTTGTATTAAAACAAACAAAACACTTCATAATCAGTCTCAATGTTTTCTGAAAAACAGGCATCAAAAGGAATGAGCAAAATCTTGAGTCTCGGTTTTATTGCAAACCATGTATCAACCTTTTCCTGCTTTCAGAAAATTGTCCTGACACATTGTTTCCTACCTTTTTTGAAAGGCTTCAAGTTATGTTCAGCTGGTATTTCTGAATTCCAGTTATGTATCTTCATTCAGGTGCTGTCTTATCTCTCCACAGTCAGCTGTGTTCTGTTTACCAACAAATGATAACCATCGTACTGGCAGATAAGTTGAAGCTGTTCTGTAGATATAAGGGCAATGGCAAGACACTCATGAAAGACTTGATTTCACTTAAATGCACACATACAGAGAATTTATTTCATGACTTGCACTAGAGGAAAAATGAATCTATATCCACTTCCATTTGGCCTTCTTTTTATGTTTGATAGTTATATAGGTTTAGATTTCAATTCTTTAAAAAGTCCATGAAAATTAAAAACAAAGGAGGGGACGAGAGGGGAGGGGATAGGAGAGGAAGAAAAAAAGTCCTTTTAGGGAAGATTGCAAAATTGGAAAACCCCCACAAAATTAAAATAAAATTTCCTTAAGAATCATGACACGTCATAAAGCATATTCTAATGTTTCCCAATTTCCTTATTTGATATCTTTAATCTTTTTTTTTTTCCCCATACACCTTGTTGCCCTTTCAGTAATAGCTTAAGATTCATTAATCCATTTCAACCTCTTTTCTCCCATAGAA
The DNA here is from genome assembly GCF_017639655.2 of Falco naumanni. Classification (NCBI taxonomy): domain Eukaryota; kingdom Metazoa; phylum Chordata; class Aves; order Falconiformes; family Falconidae; genus Falco; species Falco naumanni. The sequence continues at coordinate 40,012,435 of NC_054055.1, forward strand.
CATTTATTTCTGAAAGGTACATAACTCTTCAAATGGGGTGAATTTTCAAAATTTCTAGGAAGTTAACAAAAGCCAGTGGAGATGTCATTTTCTCCTTAATTTCTTTTTTCAAGCTCAGCGGTGGGCTTTGCTCACATTTTCCTTTAACATGAAGAAAGTGACTTGAGATTCCTCACAGCCTTAAATCAGATATCCAGAACCATTTAATTAAAACCCACCTGTCTCGTGCTTTTTGGTTTCACTGAACATTAAATCTGGAGTAGCAGGCAGAAATAGATTCAGGGGAATGTTCATAGTTGTTGATGAACAAGGAAACTTTTTGACTTATAAAATTCTGGTTAGAATTGAAGTAATTAGTTTTGTTAACAGATGATGAGCTGGAAAGCAGACATAAGAAGGAGAATGGTATAAGAAGAATAGAATTTCTTTGCTTCTGTATTTTGGAGAGAGCTATATAATTCTGCACCACTCAGTTTAGAACACCAAAAATTGCTGTCCCAAAGCGTTTGGAATAGTCATTTTCCAAAGTCATAAAATACTTTGTAAGTTTTGTTGAATAGAGTTGCATGCATTGCCTTCGTGATTAATCTACTTAGTAAATTGGTTTACCTCTCCTATTTGTTACCAAATGCATCAATGTGGGGTCGAGTATCTAGCCTGCCTTTCTGTGTGAACTCCAAAACCAAACACCGAGCTTTTCCCAAACTGGAAGCGGCGCTGGCGCGGCTGTTTGCGGGCCTCTAGGGCGGGGGCGCTGGCGCCGCCGGCAGGGGGCGCTGTGGGACCGCGCCGGGGCTGCCACGGGCCCGCTCCGCGCCTGCACAGCGCGCACGACGCGCACGGCGCTGGAACCCCGCAGCCGCTGGCCGCTTTGGTCCGGATTTTCTGTTCTGTTGTCGTGTCTATACTAAGCATAAAAATGCATCACCTGAAAAGAAAAATAAAATTTCACTCGGAAGTAACCTGGCAGGGAAGTTTTCCTAATTCAGACCAGTAAGTCCATCAAAGCCGCCAGGCTTGTTTCCGATTGCCAGGTGAGTTCACCTTTCCTTACAAGCCTTAAAGGGACTCAGAAATCACAGCAGTACCTAAAACACTGTACATAAACCCTCTACAACAGAACCAGTGGGATATTAAAACATGATAAGCAATGGAATCAGCAAATATATCAAACAAGTTACAGAAAAAAAGAAAGCTGTTAGCCCAAACTAATTTTCACTACATAAAAAAAAAAAAAAAAAAAAAAAGGGGAGGGGGACGACAAAGGCTTTTTATTACTTTTTTTACAAAATAGTTCTAAAATGAGCACTGTAAAGAAATGCCTAATAAAGATAAGGCTGTAATCAGACTAGTAACTCCTTCAAAGACAAATTGCAGAGGACGTGTAATAATAAAGTCCAAAGAGAATGCTTTTAAGGTAATTGCTCTCTCCTCACATATATACATAGAAAAGTCAAGTGTAACTAAACTCTCAGAGCAGATTTGGTTCCCCATAACCTATATTATCTAAATAAGCAGATCTGAGGAAAGGGCTCTCAATCTCAGTGCTAAGGCATACCAGCCAGATTTGAAAGCTGAATACTTTTCTGTGGAAAGAATGTATCAGAATTAAGCCCACTCCCCATTTGAAATGTACTGCCATGTTTCTCCTCTATTCTGAAATGTACTTGAAGAAAAAAGGAGAATCACCTTGAAAAAAGAAAGCAAATAAATATTCTTTGCAACAAACATAAACAAAATCTAAGGTTATCTATGAGCTGAAATAAAGGTGAAAAAGGAAGATCAATTTAATCAAAAGATTATTGCTGATGACAAGAGCAAATATTTAGCATTGGTGTTTTGATTCATTAAGCTTTCTGAGTCTTGTAACTTGTATGCATTCCTGTAGTTAAATGTGGGAGGTACAGGATTTTTGTACCACAGGTACATAAATGCCACAGAATGACATCCTTGAAGCACCTACTAACCCACCACTTTCTGTATATCAAGCCTTATGGCTTACTCATTAGTTTTCCATGGATTTTTCTAAATAAAACTCCATGTTCTGTTCTTTAAATTTTATTCAGTGTTTTTTCTTTGTTTGGACATTTAGGGATCCATTAAAATCTTGAAAGAAGAGCAAAGAATAGGAAGAAGTAATAAGAGAAAATAAGCATTCTTTTTTTAAAAGTTATATTTTACTGAAAAAAAAATACCTCCTAAGAACATACAGGCATACTTTTTAATGAAAAGAAGCCTCTTTCCCCTTTGAAATGCCACAGATTTATAGGAACATAATCTCTGAACAGTTGTGGGTTTTTTTTAGTTTTCTGCTTTTCTTTGTGTTTTCATTACTATAAAAGGTAATAAATAATTCCACCTACATGCTATGATTGCATAGCATGAGAAAATGAGTTATAGAAAAACTATTATCCTTCCATTACTGAGTATCTTTATTTGAAAGTGTTACAGATATTTTTTTTTAATTTCCAGGATGTTGTAAGTGCTTCAGGATCACTTATGAGGTCTAAATAAATAAATAGATGTAAGAATCTTTTGCAGTCTTTCAGTAAAAGGTAATTACAGGTATAGTTTAGCAACTTCTTTTTGATAGAATCCCTAAAGAAGATTATAAAGTTTGTGTGTATGGCATCGTTATTTTTCTCATAGTGATGATAAAGAATGACAGAAGTATTTTATAACAGACAAAATTGTGCTAAAGTGGAAGAGTATATACATATATCTCAAGAGACAGAGATTTATAATGCTACTTAATCATTTTAATTTTGACAGAGTTTCAAAATACTACCAAAGCAGATGTGAGAGGGAATTTGGACAGTTGCAGGCTGCTTCTGTTGCTGTTTCTATTTCTCCTTCTTATGGGCTGATGCCAACATAGAAGCTCTAAATTAGAAAGCTGTAATAGGAATGTATATGACACTACTTTGGTTAGCCAATCATACCAGTAAGTATGATAAGTAGGAGAGGGTAGGCTTGTGTCACAGCTGGAGATATAATTACCGTATAAATTACTCTTTAATAGCTTCTGTGCTATGTATTAGGGAACATGTCTCTCAGTTTTACCAATTAACCTACTGAAAAAACCTCCCAGTAAATTCAGCTGTGTAACTGAAGAGACAAAGTATTGCTCCTGTTATTTTTACGTTGTTCTATCTGAACACATATTTTTCATTAAGTTCTATAAATTTCCAGTAGAACAAAAAAAAAAAAATCTCATATGACTATAACATTTTCTGACTCACAAAATGACACCATATTGCATTCCCTTGACCTTTTACCTTTCCAAAATTCTCAGCATGAAAAGAAATGTGTTTCTACCCTAAAATAACATTCTCCTAGCTAACAGCTGTATAGTCACCTTACTCAATGTTTAGATCAGATTCTATAAGCATTAGTAACTCAAAAGGGTTGGCCTGGATTTTAAGTTAGGTGAAACCAAAAGTCAATCCTAACAAAGCACTAAATGGAACACATATTTTGGGGGGTTTGACAAAGAAATGAAATAGTGCCCTTCTGTCCTTTCCTGTTTTTCTTTTTCCACCCCCTCTCCTGTCTTTGATGAACTCCTGTTTTTGGTTTCTGTTGAAGGCTTAATACTGTAAGCCATTCAGTCTATTCATGATCCAGTAAATGTCCTCCAGCAATTGTTTAACGTTAATTGAAATGGTTATGAGCTTAAAAATAAAACACTTGTCTACATGTTATTCTGGTCTAATGCTTGGCACTTCATCAACAAGATTTTGATGCCACTAAGCATCTCTTAGTCAGGGGTGGAACTTATCTTACTTTAAAGACATCTAAAATAGATCACATGAATTTTGCTGAAGAGCTGTGTATTTGTTTCACTGACTGTACAGCTGGCCCTAGACGACTAGCTTGCACAACTCAAACCTCAGTTCAGACACCCACATACAGATGTCTAATGCAATTCGGGATGCCATGAGGTACACTAGCTGGCCTCCAGCTGCTACTTCAGAACCACACAAGGCTTCCACAGATCCTCAGTTATATATGTCACCTCTGAGGTATTCTTGATCATTTCTAAAGTTCTGTTGTGAACATCTGAACTGGGCTCCAGCTTCTTATATGAGGAAAGTTCTCTGTCTATGTTGCACAGAAAACTAAGGAGGAAATGAACTAGCAAGTTTTAGATGCCTCAAAAAATAAGCAACCCTTGACTATGGATTTTTTAATTACATTTTGAATTAGGTTTAGATATCCGAAGTGGGAACATTCTGATGTAAAAGCATCATTTCCCCCATTGTTTATAAAAGAAGCATGGATGGATTCTGATGTAAACAGCTACCTTATAGCCATCTATTTTGGTATTGAAATGCTTACACATGGATATCTAGTGTTATATCAGATGATCTAGCGCATTCCAGGTGGCCTCTACCTGACTTCCCAGAGTCATAGTTACCCATCAATTCTAGGTCATACATGCTAGTCCCTCACAGATATTTCAGATTAGTAGTGCCCAGGGAATCTCAAATATGAACGAGGCCTATATTTCAGTAACTGCATCTTACTCCAAAAGCTAGGTGAGCAGGAGCCTACCACAGTGCCAAAAATAAAGGATAACAGCAGTCACTTTTTTTTCTTTTTTTTTTTTTAATGTGGGTTGGTTGGTTGGTTGGTTGATCTTTTTCCTCCAGAGTAATTTGGAGTAAATTCTGGTATATTTGGCATCAAAGATACACAGGAAATATAAATATATATTCCAGTTAAAAATAAAAATTATAAAGAAGAACTCAAAATGCCAAAGCATTGCAGAGCCTCACAGACCACTACAGGAAAATCTCTACAGCTAAGTGGGAAAAATGAGAGTGTCAACCTACCAATTTGTCTTATCTTCTGTATACGTGATGACTTCTTGAATCAGTATCAGATTACATGGTCAGAAAAGTTGTGTTGGGTTTTTTAAAAAGATAACTATTTAAGTGAGTAGATATACTTATTTCCAGGAACCAATGGGCTGTTCTCTGAAGTAGAAGGAATTGCAAGCTAGGAGCCATATCACTGAAGTAATAACTATGGAAAAAAGCCAAAGACTGAGGAAAAAGCACAAGTTTAATTTACATTCTATTGCTGTTACTAGGGCACCTACTGAAGTCCCAGGGAAGATAAATTTTAAGAATCATGTGCAGACTAGAATCAGACTGTATATAGCTTTCAGCTAGTTACTGTTGCTAGAATAAGAATAATAAAAAGAAACCATTGGAAATTTAACATTTGCAGCCTTCTTCTGGTTTGTCCAGCTCTCTCCTGAAATGTCAATAATCCCAGTTAATGATCATAGTTCATGAAGCTTTTAAATCCTTGTCTTTGTCAGTAAAGAGTTCTTCAAAGAGTTCTAGAATTGGTTGTAGAAATTTGCACAGCTTTGCTGAAATAGGTGGAACTTGAATAAACATAATTTAGTTTGTTAAACCATGTAATAAGAATCAAAATTAAATTGTCAGTATAGCCATCTCTGCATCAACTCAAAATTAATAAACGGAAACAAAGCAAATATTGAATACATTTTTTAAAAAGAATGAGTAAAACTTTTTTTTTTTCCCCCCTTTAAACCTGGTTCAGAGACTGGATGTACAGAATAGTAATTGTCACTACTGTTATTCACAGCTTATTTTAGGAAACACAGATTGCCTTTAAAGCATACTAGGGATGGACAGAATGCTGTAAATTTTTTATCACATATTTGAAGATGTTGTCTGGAATGATAAAATCCAGTCATAGATTGACACAAAAAGTAGACTATAACTTCAGTAGTCAATGATAAATTCTGAGCATTGTAATATAAAATTCTACTCATACATACAAATAAGGGTGTTATGCTTTCTTTTTTCTTTTTTCTTTTTTCTTTTTTTTTTCTCCAGTAGCATATTGAATGTGCTGTCAAAAAAGATATGTCTTTACTGATAAAGCGTCAAGATTTCTATTTTTTTTTCCTGAAAACATTAGATTCATTACAGGGATGTGCAGTGCTATATTAGACCAACTAATGCTTTCTAAACTCTGTTAATACATTTTTATATCTTGAATTTATCCAGGAAGCAGTATCTTGGAGAGCTGAAAGACTGATTAAATTAGTTACAGTTATAATGTCAGTGCTATTAGAATTAGTCTTATAATATAAGACTTGTGTTTAGAAATACTAAATACTTTAAAATAATAATTAAAAAAATACAAATAGCATGATACCTCCAAATCTGGTGAGGGTGAGGTGGGGTGTGGGTTTTTGCTTTGCTTTGATTTTTTTGTTTGTTATTTTGTTTTTTGCTTTTGCTTGCTTATGTTTAGTTTTGTTTTGTTTCAATGCCTGAAATTTAAGTGAGAAAAAATGCTGATTTGTGGTGAAAAAAACCCTCCAAACCTTGTTTTGGGAAAGGTCATTTACAACAAAGCTTAAAAAATTCCAAAAGATTTTGTTTATTCCTTGAAGAAACTCTCCCATTGTTAAAGGTTCACATTACAGAAGGAAATTCATTGGTGTAATTACTGTGCAATAATTCCATGTCAGAGAGATAGATAGATAGGCAGATACAGATAAAATAGATAGATATATATTAGCAGACATGTATGCATAATTCATTTTTACATATATCTATATGGATACATGATGCGCATATATAAAGATATTTATAGAACAAACATACAGCAGCTGTTATGCCATTTGTAGGCTTCAAAGATATAAACAAGACAACAAAATGCCTTTATTGTAATTAATGAGATTAATTAAATTAACATTATTCATTAAGAAATATCATGAAGAATCAGGCTTTAAATAACATAGCTCCACCTGGAAGATCAATTTGGCTCAATACCAGACCATCTTGTTTCAATATACTAATCTAGACCTTTTCTGCTCTCAGAGAATTCTTTCTTACAGAAGAGATGAACATTTTCTTCATGATCAGCTTAAATTTGTGGGATGATCTTTTTTTCTCCATCTCCTTGTACTAATTCAACATCAAGCAGAAGAAGCAAAGTCACTTGGATGAACTGTTACTGTATTTTGTGGCTACATCTTTTGCTGTCATTCTTTCTCACTATGAATGGTTTTACTCACAATCAATACATGTAATAGTGGCTTGGTTCTTGCCTGTGACAAGACTAGAAGTGTGATAAAAAAATTACAAATGCTCCTGAAACAGCTACTCATTATTAATCTAACAGTTTAGGCTTAAAGAATCAACAAAACTGTCATTTATAACTACATTTGAACACTCTGAATATGTATGAGGACTCAAATGCCACTAAGACTAAAACAAATACTGAATCTATTGATTAAGACAAAGTAACAGGCATGATTATAACAGTGTATTTTAATCTGCATCCATTCACTTCGCAAAGTAAACAGAAAATGCTATATAATTACATCTTCTTTTCCTTATAAAAATATATTTTCAAATAATATTACATTTTTCAAGCTTTTCCATCTTCTTTTATGGTTATCATAGGCTAATAAGCATATTAAATTCTTTGCATGAAAATCACTAATATGGTAATGTACTTGTCCTTGCTTAGAAAAAAAATGTAATATTTTCATATAATTGGAAATGGAACAGTAAGAGTCAGCAAATTTTGGCCTATCTTTCTGCATGTCTAACTTCTTTATATTGACTTGAGCAAGCTTTAAGTAAGTGTCCTGAAAATTTGTTACAGGAATTTGCTTTATGCAAATCATGTATTCATTTATTTATTTTAAATCAGCATTCTTAGCTCTTAGGCATACTCAAACTACTTCCTAGGTGACTAGAATGTTCCCACAACTTTGAAAAGTTTTCAGAAATGTTCAGAATCTTACATTTAAGTCACAGAAATAAATACACTAAAAACTAGTGGGTGACTAATGTAGAGGGAAGATTTCACTGAAGACCTTTAAAAATATTTTCAGTTGTTGGTTTTGTTTTTTCTGTGTTTTTGGTTGGTTTTGGTTTTTTTGTGGGGTTTTTTATTATTTTTTTTTCTTCTTCTCATAGGAAAGTGATCAAGATGTTGATCTTTTGGTTCAAAAGTAATCAATCATAGATATAGGTCACTTTATAGTAGAGTGGGCAAACTTTAAAATCATAAATCAGCTGCAGAAGACAACTATATGCCATTTCATTCCAAATAACAGAGGCAGAATTTGTTCAGCTCACAAAAGGAAAGGTCAGATCAGAAATTTTCACTCTTGTCTACGCAGAAGGTGAAACCACTTGGCTTGCTTTTGTCTTATAGGACGGACAGAAAAATAAGATATTTCCAGAGTCATATAAATTGTTTGAATTACTAAATTCCTACATAATATAGGTGATTGATTTGTTTTTTTCTTGAAGCAGCAGTCACCAGCTTCAGAGTAATTTATACCTATTTGGACATCATTAATGTTTACTGTTCTTACTGTTCACTACCAGCTAGGAAATGTGAGCTTTAATACTTGAGTACACTGAGATCATTGTATTCCATTCTTGCCCATACTGGCAGTAAAAATGGCTTTAGGTAGTAAATTATGTATTTGTATTTTGTAAGATAACAGGTGGTGTTAATATGAATGAGAAACAGGACCTTGGTTACTTTGCTGTTTGTTGCACGGCAGAACACTTAAATGATTACATCAGATTTGTTGGTTTTGTTTTCCCCAAAGGGTTTCCTGCGACACAGTTGTAACTTTGTCCTTGCCAAGAAAAGTCAAATGGAATATTAAAAAGTTACCAGAGCATATACCCGAAAAACGGCAAAGGAGAAAGACAAAATGAAAGCTCACCTTGCAAGTGATACAGATTTAGCAGTCTTCCTAGGCTTAAAGAAGACTATAAAGTAGGTAATAGTCAACACACATTGCCTCCCTGCTCCTCCAAAACCACACACAAAACCCCCACAGCCCCCCTCCCACCCCTGCAAGGGAAAGAAATCACCCCAACAACTCATCATGGTTAGTGCGCTCAGAGATAAATAACTATTGGAAAGTTAATAACCTTTTTCAACATTCATCTGCAAAGTCTTTTGAAGTAAAGGTATTTTTGAAGTCTTTATGTATCCCTTACTTCAACAGGGATGTACAGGTGCTGGAGTATGTCCAGAGAAGGGTAACAAAGCTGGTGAAGGGCCTAAAGCACAAGTCTTGTGAGGAGCAGCTAAGGCAACTGCAGCTGTTTAGCCTGGAGAGGAGGAGGCTCAGGGGACCATATTGCTCTCTGCAACTACCTGAAAGGAGGTTGTAGGCAGGTGGGGGTAGGTCTCTTCTCCCAGATAACTAGTGACAGGACAATTGGAAACAGCCTCAAGTTATGTCAGGGGAGGTTTAGATTGGATATGAGGAAAAGTTTCTTCACTGAAAGGGTGGTCAAGCATTGGAACAGGTTGCTCCAGGAGGTAGTCGGATCATCATCCCTGGAAGTGTTTAAAATACATGTAGATGTGATGCTTAGGGACGTGATTTGGTAGTGAATTTGGTAGTCCTGGATTAATGGTTGGACTTGATGATCTCAAAGGTCTTTTCCACCCTAAATGATTCTATAATTCCGTTCTATGGTTCTTTGCTAAAACTTATAGAGGATGAGCTCTGTTCAGCATAAAAGGTATTTCCATACATACGTAAACAGATAAAATTAAAGAAATTCAACAAGTGGGGTTTTTCCCCCTAAAGTAGATTTGCAAAAACTAATTCATATTTCTATCACTTTCTTCTGAAATTGTGGGTTTGACGACAATAGTAAGATCAATTTGAGCTGTGCTCCTGCATACTTTAAATCCTGGTCCCAAGTGCAGTAATTACATGGTTTGCAAATAACTTTGCATTGGTATGTGAAATGAGACCATGTTAAATGTGAAATGTTAAAGTCAATTTTCTCTAACTTTCTCAAAATTGATCCTATGTAACATTTACCTGAGATTTTTTCTTTTCAGACTATTGTACTGCAATTCAAAAAAGGCTTTTTATCACAAAATATGTATTACCTTCCACTTGCCTAATTCAGCACTTGCCCTGCTCATTCGTCTTGTTTTTCTAACTTTCTATTAACCTCTGATGTTTTCTATTTCTAAGGATAAATAAACCTGAGTAGAAACAGGAGTCCAGATCTATAAAATTATCTGAGTACTTAGTGGAAGTTAACTGCCAAAACAAAAGCTAGTGTCAGTAGTGTCAGTCAGTATTTTAAAGATATCAGTGACAATTTTACAGATATGTAATTAGTTTAATAAAATCTTGGGCACATCAACAGTTTGTAGGAACTCTTGGTATTTGAATCTTTTCTTCAGGAGCTAAGAATTGCACATACACATATAAAATCCACTCTGGACAGGAAGAAATACTGGATTTTGTATTAAATTATTTCAAACACATTCAATTGTCTCAGGAGAAGTCAGCTGTTATGAAGGTCAGAAAGGTCATGGAACTAGTTCTGGCTGTTAGTGGCATGTGGGTTGTAAACATGGTATCTATAGTGATAGGCCACCTACAATCTAATCGCATAGACAGAAAAATCAGGCTACAAGGTGGGCAAAGATAATACCATTTCCAAACACAACAGCTTTGCCCAAAATAACTTCATATTTTATAAACTGTGTTATAAAATCACAAGCGCTCCTTTCCACCAATGCACAACTCTAACAGCTTGGAATCGGAAACTGGAAATTATAACTGGCACAGAAGCCAATCATCATTTCATCACGTATTTACAGTAAATGTGCAATTTATTGCATATAACTGGGAAAGCGAATGTGATTAAATACATAGACTATATACATACTCCAGATATACAGAATAAATTTAATTTATCCATGTATATAAGATAGGTTATCTATCATTGATACATACACAGATTTTAAAATTGACAAATAATTTTGAACTCACTACAATTTTCTGTTCAAGTGAGTGCATGCAAACAGTTTTATGGTTAATTTCTATCACTGGGAATTTTAAAAATGCTTTTAATAGCTCTTTTAAAACAATATATTACCTCTGGGAAATGTTTAAGGCTTAATAACACAGTATTCAGCAAAATGCATGCTTTTATTTCAGGTCTCCTAATCCCCAACTTGTTGTTGTAGTCTCTCATTTCCTTGCATAGCATGTGTGCTTTAGCCATTAAAACAGATGAATATTGAAAAGACCAGTTTAGCCTAGCATATTATTGACTTTAATCATGTAAATTGAGCATGATATTGTTCTGTCATAGTAGAAATTTTGTGCAGTAATAGAAACAGAAATTACCAGATCACAGGTTTCATTTTTAAATCCAAGAAGAATTCTGACTGAGTTGCTTGGATTCCACTTGTGTAAACAACACAGTCCCACTCATTGATAGTAATGACAATATGTGAGTGTAATACTCAACAGGTCTTAACCTTGAAAGAATCTCCTCCTTAGACACAACCGGAAGAAACCAATTTGATCATCTTGGTCTGAGTCTTGCTCCATCTAATCTTAATTTCTATTCAAACTGTTATTCTTATTGAAATTATTGTGTTTTAATCTTCAACTAAGCAATCTTTAGAACTTCTAATGAGAATCAGGAATATTAAAAGTCACATTTGAAGGATTTAATGAATAGACTGAGGTAAAAAGGCATCATCTGGATTAATGAAAAAATGGGCTAATTACCTTTTGTTTTAGTATAAGCAGATTACACAAGCAAACTTCCTGTTTTCTAAGTGCCTTCCTAGTTTTATCTTTAAAGCACAGAATTCCAATGATTGTTTTTTCAGTGACATACATACATATAATGCATCCTCCCCATTTGTCTTGATGTCAGCTGACATACTAAAAAATTACGTCATTCACCTTTCTTCCTTCTAGTAGTAACACCTACCTTATTATCCCAGCTAATCTTTTACTTGGTGTTCATCAGTGGACCTATAGTAGCAGGCTGATCTTAAGCATTCAGAAACCTTCTGTGGGCAGCTGCCTTGAACTGAAAAGCCACGTTTTAACAGAAACTAAGCAGTTTTCAGTGCATGATTAGGCTTTTAAATCCCATTATAATTCTGGCAATGAGCCTTTCTTGGAACAGACTCTCCTGTTACACAAATATTATTTAACTTTGTGGAAGCGTAAAATTAATTTATACAATTATTATGCTAATTTATTAATATAACTGTTGCATGACATATGGCAGAATGTTAGAATACTGGGTGATTATGGACATAATGTTTTTCACAGAAAATAAAATCTGATTAACTGCATCATCTAACAGTGAAAACAAAAAGCAAACAAACAAAACCTCTCACCTAAATTCATTGTTACTTTCAAATCCAGCCCTGTAGCACTTTGTACATGGTAATACTTTCATTTGTGTTATTCCCATTGGCAGACAAATTACGAATTGCAATATTAAAACCACAACAATGTCTGAAAAACTTATGGTGTATATACCATATATCTACTGGCAAAATAAATATATGTATTATTTCAGTCACAATGACATGAGCCTGTCTGTTTAGTATAGTGAAATTAAGACAACTCAATCCTATTGAAATAATATGGCATTTCTGTGACATTCAAATCCAGCAAATTCATAGATACAAGATACGTGGTGGACCAGTCTGCCTTGTGGAAAGGTCAGCCTAGTAAAAAAGACCTAAGCAAAATACGCAAGCTATGAACCAGGAAGCTGCTGAACTAACAGACAGGTGGTATCTGACAAAATTTACCTAGACATTTAAGGCTAGGCTTAGCTGCCCACTGAAGTGATAATAACAAGTTGAACATTTATTAAACAATGAAGAAGCATGTATATTTTATATACAGCAATGCCTTCATTTAGACTTACTCTTTTGAATAAATTCTCTGGAATATATGCACTTATACTGTAAAATGTACCTAACCAAAGCTGACAATAATGTTATTTAGCAATACAGAGAAAAACATTGTTATCTTTGGATGAGCTATTGGTGAGGATCTGAACAATATCCATCATCTTTCTACCTTTTTATGTTTAGGCTTGGCTGCTTTTGCTATGTGAGCATATCTTAGCAACAGTTTATACTCAGCAGAATTTATAATTACTAAAAACTGAGGAAGGCAATGAACCATGCATTTAAATTGTGGAGAAATCTAACCATTGAGAAAGTTCATACATGAGAAAATGTAAGACTAATACATTCATTTTAAAATGTATATTTGCATGTTTTGGTCACGCTCAGGAGACTATGAACTTGCAAACAGAGAAACAAAAATTGTCATGACTGCAAATTCAAAACAATTGGAGAATAGAATCAGTAAACATGTCTGAAAATACAGTATAAGGGAGTCTGAAAATGACATCTAGCTTAGATAAATTAGAGAACCTGAAGGAGGCATGCTACAGAAATGAGTTCTAATTCTGCCTGTTTGGCATTATTATTATTATTTTAATTAATTAATTAATTCATATATTTAATCTGCCTTTCATCTCATTTTCAGTATTTAGAAGTGAATCTTAATACTTTGTTTCTTTATTTCACAGAGTGCTGTGATGATTAATAAGTTATCACCTTTAGAGCTCTATGGCATTTAAAACTTAGAAATATTTCACACTAGGCTGACTGGTAGTTGTGGCATTTACAGAGATGCCATAAGAGATTTTTGGAATTTCTGCTGAATATTTATATTGCACATATACTTATAACACAGATAGTCCATGCAGGAAAGCTAACCATAATGATTTCTTAGCTTTGCAAATTAAAGATGAGCAGTAGACTAGAGTGCAAAAATATATAACTAATCTAATGAACATCTCTTTTTGCAATGGGAAATTGAAGTAAAATTTGGATTCTTGGGTTAATGTACAGAAGATCATGGATGTCATCTTGCTCACTTAATGTATAACTGCCTCTGAGAAGAGGACATCTGCTTTAAGGGTATCTGCTTTTAATGTAGAGTGCAGAATTTAATTTACAGGAGACTTAATTTGAGCAAACACCCAACCACATGAACATACTATCCAATCAAATTTTGAAAATAGAAACCATTGCCTATTTACTTAGCCTGTTAGGCAAGATAATGTGACTTAAATATTGAACAAAATTTAAAAGAATTTGCAGACATCAGGAGAAATAGAAACCCTGAAGGCAGTGACTAGTGTGAGGGAAACACTACTTTTACTTTTCCCACTGTACTATATTAAATTAATACAGAAACCCAACAACACAAAAGAACAACAACAAAAGAAAAAACCCTACAAAAACTATGAGATAATGCTAAAGTTATAAGCAGACTACTACCAACATACAATATTTTATTTCTGAAGAATAATTACAAATTTACAAATTTTCAGTGTATTCCCCTTTAATAATGCAACTACCTGGTCAGTAGATTGTTTTCCTCCTCAGGTGGTAGCATCTAGCTGATAGTTTAGGAATATCAAGCCTTTCTGGGTAACCAGGCCTAATTGGGAATACAGTTAATCTTGTGGCATGTGACTCAGGTAGACACTGCTCTCCTTCATCCTGCAATCCATACTTCATACTGCTCAGTGGGCCTGCTTGCTGTGCCTGCAGGCCATTCCTCACTTTGCTATATACTCTTACCAAAACACTGCTACTTAGCCAAAAGTTTCTGCTAACCTAGATCTTCATCAATGTATTAGCATTAGCACACATCCAGCACAGAGGAGACCTGGAGCAGTGCCACACCTAATGTCAAACTTCAGTACGAACTCTTTTATCTCACAGCTTATGAACAAAACAGTCTTTGTCTTCCTCCTCATCCTTATTCTTTGTTTTAAATAGCAACTCTTGCCTTTTCCAAGACTGTTGCCTTCAATAAGGTTAATCACACACTCATGTTTAGGCACTGTTTATTAGTTCAGATTTTTGTACTTCATTACAATTAGGACTTTTTTTCTATTTCACATTTGTCACTTTTTTCGAAAACACAAAATGAAAATGTATAAAATAAATGTGCTTTTTGGTCCATTTAATGTAACTGCCCTTTTCTCTACCTGATGCTTGCAGAAGGCTCCTTCTCTTGAGTTCCTCTGGAATCACCTCTGCATTTTTGTTGTCCAGGAGAATGAGTAGAAATGTAAAGAGATGCTGCTTTTCCTTAATGCCAATCCCACAACAGAAAGAAAATAGTGATGGATATGGGCCTAATCAGCCACTTCTATGAAAAAAAATCAAGAGGAAGAATACGGTTGTTCTTTTCTTTCTGCATATGACAGGGACTTTCACTCTCTTTAGAACAGCTAAAAGGAGGTTAAGCTACACTGTGTTCTATCTGCACTACAATTAATCCCTTTGTTTTAAAAGCAGAGCTTTTAGAGTTTTTTCCAATTCCTCTGCCAAAAAAAATTTGTAAAACTGGTAAGGTTACCACCAGAGCTGTTATTGGCATTTTTTTTTTTAATTAGAAAACTCTAGAATAAAAAAACACCTGAGAAAAAAATAAAAATGTCCTTTCCTTCAGCATCAGAACTCAGTCAGAGAAGGAATAGAAAGGTTGGTAGACTCTAACCTCTGAATCTTCCACTCAAAAAAGGAATATTCTGAACATTTTAGCAAGTAACCTTTTTAGTGTTCTTTGCAGCTAAAAGCAGGTTTACCTCCTGGTTTGCTGAATGCAACATAACAATGTTTTCTTTGCACTCCAGGACTAAATCCAGAGGCCCCAGAGGAAAAAGGCAAAGGAGTTTTCTAGCAGTTTTCAAAAGCAACAGCAAGAACTAAGCTATATGTGAGGCTTGGGATATTGTTAAAAGGGGTGAAAAGGGAAAATGGGGAAGAGGTCAGTAATTGAAGAGTAGAAGGTTAGAGGCTGACTGCTCATTTGCAGGATCTGTACTGAGAAAGAGATCAGGCTTGTTTAGCTGGTTGACTGATTTCGTCTGGGAAATTTGATTCTCTGTGTGTACTGGGTAGAAGGAAAGGGAAAATCAGGAATAACTATTTTTGGCAGAGTTAGACAATTCCCAGTCCCAGCCATCTTCATTTGGTCACCAGCTGTTACTGTGGAAAAGTATTTTATGTTACACTGTATTAATTCTCCATTTGTGTTCCCCTTCCTGATTGCTATTGCTTTCTCTGTTGCTTTTACTCTGAATTTCCTGTCTTTTAGGTATCCTGTTTTGCAAAGCACTGCAGCAGTTCCAGAATATTTAAAACCTTTAATTTATTGATATTACTCACAGCTATAACTCCTTCTGAATGTATTTTTGGTCTGCAAATGCCTTGGTCTTTTTCAGTTCATATAATTAATGTCCTGTATATTGGGCATATTGCCTGAAGTTCACCCTGCTGCTGAAAGCTAGGCTGAAAGACCTGTGTGGGGAAAATCAGCAATCAAATTCAGCTGAAAAGTTTATTGTGTCCTTAATAATGTGGTCACACATTATCTAGAATACTTGCAAGCAAACAGAACCATGAAATATTCCAAATCTCCACCAAAAAAAATGTTCACCCTACAAACCTTTTATGTCCCAAAGGATCTGATACCTCAGTAACTAGCTCAGTAACTAAGGTACTTGCACAGAAAAAAACTGAGTTCCAGAGTCCACCAGGCCAGGGCTTTACTCCAGTTTAGGCACATAATAATGTCTGGCCCTCAATTATCCATATTGCCCATGTACTGGTTTTCTTTCTGACTGATCTTGGCACACATGGACAGTTTCTCCAACTGGGAAAACTGGTTTGGAGGTGAGCAATAGAAAACAACCAAGTCAGGCTTGCCAAAAGTTCACTCAGCTGTGTTTCTCCAAGGATTTCTCAGTAAAACTCTCCCTATATACTCAAATTCAGTACTCTATCAAGTTTATTAATGAAACAATTATTTGCATCTCTGTATCAAAACGCCTGACAGCAGATGATAATGGCCAGAGGGGGCACTCTGGTATCAGAAAAGCACATAGCTTAGCTCTGAGGGGAAAAAAACAAACACAAAGCAACACAGAGCACCTTCTGGAACACCTTTCAGGCTATTACAGAACAGTTAGGCGATTCAAGTTTAAAATAAAGGTGCATTTGAGTGTATCTGATTTTTTTTTTACATTACTGTTAAAGGATTCCAGTCTTTGTTGATCTGTTACAACAGGGTGTCTGGCATTTGTCTGTTCTTGCTTTGGCCTAAGCTGTTTTCAGATCAAGTGTCTATTGCCAGTCTGTTGTACCCAAAACCTTGACAATATCATATGAAGTAAAGGTTTGACACCCTTTGACTGCCCTCAAATAATGCCCCTATCAAACAATAGCCTCCCCCCACCCCCCCCCCCCCCCCCCCTTTTTTTTTTCAAGTCAGGCTGGCAAATTGTACAATTTTCAAACTTTAACTGGGAGTCAACAAGAAAGAAAAAGTCCTACACAAAGCACACCAAAAGACTCCTAGGTGTATTCAAGACTGAAAAGGATAAAAAATCCTACAATGAAAATTGTATCAGTCTTTGTGAGATACTTGGAATATTGCCAGTTCATAATAATTCTTCATTAGCTCCTCTGGTTCTTCCTGAGGAAACTATCAACTCCGAGGCAAAGCCAGTCAAGGAAAGGATTATTTTTGAAAAGATGGTCAGCAACACACTTGTAGCTGATGGTCTTTAAAGTGAGTGAATGGATGCATCAGGTACTGCTCCTTTAATTCTATTTTTTTATTGTTCCTTAGCTCTGAACTGGTGGAGCACATCAGACGTACCTTACATTTCTTGTGAAGGATGCCTTAAGAAGGAGGTGTAATATTCTTTGATAGTGCCTTCTGCTCCATTAATTCCTTCACAAAGAAAATGGAAGAACATAAGGAATCACAGTGAAAGCTTTGGCTTTGAGCATCTGAGGGAGAAGAGACCTTGGAAGACAGACTGTCTCTGTTTCACAACAGGATGGACAAGCAGGACCTACTTAGCCACTCTCAAATGTTATTCTATAGATGGACTGGAACAAAATGATCTCTGTGTAGGTTTACATGTAAATACCTTTAGTGTGTGTGTGTGTGTTCATGTTAATATATTTAGTAGATGGGATCTGCCTCTCTCCACCCACTTCAGAAACACAGCTATTGCTGTTGTCCAAGCAGAATATTTTGTCACTTGTATTGGGATGCCTGTCTCTCTCAATACCTGCAATTTAGGTGCTATTTATATGGTCATTCTAAATTACTTTTTTGTGTTCCTCCAGATCCTGGAGAAGTTATCTAACCACTGTATTTTAAACACTGCATAGTAAGAGACATACCCTAGAGTTTAGAAGGCAGTTAGTTACAACATAATTGGGGATTTCTGAGGTATAAATATGTGTATAATTTTTAAATATATATATATTAGTGATTTTTTTGAAACAGTGCCTTATAAAACAAAACCAACAAGAATAGTCAGTCAGACTTCATATTGCTAACAGCTGTCTGACATCTACCTTTCTGTTTATTAACAAAATGTTTATAAAAGCAACTTGTATTCCACATATCATTTAATTATGTTAACTTTACATTCAGTTTGGGTGGGCAGATATGTTAGGTTTTATGATGCAAGCTCCTCTGCACACCCACACTCCGCAGAGGAGTACAGAGAAGCAACAGCAGGAGATGGAACCCAAATAATACTCTGTCTAGCTACTCCCAGCCCCATCAGAGGTACCATCAGCCTATCAAAGGCCCACCTACTCAAGCCCAGAGAAGCACAGGGGCGCAAAGGCAGGTGAGAACAAAAATTATGGACTCAGAAGAAGAGGCACCCAGACTAGGCCGCTCCCAGTGCTGTCCCAGGAGATCCTCATACACATAGTTGAGCTAGTTGTGACACCCACCAAGATGAGTAAACACTACAGTGACTTTTGGCCTGGGGTGTGTGTTACTACCTAGGGGCACAAGACACATTGTGGGATTGCACAAGGCTTTTTTGGGGATGTGTAGGGGAGGAATAAAAGGGAAGGGGTTGTATCTAGGTGATTTGGAGATGAACAAGGGTGCGGAAATTGAGGGATAAGGGTATAAATGGGCCAGTTGCCTGTAAACAGGTGGCTGGTGGGTACACTGGTCTGGATATGCCCTGTGCTGGATTGGCTCAGGCCGTCCCTATCTTTTTACTAAACTCCATTTCTAACTTCCGGGGTAAGGGACTCTCTGGTGTGCATGTATATGTATGGGGGTTGAAGTGCCAGCTACTGGAGTC
Organism: Falco naumanni; assembly: GCF_017639655.2. Taxonomy (NCBI): domain Eukaryota; kingdom Metazoa; phylum Chordata; class Aves; order Falconiformes; family Falconidae; genus Falco; species Falco naumanni. The sequence goes on from NC_054055.1 coordinate 40,031,496, forward strand.
ACAGCAGGGGTCAGAGCTATGTGTCAATGTTGTCAGCAACTGGAGCAAGAGTGGGTGCACAAGTGAGGATGAGAATGGTAGCAAAGGGCAAGCCAGACTAGCCAGCGAGTAGGTAAAGTGACCTGAGAACTGGGGATGGGGATCTCTAAGGGTGAGGCCACGGTGGGGACTGGTTATCAGAGGGACCAGGGAGTCCTGGCCAGCTGCTGGAGAGGTTATGAAATCTAGGAGTCTCAAGGGACAAGACCTGCTGCTGTGTGCATGTGAGCCAAAGCAACCCGCCTGTGTAATGTGAACAAGGTCATTGCTGGATTAGGGGAATCATCTAAGTTAGAAATCAATAAATAGTGAAAACAGCAAGCCCTTTTGGAGGAATAGCTGTACACAGAGGCCTGATATGGTGCAAAAGACAACCCTGAAGTGGAACCATTGCCTGTGGGTCCAGGGTGTCTGCCAGGACTCAGGCACACTGAAGGGTTAGAACTGGTATCCAATCTGTGATAGGGGAACTAGGCAGATAGGACATTGGCAGAGACCTCCATCGGTATGACAGTATCAGGTACAAAATGTGCAAGTATGCCCTAAAATAGAAGCTTCAGAGAAATTGCTTACACCCATCATGACTGAGAATGGCATTTTAAATTTAATGTAATGGGTTCTGTTCTTGTGGTTACCTCACCCTAAATTCCTCTGTGACATGTAGGAAACTACATCGTCATATGAGCAAAGAAAAGTTTATCTGCTCAAAGGTTGTTAGTAAGGCCAGCTATGCTGCTAAAAATATTTTTAGGCAACTTTTTTCAACAATTTCCCAACCTTTTTTCACATGTATCACAGGAAGTTGGCATTTCACTTTGTCTCTCTCTGTGACAAGACCATTGCAGAGTAAGTGCACTCTTTCCTGTCTTTAATATTTGAATCTGAATGCTGACACACATAAAGAGAGCAGTTTGATTGCTTTTTGGTTATTTTTCTACTGTCAGACTCTGGAGGACTGAGAAGCTTACCTACCTGTATAATCAACGTCTTGTTGATGTGTTGTACAAATCAACTTCTAAAGTACAGGGTACACTTTTATCTTTGAATATGGCATCAGTGGGTGGAAAAAAAAAAAAAAAAAAAAAGGAAAAAAGTTCAAGTTAAAGCCTGATTGCATAGTAGTTTATGCAGAGTGATTGTTTTTTAATTCAATTGCAACCAGATATTATTTGCTAAGCATTAACTTCCAGCTAAGAGGCAGTAACCTCCAGCTGAACAGTATTTTTTAAAAAAATCCTCTTACACAATGGATGTATTGCAATTTCTGCAGTTTTACTCAGTTAAAAGACTTTTCCTTACACAGTAGGTTAAACACATTGGAACACTACAGTGAAACCACATTATCAACTTTCGAAGAGTAACAGTAAAAACAGACTATGATATAGAAACCTGTCCCTGTCCCACATGGTTGGTAGAAAAGGAAAAATGTGACTGACCTTCTATTTGTTTTGATTTTTTTAAAATCATTATAAAGCCTATTGGCATTTGCTTATATATTTTATACAGAAAAAGCACAGACTCTTTGATATTCCCTTCCAAATACTGTATTATCAGTAAGCACTTACCATAAATTTGTCACCCAAATGTTTTCAACAAACAGTGAGTGGGGACAGGCCTAAAACAAGTTGTATTTATCAACTGAGACAAACAATTTCTTAGCAGTTATACTTTATATCAGTTGTAATTGCCAGTTTCCTATATGGATATGATCGTTTAATGCAAGTAGCATGGAAGTCTGTGTCCCTGAAGCTAAACTGGAAGCTGGATACCATTGTGCTTATTGGGGCATGTACCCATCATGGACAAAATTTCAAAGTGTGTTGACATACAAATGAGCTGTTTTGACATAGTATATTGGTCTAGCATGAAGAACAATCATCTAGAGCATGTACCTATCAGTTTGGGTGCAAGACAAATTATTCAAACATTCCTGTTAATTGACAGACAGTTTACTAATTTTAGTTTGAAGTCTCCCTTGGTGGTAGATGAAATTAAGGATGAAATTAAAAAGTTATATTGAGTTGAATGATAAACCAGACTTTACCATCCATGAGCACCCACAATGGGAATTTTCTAAAGGGATTGTTAGGGGAAGGTTAATTAGCATTTCATCTGGGAAACAGTAACAGATGAGCTAAGGCAAACCTACATAAAATTCTGAAACAATTAGAGAAAAGGATCAAAAAACCTCCAACAACCAAAAAAAAACCCCTAAAAAAAGATAGATTTATTAACTAGATAAGATGGATAAAAGTCATTTATATTACTGTTCTATTAATAGAAAAGAAGGGGGTTTTTTACATTCTCCAAGCAAATACAATTTTGAGTTAGGGAGTTCAGAGAAAAAGCTATTGATGTATGTATTTCCAAATGGAAACCAGGGAATTAAGCTATTGTGAAGAATCCAAGAGGGAGGCCCCACAACCAGTCTTCTGAGTTATAATTATAAAAAATTAGCTTCATTTTTCAGTAAGTCTTAATATGTAATTATCAGATCTTCATAAAACTAGATGCATTAGTCATCTGTTTAAAATTAGAATTATTGGCACAGATGTTAAAATTTAAGTGTTGAAACTGAATTTAAAAGCTATATGATTACATAGGAAAATAAGTCCTGATTTTCTTGTCATTTAATAAATAAAATTGTATTTTTAGACTCACAATTTCATCCACTGAATAGGACCCAATCTACTTCTAGCAGATTACTAACATTACTGCTCAAAACTAGTACAGCACAAATGTTGTAATGATTTCTCAGAAGGATATCACAGATCAGAGTATGGCAGATCACCTAATGAATAACCAAGCCAGCTAGAATGTTACCTAATTAATGACAGATGAAACATCCTTTAAAAATGTTTAATAATAGGGTTTTGAAGCTCTTTTGTTTTCTTCCCCCTTCAGATCAAGTTATGGCACTGTGGGTCCAAACATCTATTGCAGAGAAATTCAAGGACCACATGAAGATGCCTTGTCCTTAACACAGGTAATACCACCTGTTCACCATGCAGACTCTCCTGTACCTTGTCTAATGACTTTCAGTCTTATAGGACAGACACCAATCAATTGAAGTTACAAACTTTTCCAAGTACATGAATACATGTAGCAATGTCTTCAAACAGGAACATCTACTCCAAGTACTTTGGAAAAACAGCCAAGTGGCAGACATATCCAGAAGGATAAGTGCTGAAAATAGTTTGTCAATGTGAATTTTTTAAGAAAAAGAGGTGCCCATTCTTGCTGGTCTCATCCTGAAGAAAAGAATAAACATTATTATTTATATTTATTCCAAAATAAACCAAAAACCCAAATGGGGGATGGGGGTGGGGCAGGGGCAGGGGAAGAGACTGTGAAAAGAACAAAGGCCTTCTAGGCTGTAAACGAGATCTAATGTTTTGCAAAACTTTGGGAAATAAATATTTTATAGGTTTCTAGAAATGATTTAAAACATATTGCTCTGTCCCACCCCCCACCCCACTTTTTGAATAGTATTTCCAAGTAGGGCTGAATGAAAATATCATGTTTGAACCAGTCTGCCCCAAACTCAGAAAAAAACAATTAACTTCCACATTTCATTACTACCCTGGCCTTCATTGATTTAGAATATTTTTTTTTCTGTTTATATCCTTTTTCTTATTAGGTTTTTAGAAATTGTCTAAAGCAGTATTGGACCTTGTTGTGGGCTCCAAGTCATATTTAAAGTTAGCTAAGAAGAAGCAAGGCTTATCAATACAAAATCCAGTCTGAGTTACTTTACAGTCTACCTAGAACACAATAAAATGTAGGTCTTTCAGGAAATTACATCTATGATATATAGTATTTATATAATTGGTGCTGTTTTCCATGTATGTACATGGGCATATATCAGAAAAAAATTCTGTGAAAGTCACTGAACTGTTGCCATCCAGCAGCAGCATGCAATGTGAGTAAGAGAAAGAACATTAATGGGATGAGAAATGGTAATTTTTTCCTTTCATTTCCTGTACAGATAAAGAGATATTTTTATATTTGGAGAGCTCAGACATTCTACTCTCAGGAGAAGGGAAGAAGCCAATTGCTCATCCCAAAATCATCCTCTCCATCGCCAACAAATTGAGATTACATTAAGAGAGAACATCCACATATGTGTTCCCCCTGTGTTTATGAATCTATCACCATCAGAAAGTCAGTGGGAATGTATATATGTTTTTGTGTTATTAGAATGGATATTAAATCTTCTTCCTGCAGGTGGTGTTTGGAATGAACACTGATTTTTTTCTAGAGGAGACTTAATAGAGCATTTAGTTTAGAAAACATTATTTTATGCAACAGAATTCTGATTGTGCTGTATCGAAAACAAAGGGAAAAAATCCCTCTGTATGTAATATACAAAACAATTAAAATTAGAATAATTGGAATTTACCTGTTTTCATATTTGCAAGGCTCTTGTGGCTTCACCCTATCATATCTGTTTGTACCTGCATTCTTATTTTAAATGAACTCTTTGGTATAAATACAGCTTCAAAGAACAGAGTTTGTAAGTCCCAGCCTAGCTTCTAATTCACAAGGTAACAGTCCTAAGAAGCCTCAAAATCAGCAGGTCCAGGAGGGTAAAAAGTATGCACTTCCTTGGCTTCCCAAAACATCCAAAAACTTGGTCTGCCATGGTTTAGCTTCCTCCTTAGTGCTATCAGCAATGTGATCCAAGCGAGAAGCAATGATTTAACCTGCTTCTCCAGGAGTAAGACTAGGGCAGCTTCATTTTCTCTGTGAGTGAGGAGCTTTAATGTTTGCCAGTCTTGGGCTTCCATGTACCTTCACAGCTCATCATGTACATACAAGAGGGATGTTACAGGGTGTTGATGGCTGGATAGTGATGGGCCTGCTCCTTGTGACCACATTCTCAGCCTATGTGTTTGTAGAACCTGCAGCTTAAGCTAATAGAAGACACTGCCTTAGGGTTTTATGCAAGCTCCTCAGTGTCTTCTGTATGTCAAACAACTGTCCTCATTAACAAAGTTCACTAGGAGATCCTCCTAATTCTCTTGATGTCTGTAACATACAGTTCACCTCTTCATCAGGTTCATGAAGCTTTATATGTAATTTCCATGTTTACCGTACCAAAAGCTTGTAGAACAGGATGGGAGCTAAAGCAGGTTTTTCAGGCCTGCAGTTTATAGTCATATATGCCTAGGCAACTACTGTTTGATTTACAGATAATATTTAAAGCCATCTGATCTCCAGTCATGTCAAGAGAATAGAGATAAAAGCAATTTATTCACATCACCTGAAGTAGACAACACCACTGCACACAATTCTAAAAGAAATAGCTGAAGGAAGGACACAAAATTCTCCATAACTTTCCTGTGCTAAGATTAAATAACAATGCTTTCTTTTAATCTGTACTTAATTCATCTGATTTACTATATTTCCTTTGTAAGTCACCTCTGAAAGGATATCACCTGAAGTATTATAATTTCATGCAGTCTTTCCTGTGAAATCTTCCAGGGTTATTGATAAAAGTTTGTTAGTAGGGGTTTTTTTCTTCCCCCCCACCCCACCTCCCCCCCTCAGATTTATGTTTTTCCCACCCCTCCTGGTTTGCTTTGTACTCAGTATGACTAATACTTCAATACTGTATAGACATAATGTCCTAGTTTCAGCTGGGTTAGAGTTAATTTTCTTCTCAGTAGCTGGTGCAGTGTTGTGTTTTGGATTTGGTGAGATAACAATGTTGATAGCACACTGATGGTTTTAGTTGTTGATGGGTCATGTTTATATTAAGTCAAGGACTTTTCATTTTCTCAGGCCCTGCCAGCAAGAAGGCTGGAGGGGCACAAGAAAATGGGAGAGGACACAGCAGGTCATCTGACCCAAACTAGCCAAAGGGGTATTCCATACTATATGACATCATGCTGAGTGTATAAGCTGAGGGAAGAAGGAAGGGGGGGACATCTGGCATTATGGCATTTGTCTTCCTGAGTAGCCGTTACACGTGCTGGAGCCCTGCTTTGCTGAAGATGGCTGAACACCTGCCTGCCCATGGGAAGTCATGAAATAATTCCTTGTTTTGTTGTGCTTGCATGTGCAGTTTTGCTTTACTTGTTAAACTGTCTTCATCTGAACACATAAGCTTTCTCACTTTTAGTCTTTCAATTCTCTCCTCCATCCCTCTGCAGGGCAGTGAGCAAGCAGCTGCATGGTGCTTGAACGTCCAGGAAGACTGTCCAGAGGGTGCCATCTGGAGTTAAACCATGACGCATTAACAATTACATCATACTTTGAGTCCTGGTATTACCTATTGGACTGGACTCACTAACTATCACATTAAGCTCATGGCTTTATATACACTTTCTCCTCTCCAGCTAATCTTTTCTTTTTAAAACAACACATAGTACTTAACTTACCCACATAGTACCCCACACCCAACCATCTATTTAACGCATATACTGGTCAAATTAAACCAGTTAAACTCACGAACAGTTGAGATTTGAATGCAGAGGAACAATAAAAACTGTTTTATTTAAAATTTGTGTTGTAATACACTATATAGCATTGTTTATAGCTCATCTGTACTATGCCACTAAAGATATGAACTCTTATGTCCAGTATTGCATCTTAAAAGCTAAAATAACTACACAAGATATTTGTTGTATAAGCTCAGCCTACCTTGCCTATTTCTATTATATGATTCATCTTTTGAACTATTCTACATACATTTCTACAGTAATATACATGTCATTCATTTCAGTCAAGTGTATGTGGCTTATTGTAATCTTCTGACTGAGATGAACTTACATAGTAGGTACTATGATGGAGTTAAAATTAGCTGGATGTGATGAATTTCCAATTTCTAATTTTTTGGGGGTTTTTTGGGTGGTTTTTTTTTTTTTTTTTTTTTTTTTTTTTTTTATGGTCTTAAACTTACTGCATCAGCTAGTCAAACAGTAAACAGAGAAGCTTGAAACCACCTTCACTCTGAAAATGAGGCATTTCAGTTGCAAGGAGTTGCCACCCTTTGAAATACTGAACTTTACAACAGAAGGGACAGAAAGAAGTCATTGTTAATGAAATCATAGTCTACTCCCTTTATCAAATAACACAATGATTAGAACACTCAGCTATAATATAGGAGTCCTTCTGCTACTTATATTCACTGCCTAAAGGGAATTAAACTACAGATACAAGGCAGACTAATTTTCAGTTTATTGTACAAGGACTTGATTTGTTCACTACAGGCTTTCTTGAAAAGGACTGTGATAAGGAAGCAGAGAACCGGGAATGCCTATCTGCCTTGCCCCAGCTGCTGCAGTCTGCTGGGACCTTCTGGAGAAAGGAAAACTGGTTCCTTTAGTAAACACAGCTGAACATGGCCATCTGGGAAAAAATGCGGAGTAACAACCGAGGGCAGGAAGGGAATGAGAATACAACCAAGCAGAGAGCGAGCAATAGAAACAAACAGTGGGAGGCTCCTGAGAGGAAAAGAGCATTCACCTGAAACAGAGAGCTGACTCAAAGCTGAGCTGCTGAAATGTCAGCAAAGGGATCCACAGAGAGTCTGGTTTGGCCCAGGAAGACATTTAAGTCTCCTGGACTGTAAAGCAAGACCGAGAGAAAGGGTTTATTGACATTTAATGTCTTTACCACTGATACACAGGAAGCTGTTGCCAGCTGTTCTCTGATGCTGACTCTGTGGCACTTTCAATGTCTTTTTCTAATGTTTATGGGAAAGATCTGCTCCTTTTCCCCATCAGAATTCTATTTACCTCAGTTCTTAAACTTGCATCAGATGATTTACAATAGCTATACATGTCCTAAACTTTTGCTGATAAATATATTAATCTCAACTTCTTCTACAGCTATTTATTATGTATTAGCCATAATGTTCTCTAAAGGAGTTTATGTTCTGAATATACCTCTAAATGAATTGTACCCCACCTTTTTTTTTTTTCCATAACTAAGGTGTTGGGTTTTTTTTAATTTGATTTTTTTAAAATAACATTCAGTTTAGTAAGGCTCTTCAAACTCTTAAACAAAATGTTTGTAAAAGCATCTAGTTCTTAATAAAAGAACACCTCTTTTTTTAACTTTGGCAATGGATAAACTGTAAATAGCTCTGACTTAGATATGAAAAAAATAATGTAAGTTTTCTGTTCACATAGCCTGGCTTTTCGTTACTCCTTAAGATCAAATAACTTCCTGATGAAGGACTCCACAAAGCACATCATATACTGACACTTAATCTTGACCTAGCACACAACAATTCAAAATTAATTATGTTTTTTTCTTAATTTGTCTTTGCAAATTATTAAGCCTTATTTATAAACTTTATTCCTGTGTCAGTCTTTATAGCAAAGTAGAGAAAACAGTGGGAAAACTGACATTACTTTGATTTCTATGTAAAAATATTAGGCTTGCCTTAAGGTTGGAAGGTAACCATTACTGACATCTGTTCTTTATTTCATTTTTCTCGTTCACTTTTGTCTTATTTTTTAATTCTAGAAGGAAAAAATCAGTCACTGGGGAACAAATGATCACTTCTTGGGTTTGGTGTTTGTGTTTTTTTGTTGTTTTTTCCCCACCCCCCATTCCTGAATAGTCCACACCAAAATGCCCTGCCATCCACCTGTAGTTCCTCCGTATTTTCAACCCACCTGTTCCGTTCACCCATCTATTTACCATAGTGCTGTGGATAAGGAGAAGATAGTGAGTGTTGTGTGCCTTGGTTTTACAGTGATCTTGGACGTACTCTCCTGCAGTCTTCTTTTCATCAGATTGGTGAGATACAGGATAGATATGTGGGCAATAAAATAGGCAGAAAATTGACTGAACTGCCTGATTCAGAGTTGCAAACTTTGAGGGGAAGTCCAGCTGGTGGCCAGAAGCAAGTGACATTCATAAGGGATCAATGCTAGGACCAACATTTTGTGGTGTCTTTAATGATGATGATAAGAAGTGCACTTTCAGCAATTTTACAGATGTCACTACTTGTAAAGGAAGAGTCAATATGATGGAAAGCAGGGCTACTCTTCAGGGGAACCTCAGCAGCCCAGAGAAATGTGCTAACAGTACCTCTATAAAAGTCAGCAACAGCAAATGAAAAGTCCTGCAGCAGGGGAGGGATAAACACAAGCACCAGTACAGGCTTGGGGCTGATCGTCTAAGAAGCAGCTTTGTATAAACAGACCTGGTCCCATTGGACAATAAGTTGAGCAGGTCCGCATTGTGCCCTAGCACTGAAGAAGACCAACTGCATCCTGGGTTGTATTGGGAAGAATATAGCCAGCAGGTAATGAACCCTCCCCTTTATTTAGCACTGATGAGATCACATGTGCAGTATTGTGTCTAGTTCTGGGCTCCCCAGCAGAAGAAGGATATTGAAACACAGTAGTCCAGCACAGGCCACCAAGCTGGACTGGAGACAGTGACCGCAGCACATGGCATATGAGGAAAGGCTGAAAGGTCTGGGTTTGTTCAGCCTGAAGATTAGAAGCTCGGGGAAGACCTCAGTGCTGTTGACAGTTACGTGATAAACAATACAGAGAAGATGGATCCAACTTCTTCTAGGAGGCATACAATGACAGGACCAAGTTGAAATATGGGAAATTCTGTTTAGGTACAAAGAAACATTTCTTTAGAGTAAGAGTGATCAAATACTGGAGGAGGTTGCCCAGGGAGGTTGTGGGATCTTCAGCCCTCATGGGTCTGAGCAACCTCATCCAAGTAGCTCTTATTTCAACACTGTGGCTGAAGTGATATATTGTTTTATTAGAATATACAATGAATTATATATTTTATACTGTTTCTGTTTGTTAAATCACACTATTGTAGAAAATATTTTGTAATAGTATTTCTTAAGTGTACAGTTTTCTCATGTTTTCCCATATTTCTTTTGTGTGGAGTAGGATTGCAATTACTGTGTTTTCGCTACCAAGAGTGGAGAGTGGGGCATCTCTAGACGGTTATTGAGTTGATCTGAGTTCACAAGACGGGAACAGGATCCTTCTGATGCCGTGTTGCTGGTGAATCAGCTTAAAGTATTTATCAAACCTGCAGTCAGAGTTAAGGGTCTGGAGCTAGAATGAATCTGAGCATTGAGTTTGGAAGTACTGTAAAGCTCAGTGACAAGTGAATGATTCTTATGGCTTTAGTTAATGAAATATCCTTGAATGCTGTAAGATACTGTATGTAGCAGGTAACTGCTAGTTGAGTAATACATACAATATTTGAAGGAAATTTAAAAGTGGTCTGCTGTTTAGTTCATAGGTTTACAGCCAGATGGGACTGTTAGAATCTGCTGTTCTCGTTCTTTTCACAACACAGGTGAACCAGTAAATAGAATCTCTGAAAAAAAAAAAAAAAAATTCTACTTCATCTAGAATCTTTTTATAAACATGTAGTCTTGATTGTAAATGTATAGCCACCATATTGCCATGTAAGTTTTGATAATTAATGTAAATTTTCAGACTTCATAGGATTATTATAACTCTTATATATCATTTCCAGCTTTTTAAGCAGTTTTTGGTATACCCATCAGACCTGAATAAAATGTTTTTATGAATGTCTTGCTAACTTTATAAATTAAATAAAAACATGTTTAAGGAGAATGATGGCACCATTCTCCTGCTTTTACTTGATATCAATGCTTTTTTATTTACAGCATTATTTGTACGGAAGTTCTTTCTGTCACTGAAAAATTACACAATTCAAGCCTGCTTATTGTAATATACCATAAGAAAACAATAATTTTATTTTTTTTGTGAAACTATATAATGTAAAGTTAAAACAAATAAAAAACCACAGAGTACTTTCAGAGATGCAAACAGGTAGAATTCAAGGAAGCACTGCAATAGTGAAGTAACAGAGAAATGAAGATAGAGAAGATCAGTAATGATTTGTTTCCTAAGGTGGTATTTTCCAAACAGTATTTTCAGCTATTAGCCAAGTGTGAGTCTATTAATATTTATTCATAATTCCTCTTTGGATTTTCAGAGAACATTTGGATTGCTGTGTTGGAAAATATTTGTTAATATGTAAGAGCTAAAGTATATATATAACAGAGTCAGCTGAAATATTTTATGATGTAAGCGTGAAACACATTAGGTATGTATTTAATATTATTAGTATTTAATAAATACTTAAATTGAAGAAGAAGAAATGTGGGGTTTATTAATTTTAGTGAAATTATCTAATTCTAGTAAATATTTTCAAGTATTTTTTTGTTCATAGTTTGATTCTGGGGTGGGACTTATTAGGGAAAGAGGAAAAGGGAGCGAAATGGCAGAGGTGCAAAGTCAAGGAAAGAAAAATGTGGAGGTTGAGGTAACATTATTAGATTATTTTTTTTTAACTACCCTTGGAAAAGAAATGCACACTGACCATGAGATGAAATTCCTGGAGTCAGCTTCTTTTATTATCTGAAGATATTTGTCACCACACCTTTAATTTCATGGGCATTTTCTAGCAGAAGATATTTCCCAGCTCTTTGTTTTTGATGAAGATCCCCTCTGCTTGAATAGACATTCACTGAAGCAAAGACTGAGCTCAGCTCTTCCAGCTTTTGAATACACTGCAGTTCACCATGTTTCATGATCAGGAATGTATTTTATGCCAACAGAAAATTTCCTAAGAAAAAATAAGAAAGGTTGTTTTTACTGCCCTACGTCCTGTGATGATTTAACATTTATTCTTCTGCAGCAGCTCTCAGTTATTGAAGGAAATGGACAAATGTACACTTCTAGTCTGAAATATTTGAGTTCCTGTCAGTATTTAAGTGGGATGCCCAGAACACAATTATCAAATACCACAATCTATGAAAATTATCTCTATCAACTATATTAGCTCAGATACATGCAAGCTGAGAAATGGAACTAGAATTAGATTGAGAAGAGATGTTAGTGTATGTTCTTTAAAAAGTGGATAGTACCCAACTGATCAGTGTTGCTAGTTTAGCTTTGTTGTCCTTTTTCTTATAGTCATTCTTTGGTTGGGTAAATGGAAATGAGATTGCATTTTAGATGCAGATAATTAGATGTAGGGATCTAAAGTATATGTATGTAAACAGAGAGCAGGTTATTAAACTGTTATCAATTAAGCTTTTCAGCTGACAGAATGTAGATGTCTGCTGCTGGATAAGATTAGCCATCCCCTAGACCTCTCTGACAGGCTCAGCTGAAGTACTAAACATGGGTTTGTGGTGCCACCTGAGATGCCTCAGGATATCGCACCTGACTTCCTATTGGTTTTCCAGAAACATGCAGATTTCTGTGGATGCGATGCCTTGTTTGTAAGCCCTGTGAAGATAACCTAAGGCACCTTAGCTGACATTGTATGCCTCTGTTTAGACAACCAAACCCTGTCCAATTTTTTTTCTGAAATTGTTTTAGCAAGAACTGATATTCAGTTGCAGTATTTTGTTCCATGTTTGATTAATCTCAATCAAAAAAAAAAAATCATTGACACTAGAAATAAAGCAGTATCCCAATTTTTATGTGAAGTAAAGAAATGCAGATTTTGTAGGAATACAATACTATACATCATCACTCAGATCAAGTAATATTGGCACTCAGGAAATTATTGAATAAATCCCATCTGATCTGTGACAATACAGTACTGAACATATCCCTTGCCTATATGAGATAGCACTTTTTGATATTAAAAACTGCAATAAATTTAGTATAATTTTGAATTAAATGTTGATTATGTACAGCCTGGACTTTGTTTAAATACCTTTAATAGTAATAGTTAACTTTGTCAAATTATTCTCTTTTTTTAAGTCTTGCATTGGAACTTAAACTTTCTGTAATACTTATGCCAATCCCAGTGTGACTATATACATAAAAAAGGTCCCACCAAAAAAAAACCCTTAAGTTGTAAAGATCATTCTTTAGATGATGAATTAAAAGTTTGATTCTGCCTCATATTAAACTATTTATTTAGTTTTATTTATTTAACATATTTCTCACATTAGAAATATGCATATGACTCTTTTAGAGAATAGACTTCCTCTTTAAACTTTCCTCTTGGGTCAAAACCTGTTAGGAGACATGATAAATACCATCTTTATGATAATTAGGCCAGTTGTACAACATATGTACATGAAACATGAAAAATTACAGCAGTCACAGTGGAAAGGTTCTATTGATAAATACAGGGTTTAATACTATATGATATTTTCAGAAATAACTACTAAATAAAAAAAAAGTAATGTATAACTTTATATATACAAAATATGGTCAAATAGCTTCTAAATATTTCCTGTGTGTCTGCAAATTTTCTTTTGCCATAGCATAAATTATTGGATTCCAAATCTAGTAAACCAAGCTGTCACTGGAAGATATGCATGTTCTACAAAAAGAAAAAGTTCCAGGAAATTTCTTCAAGCACTGAAGTCTTCAGCAGCCTCACTGCTTAGATGTTACCTTACTCCATATCTCTGGTCTGGATTATATCCAATACCTTTTTTTGAAACAGATCTGCCTTGTCTAACATTCTTGAGGTACAACTAATCTCTAGGTGAGATGGGGCAAGTCGTGAGCTTGACTGTGTCACAAGCAGTGTAGACAGAAGACAATTTATGCAACTTGGTCTCAGGGACAAGGACTATTGTGTGACTTTCTTTTATGTAGCAACACAGTCTTAACTTTTATGTGATATGCATACAAAGCATACCTGACACAGGAGATCAGGATGAAGTGATTTAAGAAATAGAAATTTCTTGTGTATTTTCTAATGTTCAGTAAAGCCCTCATCTTCTATACAGCAGGGTCTGTGTTCTGGACTATTTCTGCATTTTCCATTAAATAATCAACGAATGAATAAAAAAATCGAATTCTGAGACTGAAGGACAGAAACCAGACCTCCCCATTCCTACCCAAGTTCAGTAAATACTAAGAAGCTTGGTCTATGTTTGTTTCTTTTTTCAGCTCAAGGTCCCATGAATCTTGCATATTTTTCTGTCCAGTACACTGCAATAGATTTATCAGGAAAGGTGAAGGCACCTCAGACGTACACTTTTAATCGGAGAAGCCTGATGATAATGACCCTTGAAAACTATTTTCCTTTGCTGTTAAAAATGTCATTGATCTCTCAGTTCTCTAACAAAAAGGATTACCTCAAAAATGATTAATACTGCATCTTAAGATAATAGTAGCTGAAACTTTAATGTGAGCCTGAAACGGCATATAAAGACACTGTTAGTATAATACCCTAGACGTTTTACTGACTTGACAGTGCTGGGTCTCACTTTACTTTTTTGGTTTTTCCTTGGACTGAGTTGGTTTGAGCTTGTAAAAAGTCCCTAGTGAGCAATTGTCTATTGCTTGACTGTTGTAAATGGAGCCCTGGGAAAACTACACATGGCAAATGTCTGACACCCCTAGGCAGTCCCTTCATAACAAACAGTAGCCCTTTCTGTCAGCTAGGACTGGGGAGGTTGTTGCACAGCTTTTGGACTTTAGCAGGGAACCAGAAAGAAGGAAGCAGACTGGTAAAAGAAAATTTAAAGATGTGTGTTGGAAAATTTAACAGTGTGTCATAAAAGCTGGCATAACCAGCAGAAGCCTCCACTATGAGCATTATACTCCTAGCAAAAAGCACAGAATGCTGCTGACTTGTTGCAGTCTTACACCCCCAGTAATGCTCAAGGAAAACCAGTTGTGTTAAGTTTGGGATTCAGAGGAATGTGAGAGTAACACCATAGCAAAGGGGGAGATACTAGATATTTTACATAGTAGCTGTAATCATATTATTAGTGGAGCTTTTCCATATCAATTAGATAATGTTACACTATTGCACTGTTAAAATATTAATTGGATGAACAAGGAGTTCTTGTTTCCATGTATCTGACAGGTTCACTTTTGCCCATAACAAGATTCAGAGAGCAACTTCAAAACATACCTACACTAGCTCCTCTGTGGACACAGGCACTTTTTTTCCCCAGTTTCCAGATCCCATTGTGGATTAAATAGGACTTGGGCACTCTACTGTTTATATAGGACAGTTTTAGCAAAAGCAGAACATAAACACAAACAGTAAAGAGCTTTATATTTTAATAAGGGAGGAATTGTCTATCATTAGGCATCTCTGAAGGTAATACTGTGTGAGCTTTTTTGTGCTGCTATTTCTGTCCAAGTCCTACTTTGGACTGAGCTTTAATTTCATTATAAAATTAGCACTATATAATTGATGGGAGAAACAAGAGGTTTTAGTGCTGAAACAATGGATCAATGATTGGATCTTATAGACTGTATAATGTTCAGATTCAGTTTTGGGACTGGTCCCAAGCTACAACCTTACTGAGGATTTGTTTGGGAGGATGCTATTTTGCTCAGTCAGGTACTGTCCTAGGGCCATCCTAAATAATTTGACTGCACAGACAAGCAGATACTTGGAATGCTCCTTCACACCCCTCACTATTGTATATATGACCTCCATATATTTGCATTTGGAAGTCACCAGGAACAATGGAGGGGGCTTCAAAAGAAATCAGGAAGCACAGCTTCAGTATTTTTCAGTCCCACCTGAATGTCATAATCATTAGATGAAATAAATGCTTTCATGTCTGTTCTCATTTTGGTCAAATTCATATACGTGTTTGATTACAAGATACCTAAGCTTCAGCAAAAGCTATGTGATATACACTTGTACAGTTTAACTTAGAGCCTGTGCCCTATCAAATTTATTTAATTAGCATTCTTAGCATTAGTCTATGGTAATGCAAAAATTTCCACCTACATTACTGTTTTTAACTGGACTCAGTAAAATCCAAGTGTGTTAGGACAGTGTGGGCACACCTCTGGGAATTTAGTTACAGAATGAGAACGCTATAAGGGATCTCAAGAGGTCATCTAGTCCATCCCTCTGCCTTAAGGCAGGATAATTTATGCTTATGTCTTGCTTGACAGATATGTGTCAAATCGGTTCTTGAGGACCTTGAGTGACAGAAACCCCACAGGTTCTCCAGGCAATCTATTCATTCCAATATTCTTTTGTTACTAAAAGTTGTGGGGATTTCTTTGTGATTTTGCTGTAGTTTTTCTAATATCCCACAAAATTATTTTAAACTGTAATTTAAACCATTGTTTCCTGGTTTATTCACTATTAATATGGAATATGAAAATACTGGCAAGTTTCCCTTCTAGAAAATACGTGATCTCAGGTGCCTTGGTACTTCATATGGCAAGTATTACCTTTTGTCTTTTGATCCCTGAAGAATTTTTATTAAAAACTCCAGGAAGAATTAATCTGGCCTGTTACAGATCTGTATGTACCCAAGTACCCAAGTTTTTTTTCACAGGTGAGAAGACAAAAAACAGCTGTGTGGGCATGTAGGTGCCAGAGCACCAACAGCAGGGGCTGTGGAACCTCTGGGAGGTGGCCGGGGCTGCCCCGGGCCAGGCACAGCTGGTTCCAGCTGGCTCCAACAGACCCCCACAGGGCAGGGCTGGGACCCCTGGCCACCAGGATTCTGCCTCAGGGAAAACAAGTTTAAGAAAGGTCAAAACACTGCATGGCAGAGGGAGGGAGTGATGAAAAAAGAGTTTCAGTGAATGAATTGTGGCAGTGTACTCCAGGTTAGTAGAAATAAATGCAGTGAGTGTCTATGGGCAGAAGGCATGAAGTCCGTCAGCCTCTGCTTGGGCCTCTGTTGTTGAACTCCATGAATTGTCTGAAAGCCGAGACCTGGAACTGAGAAAGTATTCAAGTCTGTGTAATTATACAGTAACAAAACCCATCAGCATGAGAAAGAGGATAATTCTTAGATAAAGAAAAGAAAAATTGCAGCTCCTCTGATGAAAAATAAAGGCAACAAATCATTTTAGTTGTTACTGGTTTACTTCTATATGAAATATCAACTAGACTTTCTTACAATATGTTAGGCATGTGGTATTTTATTTTCAGAATTGTTGAAATTTAAATTCAGAATTTAAATTGGCCACAAAAAATGTGTTTGTAGACACAGGAAAAATAATGATGATACATAAAGTGCAGCTTTCACAACTTATTAGGCACTTCTATGTACA
Organism: Falco naumanni; assembly: GCF_017639655.2. Taxonomy (NCBI): domain Eukaryota; kingdom Metazoa; phylum Chordata; class Aves; order Falconiformes; family Falconidae; genus Falco; species Falco naumanni. Next base: position 40,048,538 of record NC_054055.1, read on the forward strand.
GACTGGTGATTATTTACTTAAAATTACCTAGCTATGTAAATAGCCATTTATTTTATGTGCACAGTTATCTGTATCCATTCACATCCCTTTCCAGGCATATTTTGTGGTCTGATTATGAAAACTCTGTCAGAAAATATCAGTAAGAAAAGTCTAATAAGACAGCAGAAAATATTTTGGAGAAAAAAGAAGCAGAGAACAGTATTGATCAGGATTGAACCAAATTAAAGAGAGAAAAGAGAGAGAGAGAGGACACAGGGGAAATGTAAAGTGTTCAAAAGAAAATTAGTATTATGCTGAGGGTTATATGTGTCCTTTTTCTATAAATATGTTGTAAGCAAGAAAAAAATGAGCAAACTAACAAACAGCATACTGTGTGAATACGGAAGGAAATGCCAGAAGTAGTAAAGAGAAAGAGCCAATTGCAATGCATTAAATGTCAAGAAAATGGGAGAGTTGCAATGACTGTAGAGCAAAGTGCAAAAAATAATATCATAGAATCGTGAAGCAGAATAGCATAAAAAAATATGGTGAGATGAAGTAAGATAAAACAAAAAATAAGAATATGTGACAAAATTATAAGAACTTTCACACAGGCTGAGAAGAAATAAAAATGGTTCAAGTACGGGAGGAAAAGAGGTCACTGAGACTGCATAGCATGTAAGAAGTAGCCAATTCATTTGCCTTGTATAACAGCCTTGAGGTACGACTAATCTACAGGTGAGCTAGGGCAAGACTCAATCATTTTCAGGCAAAATTTCTGAAGAGTTAAAGGTATCTGCTCTCAGAGTATAATGCTGTTTTTCACACATCCTTCCACCCGAGAGTCAGTACAGTAAATAACTCTCTTGAACAGCTTATGCTTATCTATTTTTTTAAACATGAAATAGCTGGAAGATAGAAGGAATTGTTCCCTCTGATGTTTCTTTTGGTATGTTAAGATTATTTTTTTTCTCCCCAGATGTTCTCTGCTAGTGCTTAACATTAAGCGTGGACCCAACTCCCAATATTTTCTTCTTAAGTTTTGTAGGAAAGATGCATGAAAAATAAACTAAGCTTTAGTAGAAATTTTATACCCAGATAGCAATTCTGGATGAAATGGAATAATTGTTATTTTTATGATGCTATTATTTTAATATGAATTCATCAGTACAATAATTCATAATTACATTTGGAAAATTTAGATATAAAGTGATCACTGAACAGGCTTTACAATAATTCTACATATTTCTAGGTAGTACTTTGCTAGTCTATCAGTACATGTAGGTGTTGTGGTTTAACCCTGGCCAGAAACCAAGCACCATGCAGCCGCTTGCTTACTTCCACACGCTCCCAACCCCCTCCCCCCCCCCCTCCCTTCCCAGAGGGGTGAAGAGGAGAATCAGAAAGGAATGTAAAACTCAAGGATTGAGATAAGAACAATTTAATAATTTAAACGGAATAGAAAGGTAAGAACAACAACAATAACAATAATAATAATAACTTATTATGGAAAGGTGGGGAAAAGGAGAAAATCCGAAGGAAAAGGGAGAAAGGAAAAAAAGTGATGCACAGTACAACTGCTCATCACCCATTGACTGATGTCCAGCCGGTCCCCGAGCAATGATCCCCCCTGCCCCAGCTAACCCCACAAGTTTGTATGCCAAGCATGATATCCCATAGTATGGAATACCTCTTTTTTTTGGTTCAGGTCAGCTGACCTGGCTGTGTCCCCTTCCAGTCTCTTGTGCCCTCTCATTGGCAGGGCCCAAGAAACTGAAAAGTCCTTGACTTAGTATAAAGATTACCCAGCAACAACTAAAAACATCAATGTGTTATCAACATTGTTCTCACATCAAAGCCAAAGCACAACACTGTACTAGTTACTAAGAAGAAAATTAACTCCGTCCCAGCCAAAAGCAGGACAGTAGGTAAGTCATTTGGATCAGATCATCCAAAAATAACCATATATTTATGAAAGCCAGCAGAGAAATATACACTTATCCTATTGCAATTCTTGGCCCTTGACTACTCAATAATAGGAAATTCTCATTCTTATTTCGCTCATTCACAAACTTCTAAATTATTTAAAACTTACTCATAGCTTTTGCAAACAGTTCAGAAGTAGTTACACTCTATTATTTAAACTTAAGCTGCACAAGTCAGAAAGAGGGCTTCCATTGGAAGTATTGCAATAGCTAAGACAGCAGCCCAAGACTTACAGAAAGAAATAAATTGCCTTATTTAATTCTAATTCTTTTTTAATCCCAAGTTTTCCCTAAATTATGTGCTAGAATGACCAATGGTTGAAAACTAACAAGGGATTCAGAATTTCTAAATGTGATAGATTGGCTTAGAAAGAAGAACCAGTTGTTTCTAATCTGTTAAAAAACCCAACCCCAAATCCTCCTTCCATAGGATTAATTTCCACAGGCAGAACACTTAGGTTTGTTTTATTATAATACAATACTTTCTTTATTGTCAATCCCAGACATTACACATTTCTAAGTGTTCTTTATTACAGAACATTTATTATCTCAGAATGTTTTTGCACCTGTTATATAAGGCATTGGCTAGTTTTTAAATAAGGAAGATCATGTTACTGATCAAGTTGTACTTATTGACTTCATTTGTGTAGTTCCATGCATAGTATAATATCTTGGATTCATAAAAAAATAATGGCAAAGATTATCTTGTGTTTGCTTGGGCTGAGATGCTTTAAACAGGCCTATTATATTGCCTTTGTAAGAAAAAATACTGGTGTGGAAAATGCTTATGGAGGGATCTGAACTAGTTTACCACAAAGCTCATCAACAAGAAAATTGCCTGCATAGATCTGCTCAGTTTTGACTCCCAGAGTTTGCAATCCCAACAATGTTTTGGGGTTGGTTTGTGATTTTTTTAGGTATGGAATGTTTACACATAAGCATATACTTCTATATATTTATTAAGCCAGTATTATACTTCCTTTAATTATAACACTAAGAAATATTTAATTTCTAAGTTTAAACTTCATTGGTAGCTTTCATAGTAAATCTCTGACTTCTATAAACTGTAATCTCCATTAATTCAAGTGACTGTCAAATCCTGGAAACATTTTTTACAGAGGGTGTTGTGGAACATTTCTACTTCTAGAAAAAGAAGAACAACATGGGGGGGGGGGGGGGGGGGGGGGCGGGGAGGGGTTAGGCAAAGATAGCTAAGTAAAATAAAAAAATAAGGCTTCAATAGTTGTCAGGATGTACCCAGAAAACTTTACAGCTCTGTCCTTACATACTAAAGATGAAATAGTACAGCAACACTTATATTTAACAAAAATGAAGAAAGCATCACTCCTAATGTAAATGATTAATTGAAATTGATTTTTTAGTTCTTCATAGCTCAATTAACTAACTAGATACAATAGAGTTATTACTTTCCAGCAAAGGAAGCACAAAAATATTTACCTTCAAACAATGATTGGAAAATAGATGGTTGTTCTGCATCTGAAATTAAAGAATTAACAAATTTCATTAATGCCATTTTAGTCTAAGAGGGAGCAGAGTTGGAAAAGAAATAAACTATTTAAAAAGTCCACCATTGACAGGGCATTGTTCATCCATATATCATTTTGTAGGATTATATTAATACAATTTTTGAAATATATTTGTAATTAAGTCAGTAATTTCTTGTTCAGATAATTTATAAAACAAGATCTCCAAGTTCACCTTTTCTTTGTAAAGCAGATGTTCAAATAAAGGCAATGAAATTGTAATTATTAAATTTTTGCTGTTGCTGTCTGTCTCTCAGTCTGCATGGTACTGTACCATAGTAGTTAGTGTCTTCATGTTACTGATCAAGTGACAGATTAAGATAGACTGTGATGAGTAGACAGGGTAATTTTTAAGATGTTAAACCTGATTGTAGAGATTAAGCTGCAAAGACAACTTGTTTTCACAATTCTTTCCTACCTTTATTCTTATAGTCAATTTTGTCCCAGCTTTGTTGAAAGATATTTATGATGACACTGAATATAGGATCATCTGGTGTTAAAGCCTGTAAGTTCCTGTGACTGGTATTTTTCATGCTAGTAAAATACTTCTTTTATAAATCCAAATAATTATGTAGCTAGATGCAAAAGCAACAGCAAGAAAAGTAGCAAACAAGGAAAACTAACAACGCACAAAAAAAAGCCACCAAAAAAATAAACTCCTTTCATATTGACATGAGACAGAGTGATTTCTTATACCAATATTGTAGGGCGGGGGAAATAGAGAATATTGTTGTTGTTTTTATCTTATGCAAGATTAATTTATATCTAGTTTTACACTGAATTTTAGGTGCTTCTATAGCAACCTCTGCATGACGTTTTCAGTGCAAGCCATAGCCTACAGGTTTGTTGTCCATATTTGAAATCCTTGCAACTGCATAAGACCAGCAGTGAAAATGAAAATATTACAGCTTTTGTCATATGGCACTGAAAGAAGTCAGACAGAGACTTACTGCCTAACACCACTCTCATATCCCAGCTATTTTGCACTAACATAAGGATAAACACAGAGAAACCAAAAGAAACAGTATCAACACACAAACTTTCAGTAATTGGTTCTTGATTACCTGATCAGAATGTAGTGTTTCATAAATGTGTGAAATATATGAAACAGAACAAAGTGTCATAGCAGAAAAAAAGAAAAAAAAAAAAGTACCTTAAATTAAAGATCAAGAGAGCCAGTAATTATATATAGTTAAAGACAGTTAAAGAGAGAAAATACTTAGCAATAAAATATTAAGAAAAGCCTGCTTTTTGCAGAAATTTTACTATTTCTAAATTAAATAATACAGTTGGTGAAAGATACTATTATTATATACCAATACATCTACAATCAGTATTTTCTTCTTCCTGATATCTTTCATATGCAATTTATATTTCCGTTATCAGTAATTGTAAGACAATGGATTTTTTAAAAACCCACTAAATAACACATTTTTTCTCATTACTTGCCTATGAAAATCCATTTTACTTTTAAATGATGGTCTCCATCTGCTTTTTTAGATATAACTAAATTATATGAAAATATTTCTCAAAATTATGCAATTACTTTAGAATAATTAATCAGAAAGGGTTTACTATTCAGAGTTATTACAGTGGTTAGTAATAATAATAATGATCCTTGCAGTTCTTAAACTTTTTGAATCTCTAAGAAGTATTTTTATATACACATTATCACTTTCTTTTTTTTCCTTTGGATATAGGAGCTCCTGAAAAAAAGTGAAGTTCTAGTATGAGGTGCCTGAAGTGACACTGTGAAGTGTATTTTACAGAATAAAACCCCTACCTTAATCTCACTTGATAATCTCTATTTCTGGCAAACTGTGTGTTTTTTCTTTAGTTAAGTCCAGTATTCACTCTCAGTCAAGATGAAACCACCAAATTAATTGTCTGTGTGACCTGAGGCTATATCTGAATGTGCATATCCAGAGGGCACAACTCACTGATACAAAGGACCTTAAACATTTATGTTATCTCACTTGTGTACTTCTGACATTATGCTGAAGGACTTTTATATGAAAAAAAAAGATTTCTTTCCCTCAAAACACATGGCTGCTTAGTATATTTGAATGCATAATGTGAATAAGTAGTATTGGAAAAGGACAGTACTCCCTTCTAGTTGTCATATGGGTGTTTTTCAGACAACTGAATTTAAAGTCATTATATTCATTCTATATAATTATTAGAATTTTTATCCTTAAGATTCCTCTCATAAGAAAAGCAAGAGATAATTTTTGCAGCATTTTTTTTGTCAAGTTTGATGAAAGAATGAAAGCTGAAAAACAGAGTATTTATTGATTCTGTCATCACATAAAGGTTTTAGCTTCATCACTTTCTCAAATGAGTCCAACACCACAATAGAAGGAAGGAGAAAAAAAATAAAAATGAAGAGGCATCATTATTATAATAACATGTTGTCATATATCTGTTAATAAAGATGATATAAAATTCTGCATGTTATTGAGAAATATTTTACAAATATTCAATATTTAAATTTGTGGTAAACATATTCTTAAATTAAATCCCTTCATGTTCCTTTTCTGACATAATAATTTATTACCATTTTGTTGCTCATGAACATTGACTATGTTGTTCAAGTTGAACACATACTTCAAGAAGGTCTCCTTCCTCTCCTCCCACCCCACAAAATTTCCCTCTTTCTTCTCTTCGCTACCCTTGTCTGCCCTGCTCTGCCCTCCCGTGCAGTGTTCTTAACTGTAAACTGTAGCTAATATATGCACTTGTATACATGCAATTCAGAACAGTCAAACTTATGTATCAGCTGACTCCAGATGAATCAGGTGACTCCAGGTAACAGAAGAGGTTTTGCTTTAAGTCTAAGTTTTAGAAAAGTAAGAATTAGCTGTTTCTCTGTATTGTATAGACTACCTAAGAATAAGAACAACAACAAAGAACATAATAAATTTTGATTAAAACTTATGGCAGGATGAGTTTTCAAATTCTGCAGAAAACATTATCTACCCTGCAATCACAGAATCACAGAATGGTTAGAGTTGGAAGGGACCTCTGGAAATCATCTAGTCCAGCCCCCTGCCAAAGCAGGTTGACCTGGAGCAGATTGCACAGAATTGTGTTCATGTTTTGAATGTCTCCAGAGGAGACTCACAACCTCTCTGGGCAGCCTGTTCCAGTGCTCTGTCACCCTCAAAGTAAAGTTCTTCCTTATAGTCACATGGAACTTCTTGTGTTTCAGTTTGTAGTCCTTGCCACTTGTCTTGTCACTGGGCACTACTGAAAAGAGCCTGGCCCCATCCTCTTGACACTCGCCCTTAAGATATCTGTATACATTGATAAGATCCCCAATCAGTCTTCTCCAGGCTAAACAGGCCCAGCTCTCTCGGCCTTACCTCATAAGGAAGATGCTCCCATTCACTAATCATCTTTGTAGCCCTTGGCTGTGCTCACTCAGTAGTTCCTTGTCTCTCTTGAACTGGGGAGACCAGAACTAAGCACAGTACTTCAGATGAGGCCTGACCAGAGCAGTAGAAGGGAAAGATAACATCCCTCCACCTGCTGGCCACACTTCTCCTAATGCACCTTAGGATTCCATTGTCCTTGGCCACAAGGGCACACTGCTGGCTCATGGTCAACTTGCTGTCCAACAGAATTCCCATGTCCTTCTCCACAGACCTGCCTTTCAGTAAATCAGTCCCAGCCTGTACTGGTGCATCAGGTTGTTCCACCCCAGGTGCAGGACCTTACACTTGTCTTTGTTGAACTTCATCAGGTCCCCCTCTGCCGACCTCTCTAGCCTGTCCAGGTCTCACTGAACACCAGCACAGCCTTCTGATGAATCAGCCACTCTCCCCAGTTACCAACATAAGCAAACTTGCTGAGGGTGCACTCTGTCCCTTCATCCAGGTCACTGATGAATAAGCTGAATAAGATGGGACCCAGTACTGATCCCTGGGTAACACCACTAGCTACAGACTTCCAGTTATATTCTGTGCCATTCGTCACAACCCTGAGCTCCACCGTGCAGCCAGTTCTCAGTCCACCTCACTGTCCACTCATCTAACACACACTTCCTGAGCTAATTTATGAGGCTGTTATGGAAGACAGTGTCAAAAGTCTTGCTGAGGTCAAAGTAGAAAACATCCACTGTTCTCCCCTCATCTACTCAGCCAGTCATTCCATCATAGAAGGCTATCAGGTTGGTAGAGTGTGATTTCCTCTTGGTGAATGCACGTTTACAAATCTTGATGACCTTTTATTCCTCCATATGCTTCAAGATGACCTTCTAGATGAGCTGTTCTATGACCTTTCTAGGGATGGAGGTGAGACTGACCAGCCTGTAGTTTCCTGGGTCCTCCTTGCCCTTTCTGAAGACTGGAGTGAAGCTGGCTTTCCTCCTGTCCTTAGGCACCTCTCCTGTTCTGAATAACCTTTCAAAGATGATGGAGATTTGCTTGGCAATAACATTTGCCAGTACTCAGGGTGCATTCCATTGGGGCCCACGGTTTTGTATCAGGTTTCTTTAAGTGATCTCTAACGTGGTCTTCCTTGACTAAGTGAAAGTCTTCCTTTCTGCACACTTACTCCCAGGCTCTGGGAAACCTGGTGGCTGGCCTTGGCAGTAAAGGCTGTAGCAAAGAAGGCATTCAGTAACTCCACCTTCTCTGTCCTTCATCACCAGGGCACCCACCTCATCCAGCAATGGATGCATGTTTTCCCTAGTCATCCTTTGTTACTGATGTACTTGAAGAAGCTCTTCTTGTTGTCCTTGACATCCCTCACCAGATTTAATTCCACACAGACCTTTGCCTTCTTCATCGCATCCTTTCATGTTCTAACAACATCCCTGTATTTCGCCCAATTGTGCTGTTCCTTTGCCTACATACTGTAAACTTCCTTCTTTCGTTGAAGTTTAACCAGAAGCTTCTTGGCCATCTATGCAGGTCTGCTACCCCATTTGTTTGATTTTTTACTCATGGGGAAGAACCTATTGAGCTTGGAGGAAATGATGCTTGAATATTAGCCAGCTCTCTTGACTCCCCTACCTTCTAGAGACCTGACCCATGGGATTCCTCCACATAGGTCCTTGAAGAGGCCAGCGTTGGCTCTTCTGAAGTCCAGGGTTGCAAACCTACTTAATGCCTTGCTTCCTCCATGCAGGATCCTGAACTCCACCATCTCATGGTCACTGCAGCCAAGGCTTCCCCCATCTTTCATGTTCCTAAGCAGTCCTTCTTTGTGAAAATAAGGTCTAAGAGCAAACCTTGCCTCAGCTCCTCTTCCACCTGTGTCAAAAAATTATCATCATTGCCCTGCAGGAAACTCTTGGATGGCATGAGCCTAGCTGTGTTGTCTTCCCAGCAGATATGAGGGTGGCTGAAGCCCCCTATGAGATCCAGGGCCTATGATTGTGAGGTTATCTCCAGTTGTCTGGAGAAGGCCTCATTGACTTCCTCTTCCTGATCAGGTGGCATGTAATAAACACCCACAGCAGTGTCCCCGATGTTGGCCTGCCCCTTGATCTTTACCCATAAGCTCTTGACTCATTCTGCATCCACGCTAAGGGAGAGCTCGATACATTCCTGTTGCTTCCTTACATAAAGAGCAACTCTACCTCATCACCTTGTTGGCCTGTCTTTCCTGAAAGTACATAGCCACCCATGACAGCATTCCAGTCATGCGAGCTATCCCACCATGTCTCTGTAATTGCAGTGAGGTCATGGACCTGTTACTGTACACAAACTTCTAATTCTTCCTGTTTATTCTCCATTCTGCAGATGTTGGTGTACAGGCATTTCAGAAAGGTAATCAAGCCTGCAGGTTTCCCAGGAGTGCAAGAGGATCCACCATAACCACACACATCCTTGAGGTGGCTGGCCTTCTGGTATGCATCTTGGGAGTCAGACAAGGAAAATATATCTCTGCTGTGGTTGGGCTGGCTTGTTCCCCAGTTGAATGTGATGGCGTGAGCATTGCCACACTGGACCTCTTCCCTCGAGTCTTTCAGTTTAAAGCCCTGTTTCAAGACCAGTTTAAAGCTTGCTCAATGGAGGCAAGTAGACTAGATATACAGAACTTACAATGTGCTTTTTATTATATTATCATAAATCATATAGTTTTGGAAAAAAACTTGTAAAACTCTGGGTTTTTATTTTGGAACTGCTTAAAACTCCACTGGTCACTAATACTTAGTTAAGACATACTAGTTCAACTGTAAAGAGAAAGAGAGAGAGAATTTAATTTATTGAATTTGACTAATCTTTTCTGTACTATGAATACATGCTAATTGTTCCAATTTCACTTTGTGGGCAGTTCACTGGTGGTCAGAAAATGACATCTAAATTAATACTGTGAACAGTTCCATCCTTTTAGTCTTTTATAGGTACAACAGAGAAATAATATGCAAAAGGCAAATGGTTGGTAAAACTTGGATGTCAAAAATAAGCAGTCTGAATTATACATGGTGGGGACAGGTAGGGATGGGGGCTAATAGGTTTTCTTTAAGGGATTTTTGTTTATGTGTTTGTTTTGTCTTCATTAAGTTAATTGATCATGTCATTTCAAAATCTCCGTTCCAGTGAAAGTGCAAGTGAAAATTTCAGTCCACTTATTTGGACTATCTTTTCATCTCTACTTCTTCACTTTCTGCTGAAAATTTTTTGAGGATTCTTCAGTACTACTCCTTATACAATAATAAAACATAACCACACAATTATGTCTACCATAAGATATGAAGTTGTTTTGCAGTAAATGATCCATAAATATGCTTCTGTCCCCTAGTTCAGTGCTGTCTTACTATTGTAGAATGACAACCAACACTAAACTAACTCACACAGGTTTTTTTCAAGATCTCTTCAGCTTAAAAGTCAGGACCTAAACATGCTGTCATTACCTCCTCATCCTGGTGAAGCAAAAGGGATGGGAAAAAAAATGGTATAATTAATATAAGGAGATGCCCTCTACCAGCTCATACAGGGAAACCTGTGAGAGAAGGGAATTTCTTCACATAGTTTTTGAAATTAGGTGGTATAATAAGGCAAGTACTATGGAATAACTTTACTATAGGAATTAGAATTTGCATGTGTTCCCATCAAAATACCTATACTAGAATAACAGTATTTTCCAGCAATTCACAGACCCTGGAAAGAAACACGTATATATTTTCAAAATCCTTCTTTTTAAATGGTTACCACTGCATATGTGCACTTCAGAAAGTTGAAAATGTAGATTTACTTCACATTTTTGGTAGTGGATTTATACAAGATCTCTTGAAAGCAGTGATATCCAGATGCATTCTATTCTGTTCTTTTATGAAAAAGGAGAAGAAAATTCTCAAGAGAATGAATTATACTTCTGTTGGCAGGTTTAAGAAAACAGGTTTCAGTAGAATAAAGAGTATGAACACATTAACTACAGATTTAAATTGAACATGAAGTGTTTGTGCATGAAAAAGATGAAAGCAGAAGCAATAATGCCTCGGTGGAAATAAATGGAAAAGAAGGATAGCCTGAATCTTTGCAGTACTTAAACGTTACTAGAAAGAAATTACAATATAAATGCTTTGATTCTTTTGTTATTTGCCACCTTGCATGTTCTGGTCTCTCAGGACTTAATATGCTTCCTGAAAAATTATCCTTTCCTTGAAAATATAGGAAAAACCACAGTAGTTGAGACCAGATTTCCTCCTAACTTTGTTTCTTATCCCTGAGAGTGACTGTTAGCATTCACTTAGGGAAAGAGCACAGGGAAAATGAAAATAACTAAGTGCTTCTTTCCTTGTTACACTTTCCTGGTTTCTAGAAAGTAAATGGTACATATTTTTTGTGAGGGTTAGAAGCGGCTTAAGCCCTTGGAATGTATATGTACCTGAACAGGAAGAGTTATTGGACTGAGGGTGTAATAGACTGAGGAAATGAGAGGAAATATCAGGTGTAATAAACTGGGACACAAAGTGTAGAAGTTTATACTTAATTAAGTCAGTTTAATATGCCATTGTGTTCTCATGACCTGGACAGCAGCTCAAGATATTACGTATGAAGCAATCTAATCCCAGAAAGGAATCCAAAACTGAGAGTCATTTTCTCAGGGTGTGTGAACTCTGCTGTCTCACCCCTATCCTGAAAAAGGTCTAAAATCTTGATCTCCCACTTCCTGTGCAAGTCCTCTGAACAACAGACCATTCAATAACATGCATGCACTATTGGCAACTCAAGTTACTTGCTTTAGATGGGAATTTCATATTTTGGTACCCTACACTGATGGAAGTACTTACTGAAATGTTTGTTCAGGCAAGAACCTGTGCCTAGGTTTTATATGAGGCGCCTCAGGTAAAGTGCTTATTTATTATATGGTCAGTGGGGATCAGTAAGGGATTCTGAAGTCCCCCAAAGAGTCTCACTCAATTAGGCAAATAGAATCTTCTCTGGAAAACCTTAAGGATTTTACCTGTCTTTCGTGGCTATATAAGGAACACAAGCACTTAAATGCCCATTGTGTTTTTTGGATCTGAATGCAAGAAATAGTGAAAGCAGCAAGTTTATGTAATGTCTTTATTATTAACAACATGAAAACCACATCCAAACCAGGATTAACCATCTCCTTCACTGCTTCTACATGAGTGAAGCAAGAATAATATGTTGCCTGAGCTTTTTCTGAATCAGCAAATAAAACTATTTTCCTGTATAACTGTGTACACCACACAATATATTGAGCACATCAAGTTTTGGCTCTCCACCTCGTACATACACAGAAGCACATGAATTTTTCATGTAAGTATCTGAAATATCTAGGACCAGAAAGCTCACTGAATAACTCAAAAAATGAAAAGATTTTTAACTGGACTTGATCAGTGGACTCAAATGGTTGTAAATTTAATCTAGGTACTATATGGTTAATGCTCACATTTAGAAACTCTGGACAGCTGCAGTGCTGTTTTCAACACTCATAAGTCTATTGAGATATTTATCAAAGGTATTTGTGTTTGAAGATTTGTGAGTGGGAGACAAGGGCTTTTATTTTGCTGGTGTGGAAGCCCAAAGGTAAAAGCTGTATTTATGTCTCCAATCAATGAAGAACATCATGTATGGTATAATATAACCAGAAATCGTTTTTAATTGGTGTATACTGTTGTTTTGATAATTGGTCTGTTGAATACATAAATGCAATAGCATTTCCTAGAGCTGTTTTTTCTATATCTGTAATCTAACTTCAAATATTTCACTTTTTCAACTATTTGTGAAACTTCAGAGATACTTTTAATGTTTCCACACTATGGATTCTGTATCAGCCTTTTGCACTTTTAATGATGCCGTTTTGGGGTGAACAGGCAGTTTGCCTCCCCAAGGTGCTACCGCTCTTCTGACTACTCAGTTTTTTAAATTTTATTTTATATTATTTTATTTTGTTCTATTTTATTTTATTTTATTTTATTTTATTTTATTATATTTTTTATGAAGTGCTTCTCTTTTTACATTCTCATGCATACTGAATGATGTTATTGGAGGATAAATGTGGATTCCTCCTGTGGGATTCATATCTGACTCAAATAAACATTAGTTTTCCTTTTTTAATGAACCAGAAAGAATAGCAATAAACAAGAAAAATCATGTGTAATTACAACACGTTAAATTGCAAACAGTTCAACAACCATCCTCAATATGACTTTGTACTTGAGCCCTATTCTTTTGTCTCTGCCAATACAAGCTTTGTTATTCTACAAACAAATAACTGTATCATACTACGTCACAATTTGAAACAACTTCATGTTTGTTGGGGTATGCTTAATTTTTTAAAAAGGAGCACTCCCTGCCCATATGGTTATATTGATTCCTGGGACTTAAGTTTCATCATCTTTCCAGAGGTCTTCTGTTGCTTCATTGATGTTGGTACTTCTAGCAGTATTTAGAAAATGTAGCTTTCCCTGAGAGTACATATGAGGAGAGAAACTGCCTTTTAGGGTTTGCTTGATCCACCATTGTTTTGAAATATTGTTCATTAAGTATCTCTGTAATACATAAATTTAATTCTTTAAACCTGTTGACTTTAAACAATAATATTGTTTGAAACCATAAAAATTTGGCATGTCCTAATCTAAATTACGATTAGATGTTGCAGATGTAATCAAAACTCCATAAATGTAGCCACTATCACTGCAGTATTTATCAGGAATCATGTATATTTTTCTGTATATCCACATCATGTGAGTTTTCATGCTGAAATCTGCATCTGTTGTGAATACAATATCATCAGTGTGTTAGTACAGGGACAGAAAAACTGAAATATATAAATTAAAATGAATAAACAGAAAAACAGTATGAGTTCAAGCAATCTGAAATGCTTCTGCTGTCTATAAGTTTTCAGAAAAGGACTTCAGAGCATGAAAGTGCTGATATACCAGGATAAATATTTAGGGATATTACCCATGTCTTTCTCTTACTAAATCTCTAGCCAATGCTTGTGTTCAGCTTATATGAATTGTCTTTCATAATGGGAATATGAAAAGTAGGAGGCGTCACATGCAAAACATTCAGATACATTTATTTAGCCACAGTAATGAGAATTATTGAAAGATGGCCTCAACGAGAACTGTGGTGGAGCATCTGTATTGCCTAGAGGCATCCCACAGTGATGTATGTATGTAGTCTACATATGGCCAAAGCATGATAGATTAATATTACCTCAAATGAATAGTGTATCCGAAGTCTCCATTCATTGTATACACAGTGAAGCTGAGTGGCATTAGATGTTTCTTAAGGAAAACCTATTTGGCTTCACATCCCTTTGCAGATAGTCATGGGTTGCTCATAGGCAACATATGTATGCATGTGTATATATGTATATGCAAATGTGTATATGAGCATATGCATTCATACATGTATATATATGCATACATGTATATGTATATGTGTATGTATATATTTGCATTTATGTGGATCTTCCAGAGCCTTCACAAATGACACTAGGCATTTTCCAGTATATAACTGAAATAAGCATGTTAGTTTCTGACACAAGAACGAAAGCTTGACAGAAAAAGACAACTGTCATGTTAAAATAAACTTTGTTCCTCTCTTTCAAAACAAACAAAATACACCCTCAGTTCAGACAGTAGTATATGTGGAAGACGAAAATTATAATGTTAATTTGGTCTATTAGAGAACCAAATGTATATAATCAGAGTGTCATGACATTTTCTAAAAAGTTACAAATAACCTTCTAACAGCCATCAGAGACTTAATCCCAAATTCTTTCTTCAACCGGTTTTGTTGGCAAAATGTTACAATCACAATCAACAGCACTGAGAACAGCAGGAGGACAAAAAATGGTCATAGAATATCTGTTCTGAGATGTTCTTTGGGATAGAACTACCTAAATAAGAAAATCACATCAATGCATTTACCTTTCTTATTTTAAAGGCTTAAAAAAGCCTAGATGCACCTTGTCTGGTTCTGGAGATGAAAAGCAAACAAACATTATCTTGTTTATTTAATTTTAGGGAGAGAAAAAATCATACTAAAGACAAAGAGAAAGTAGAAGTAACAGAGAAAATTGATTATCAGAAAGTGGCCAATGAGGCCATGAACTTGTGTTATAACAGTAACACAAATATAAAGGACTGATTCA
This sequence comes from Falco naumanni, assembly GCF_017639655.2. NCBI lineage: Eukaryota > Metazoa > Chordata > Aves > Falconiformes > Falconidae > Falco > Falco naumanni. The sequence continues at coordinate 40,063,638 of NC_054055.1, forward strand.
ATGAAAATCTTCTTCCCAATGAACATTGTGCAATTGCTTTAAGAAGAACAGTAATTGCCTTTGATATGACATTTGTGGAGGATGGTAAAGTAAATAACCATAGACATGTTCAATAATGTGAAACGGAATGTCAGGACTAAAACAAAGATGAGAACTTCTATTTTTGTACAGTTTCATTATAAACTAAACCAAGTCACATACTTACTGAATAAATTGGATAAATGTTCATCTGTATATCTGTCTGTTTGCACATTGATATATAGATGTATAGTTATATAGCTATATATACATCGATAATTTTTAATCCTCAGTTCATATAAAAATCTGGAACATGATACTATGATCTATTTTGCTAGAGCTAAGCAGCAGTGAGCAGAATGTCTCCTGAATACTATGGAGTGGAATGGAATAGAACAGAATAGAATAGAATAATCCCAATTGGAAGGGACCTAGAGTGATCATCTAGTACAACTACCTGACCAATTCAGGGCTGACCAAGACTTAAAGCGTGTTATTACGGGCATTGTCCAAATGCCTCTTGAATACTGACACAGGCCTGGGGCATTGACCACCTCTTTAGGAGGCCTGCTCAAGTGTTTGACCACCCTCTTGATAAAGAAAACCTTCCTAATATCTAGTCTGAATCTCCCCTGATGCAGCTTTGAACCATCCCTACACATCTTGTCACTGGAAATCAGGGAGGAGGGCTCAGCACCTCCCTCTCCATTTCACCTCCTCAGGAAGCTGTAGAAAGCAATGAGGTCAGTCTCCTTTTCTCCAAACTAGACAAACCCAAAGTCCCCAGATACTCCTCACAGGACATTTCTTCCATTCCTTTCACCAGTTTTGTTGCTCTCTTCTGGATGCATTCAAGTACCTTCAATCACGTCCTTAAATTGTGAGACCCAGAACTGCACATAGTACTCAAGGTGAGGTGGCACTAACGCTAAACACAGAGGGATAATCTCCTCTTGTGCCTGTCTGGTTATACTGTGTTTCATGCACCCCAGGATGTGGCTCTTCTAAGTTGTTTGATACTTCCCTTTCTCTGATTAGACAATCTCAAGTTTCAATACTGCAAAATACAATCACCAGAACAGCATAGCTGAGTATGTTGAGCTGCACCTCTTCTAGCAGAATACTTGTTCTCAAAAACCGTGCTACTAATCTCTTTCATTCAGTGGTAGACCGCAGAAAGGTGAAGTACATAACCCTAACTGTGAACTAGTCAGATCCTTCCCCAGTTCCTTACAGTGCATATGGCTGCACATAAGGCAATACCTTGCTTCTCTCCCAAACTGATTAGTGGAGATAAATGATACATCTGCATAGATAATGATGCTTGTATCAATACTTACATTTATGACTTTCATGACTTGCTATTGATAAGGGAATTCTATTGCCTATTAAATCTTGCCTGTTGCTGATATTGCTTAACAACTTGCAGATGACCAAAAAGTGCTAATAGCCCAGTACATTCAAACACAAGATGATACTCACTAAACATAACATGCTTCATCAGCCAGTGCTACATATATGGCATTGTCATTCCATTTTCCACACTCCCATCTCTGCTCAGACAAAGCTTTTCCACTTTCCTTTTTCTGACCATTTAGCAGAAACTCACCATTTTTTCAGTGTTCTTAGTTAGCCTTGGCTAACAGCCAAACATCTACCCAAGTGATCACTCCTCAGCAGACAAGGGGAGAAAATAGGCTTAGAAAGATTATGGATCAAGATAAAGACAGATAACTCACCAATCACTGCTGTGAATAAAACAGACTTGACTTTGGGAAAAGCTAATTCCATTTACTGGTGATTTAGTAGATTTGGATAGCAAAAAAATGAAAAGACAATCATAGAATCATAGAATGGTCTGAGTTGGAAGCGACCTTAAAGTTCATCTAGTTCCAAACCATCTGCCATGGGCAGGGAACCTTCCACTAGCCCAGGCTGCTCAAAGCCCCATCCAGCCTGGCCTTGAACACTGCCAGGAACAGGTTAATCCCAGCTTCTGTAGGCAAACTGTTCCAGTGCCTCATCACCCTCACAGTGAAGATTTTTTCCCTTATACCTAATCTAAATCTGCCCTCTTTCAGTTTAAAGCCATAACTCCTTGTCCTATCACTACATGTTCTGCTAAAAAGTCCCTTCCCATCTTTCCTGTGGGCCCCCCCTGAGGTACTGGCAGGCTGCTACAAGGTCTCCCCAGAGCCTTCTCTTCTCCAGGCTGAACAACCTCAACTCTCTCAGCCTGTCTTCATAGAAGAGACGCTCCAGCCCTCTGATTGTCTTCATGGCCCTCCTCTGGACTCACTCTAACAGGTCCATGTCCTTCATATGTTGGGGGCCCCAAATCTGAATGCCATACCCCAGGTGGGGTCTCAAGAGAGTGGAGTAGAGAGGGAGAATAACCTTTCTCAACCTGCTGGTTATGCTTTTTTTTTTTTTTTTTTTTTTTTTTTTTTTTTTTATGTAGCCCAGGATAGAAATATTAAAACAATGTTTTTCCTCCCTCCTTTCTGAGATTCAAATTCACCTTTTCATTCCCGACTCTTCTACACACCCCCAGCCAAGCTCACAGAGGCCACCACTGCAGCCTTACGCTGCCAACACCTGGACACCTACACCCAGTACACACAAGTATTCAATCTGGCCATAGTATTACCTTGGAATTCACAGTGGCATGGAGCAAGAGGAACTGGATATTGATGGTGCACCTCCACTTCTAAATTATTCCCCTGCTGTTCCAGCTTGACCATTTCTCTCACAGATCATTCCTCTTCCCTCATATTAGTGTTTCCAATCTTGGTTGCTACATTGAAAAGCTACAAAATTAGGCCCTATTCAACCAACTAAATAAGATTTAGTCTTACTGTTTTGGGGGCACTTAGTCTTAGGGAAGGCTATGATAATCTATTCTTTGTCCATGGTCTGTATGAATTAGGTGCAGTATGATCTGATCAAGTGAGTGGTGGGTCTGGACACAAAAATCTATATAGGTCCAAAAGAAACTGAAGAAAGTCTATAATCTAAATAAAATATCATACTTCTCTACTACATTTTTATCATGAGAATTAGTGGCTGAGAAAAAAAAATATACAAAACATATTTAAGCTTAGGCCTATTTTTTTAAAATTTACATTCTTTTATATATACTGCCAATTAATTTTTTATTATTGTGTATGATCACAGCTTTTGGATTCATCCTACATGTATGCGCACATACACATATACATCATTGTGTGTGTTTCTATGAATATAAAAAATATTTTATCAAAAAATTCAGGACCTAACCCACAAATAGTTACATTATCTTCATACTTTAAAAATATTTTTGCAAGTTAAATTTAAAACATTTAACATTTAGTCGTTAACATTAAAGAGATAATATTTCCCTACTTCCACTGCTGGGGAAGAGGAGGTTTTTCACTTTGTCTGCAATCTCATTATCAGAGTGACAACATGAAGTTTAGCTCAGAGACTGGAAATATTAGATTTTTATTAAATATATTTTAAAATATATTTTCAATATTCACAGCTATATACAGTGTGATAAGAGCTCTAGTTCATTCTTCTAATGGAAAAAGGCTAAAATACTTCAAGCTAGCAGTACTCAGAAATGCCTCATGCATTTAATTGCCAGAGCACTGTAATACACTCACATCAAGATTATTCCAAGGTGAACATCAAAGCTCTTGCTGGACTCATAATTTTGCATCCTTAACTGATTATTACCCAAAGCTCTTGAACATGGAAACAGCGCTGAAATCCCAAGGTAACAGACTTGCTAAAAAAGATATTTGTTTCTTAAATTTAGACAGGTTGGTAATTAAACTCTTCCACTATTCCCCTACCCTAACATTTCTTTTATCTATCTTTAAAAAAGAAACACATGAAACAAGGAAAAAAAAAAAAAGTTGTAATAGTTTGAGAGAAGTATTTTGGTCCTGGAAGCAGGCAAGAGAGTTGCAGCAGCAGGGAGGTTGAGCAACTGGTAGGAGCTAGTGATTGCTGTTCTTCTAACACATAAAATGTATGCAGCAGATTCGGAATAATGGCACTCTCCCTTCAGATTCACTCAAAAGTAGTACCATAAGGTATTCTTGCATGACATAGCCATGAGTATTTGCATAGCCATGCAAGTATAAAACTCATAAAGCCTTCTACTAAACCTGAATTGGGCTAGTGGGATTTTTCAAGACTGACTTGTATTATCATAGTAACCTTATCAATATACCACAGTAATTTGAAGTATACTAAATCATGGTTTTAGTCTATTGGCATAGGAACTAACCATTTAAAGCACTGCCAGGTTGAAAAACACTGTAGTTACTTTGAGATGCAAAGTAATTTGTCCAGACAGTTAACCTTCTAGGCTTGGTATCTTTGTGTTTTAAGACCTCTAAATTTAAGCTCAGACCAAGAAAGACTTGTTTTTTTTAAACTGTAAACCAAACTATATTTTATTTAAAGAAAATTAACTTGGGTCTACAATAATGAAACTCAAAGCAATTTTCTATGTTATCAAGCTGTCTTGTGGAATTATGCTGTCCCTTATTACTCTCGCTTGTTTTGTTCCTTACTATGTTTTTGAAACAATTTTGAAACACTCTTGAAAGTCTGTTCTAGAATGTTTTCACTCTTAAAAGAGGTCAACATGCAGGTCAACATTCACTACTCTAGGTACTATACAACAGACGAAAAAGGTCTCTTAATAAATTTGCTATCAGCTAGTCAGGCCACTCACCTGGAGCATAGGATAGGCACCAGGATATGCTCATTGTCCCACCCTTCTCCTATGGTGAGCAGCCAGACAGAAGCTTCCTGACAGCAATTGAATTATATAAATATGCATGTGCAGAAGTCTAGGGTTAGGCACCTACAAATAAATTCTAGGCTATATTTATATTTGGGTCACAGGAGCAGGTGTTACTGCATTTTTCAACAAAACATACAGTTTAGGTCCCTAAAAGTCTTTTGTAGATCTTGTATCTCACTTTAACTTTTTCTAGCACAGACCTCAGTGTTGTATCTTGGTAATTAGTTACATAGACTACGCATTTATTTTGGATTTATCCCTACCCCCCACCCCACACCCACCAAAATAAAGGAAAATTGAGAGTCTTTTAAGAGTTAATATTTTAAACAACTAAAAAGTCTAGAATTTGAGAAACCACCAATGCAATTGTATTTTAAAGTGAAAGGTGTTAATGTTAAGGCCTTTGTCCAACTTGAAATACCAAGTTTAAACTAAAGACTATTTTCTTAATTTTAAGTCAAAGAATTTTTAAATAATATTTTTTTGTTGTTTTCTTTCAGATAGTATTGTGGATGTTATTTATCTTTATGGTAATAACATGTGTGTAGATTTCTATTTTTTATATTCTTTGTTTGACATAATGGTATTTAGCTATTCCTGATTCAGGATCACAAAAGAATTTCCTTTTTATAGTTATAAGAACTTCTACATCTCCAACCAGCCTCAACATCATTGTGTTTTATTTGTTTCTCCTCTTTTTTTTTTTTTCCTTTCATTTTATTCAAATTAAATTAAAACAACATCTTTTTGATATCTCTTAGCAATGAAACTGATAATTATAGCTGGGAATTTTATAAGCCTCTAAAAGAAGACACCCTACTGCTGTTGAACATCAGTGAAGTTTTGAGTCCCTGATTCTTTTAGGTTCTTCAGAAATAATTTCATTCCAAATTGCTTTCTAGTAATTAAGTTTTATTCTCTTAGATGTATGATTTACTTTGCCAAGAAGCATATATAATTTTGTAACTGGCAATGTATGTAACTGAATTACAAGTAAAATGTGTATCACCCCTAAGACCCCTAATATGCAACATTTAATGCTTGTTAAATACCACAAAATGTAAAAGGTTTTGAAACTTTTAGACTTAAGACTTCCATATATTTTAATATTTTATCTTCTATGCCCTAGAACTTTTTCTACCAACTAGCCTATAGTTGTGATGCTTAAGTGCTGCTCTATACTTCGGCATTTTCCAGACAGCACGACTCCTGTGGGATCCATCAGGCAAAGCCATTAGTACACTCACTGGTGTAAAACTTGCATGATGCCATAAATCTTTCAGCAAGCAGATTTGGGAGATGTTTTTGTGAAGGTTATGTATGTAAGGTAAGCTATATTACATGAGTCTTCAATGTGCACTTTCAACATTACACTTTCTGACGTTTAATAAAATAGTGATTGCAAAGAGCTGCACCCTCAGAGGCCTTGTTATGCCAGTACCAGTGTGAAGGGAGTACCCTTCAGACTGTCTTCTCTTTTAGTTGCAAAAGAAACTGTTTCACTTTTCAGAGCTATGTAGTAAAACCTAATTCTTTAGAAGATTTTGCTTTTTATGCTTGCAGGTTTTAATAAAGTAATATTTTACTGCATTAAATACAAACTAGTATTTAATTTAGACTGCATATAAATGCTTAGACATTTCAAAACAAAATACAGCTAATTTATACTGTAAAGGCTTTATCATTCTGCTTTTGTCAGTCTAAATAATTTTCGTACACCCATTATGAAAGTCAAATCTCCTTCATTGCGTGTGCCAAAATTGTCATCTTTGAAGCATAAAAGAATGTGTTCTTCTATCTACTGGAATCTTGATCATTTTGTAACTAAAACAAATCATAGCAGGGTAAAGTGAAAAGATCTCGGTTCTTTTTAATTAACGTTTGTGATTCATAAATCTGGAGATAAAACTGAAAGATGAAAACTTTTTACTATTGCTTGCTCAGGGAAGTTTAACTGCAGTTTTAATCTAATATCTATACTGGAAGTTAGTGGATATTGGTAGCACTCCACAACTGTAAGAGCTTCCCCTTCACATGAGATACTTTTAAAGCTTTGTCTTCCTTTCTCTCTTTCCACTTCTGCAAAGCAAAACTAGAAAAAGAAAATGATTTGCAGCTGAATTTATTAGGTACCTGTTGTCACTTCAAGGATCCTAACAACATATTAGTGTTCTAGTTTGGATCAGGATGCACTTCTGAAGCAAGTCTCCCAGTCACCTCCACACACTGAGCTCTGAGTGACTTTACTGAGTGGTTTCACAGTAGCTGAAATTCCTGATGTCTAAAATTAAAGGGGAGGCTGCTCTGTCAAGACACAACTATGGTGCTCCATCTGCTGATGGGCATACAGTCCACTGGCCTCAGCTCAGGCAGTTCTCTGGTCAGATCCCTGAAATATATGTCCTGTGGGCATCTGGTACTCAGAGTCAACTGTTTTACTCAGCAGATCCATTGCTATTCTGCCACCCCACCTGCTAACATTGCCCTGGTCCCCTGGGACCAGAGACTGTTACTAATTTCAGGCTGCACTTACAGAGGACAGGACATATCCCATAGCCCTACCTCTCTCAATTTTACTAGCTGTACAAGGAGGTGGCAGCTACTGGTGCCTAGAGCTAGGGGAGATAGATCCAGACCAGAATATCAAATCAATTTTAAGTTAAATACTACTTTACTACTCAATAAAGTATATGCCTAAACCATGTTCTGAACTGGTGTTCTTGAATTGTCTCAAATGTACCCAAAATAATCTTTTATCTCTGCAGTCAGAGTCATGTGGGAAGATGCCTGTGTATTGTTGTAGCAGAGATTAAAAATAAGGGAGCAGGATGCTTCTTGTAAACTGTTAATTGAGCTTTGGATCAGCTACTCTAACAGTTTGACATCACCACCTGTAAATTCTGATTATATAAATATTTCTCAAACTTTCTTTACAAACTCACTTCTTAGAGGGCACTAATCTGTTTAGACACCTAGAAACTGTAACAGGTACTATATAGATATAATCACTTAATTAAAGGTTGTTAGGTTTGTGGGTCATTGTGAGTATCAAGAATACTTGCTAGTTGCAGGCTGTAATGAGACCCAGCAGGATGGAAAAAAATAAAAATGAAAAGAACAGCTTTGGGCAATTTAATGACTTGATATTAAGAAAAAAATCAGTAACATTTCCAAGGGCCAGATGAAGAGACTATTTTTAACAGAATCAGCACTGTCAGCATACGCAAACCAGCATTTTAAAGTTAAGCTTTCAAAAGCTTTAACTTTATAGTTCAAAAGAACCCCCAACCAATCCAACAAGAAATAAACAGTGATTTAGAGAAATATTACCATAATCTGTCTAAAGACCTGATCTTTACCATCATTACCATAATTAATAGGTTAATAGCAAAGGCCTTCCAATCTTAAAAAATCCTGTGATATCATTGTATCAGTAGGAGTCATTCTTGAAAGGTATATTGAAATGTTTTATTTTAAATTTCTCTGAAGTGTATCACTAGCTTTCATTTCTAAAAATAGCTTGTGAAGAATAATTAAAAGAATGAACAGTGTTGATTGGTCATAAGAGAACAATTTTCTGTTTTGAACAAACACATGGACTCTTTGATTTTAATACCTACCAATGGTCAAATTGACTACAGTTAAATATTATGTCGTACCTTTAGAAATATATGAACTTTCCATAAATTTAGGGATGTTGTGATCAAGATATAGGAGGAGAAAAGAGGCAGCCCAGATTTAAAAGAATCATCTGGCTCCTGAATGACTGCTGCTGGCAAATATTCCAAATTCAAAGATATAAAAATCAGACTGTTGGGTTGTAGTTCTGTTAAAAAAAAATGCAGCTGTGTTAAACAAGATTGATAGCATTCAAAGAAATACTGGTATGTTAACATTTCTTTTTCAGGAATTAAGACACTGTTCCTTGATTTCTTGTCCTGCTTTGATATTTACTCTGAAAGTCTCACTGAAAATTGCTAAATATTATACTGACAGGTATAGTTTCATTATAATCACATTCATTTCACTGACTTATCAAGACTATAATTAAAAATCTTTCCACGTTTACTTTGTCTAGGCACAGGACAATGATGACATTTTCTAATTGTTTCTTTTATGCTTGTTTTAGCTGGGAAATGTATTTTCCCTGTCTTCTCTGTTCAGACTGACATTTTATCTACTAACTAAATATTTGTTTTTAATGCCTGCATGATCACTTCTGCTCAAAAAAGAACTTTGTTTTGCCCTCTGTTATATAGCAATATTATCTGAGAGCCTTTTGCTGACTTTCTCTACACCTTAAAAAAAAAAAAACACCTTTGATGATTTTCACTGCCAGGTCTGTTCTTGTGGTAGCTGCATCATGAAAATTCTTTACCTAAATGCAGTTGCTTAATAATAATCTGGTTTTGCATGTATTTTGGAAGTCATTTTGTTGTATTTGCTCTTTATATTAACCAGCAGCTAGTCAATGCTGCTGCTGGTCCACTTATTAATTCAGAACTGATCTGCCGAACCAGCTAATGGTACAGAAATACAAACTACTCATTCAGATTTCTCAGTTTTATTTTAGCACAGATTATGCTTTGACAAACATAAAATGATATAGAGAAAAAGTATTATCCTTGGATAGATTGACTTGATACAAAAATACTGAAGACACCACTCTTGGTCATATGATTTAATTTTAGGTAATCCCATGAGGACTAGGGATTTGGACTCAATGATCCTTATGGGTCCCTTCCAAATTGAGATATTCTATGATTCTATGAGTCTATGAGTGATTCTATAATAATAAAAAGACAAGGGTTTACTATTTCTGACCTAGTAAAAGATTTGTAGGAACAGTCCTTTTCATGTAATACCTTTAAGAATCAAAAGGAGTCGTGTGCTACACAGGAGCAGCAGATTACTTCTCATGTAAAGCATTATTTATGCTGGTTTACTGCTTATATGCAAAAATACATTTTCCCCTTTTTTTTTGAGATTGTATATTGAGAGAGAGAGAGAGAGAGAGAGAGAGAGAGAATTCTTTAGTCTGCTTTTGTGGGAATGGCTGAAGCCTGTCAATAGGCACTGAAGAAAAAACACTGAGATTCTAGCTTTACCTCTTTCCCCCTCTGCCCCTTTCTGTATTCTGTTTACTTCTTCGTGATTTCGTGGGATTCTTCTCATGCTGTAGACTTACAGAACATGAATGCAGATGTAGATATATAAAGATATTAAGACACACAACTCACACAGAATGAGAACTGAACTGAAAACTAAAATGGCAAAATGTGAATATTGCACGGTAAAGCAATGACAAGCTAGTAAGTATCAGTATTACAATTTCTTTCTCGATACATTTCAGTCTTTAATTCTATAGTGTGCAAATGCATCAGAAATATTAATGAAATTATTTTCATGAGGTGAGGGTTTTTTGTTAAGCAGAGTTCTCATGTAGGAAATTAATATATGTATATATTCATATAGGAGAAATGCATAAGGGTGGGGAAAAAATCTTGTCTCACTCTCTCATCCCTCATCCTTAGAAAGGCCAAGTTAAGTTTTGCTCACATGACAGACAACCAACCACTAGACTTTGGACTACGTGGTCTGAGCATGTTCATTTCATTACACAGTTTTCCTTTTTATCCATCTGTTTAGCTGTAGGAAGTAAAAGGGATTTCACTAAAGAGTGTCACAGAGCTGCAACAATGGACACCTGCATAAGGGTGGGTCAGAGTCAGGATCTGAATAAGTGAAATGCCTGGCCAGGATTGCACAGTCACACAGGCAGAGACCAAGGGCCAGGGCTGGAATGTAAATACAGTTTCCAAGTGAAGGTGAGGTAGAGGACCCCACTCCTCAGAGGTCTTTCTTGCAGTAGTCTGATGCAGGCAGCCAAAACCACTGAAGAGTGCAAGGCTGTACCAAGGGACTTGAGAAGGTATGATTTAAACACCAAATTTTAAAACTTACTATTTTTTTCCCAGGTGGGCATGTTATAATCTGAGTGTTAATAAACCTCATATGTATTACTAGCAACTCATTTTTTGTCTTAAATTCTGCGGAAGGGAACATAGGTGATATAGTCTGATTTTATTTAGTGGTGGAAGATCAATATCATGAAACGTGTATTTCTTTCTAAAATTAAACCCAAACTCTTTAATTGCTAACATGCTACTGAATAATTAAACATCTAGAATTAATTTTATTGATTTACTTTCCTGAAATTCATATTTTTTCCAGGTACGACAGAAACACCTAATCAAATCTTAGAAGTCATCTATATAATGCAACAACTTGTCTCTTATTTTGGCCACTATAGCTTAACTCACAGGAAGTAAAAACAAAACAAAACAAAAAGTAACTAAATTATTGGGCATGCATTACAATCAACTTGCTTGCCAATGCAAGAAGCAAAAAATGTAGAATATTTATCTAAAATTAATCAGTTACTACATATACTCATACTAAAAATATTTTGTGCTTATTAATATTAAATATTTGTCCTTGTCTTCTTTACTGAAATCACCTCTTATAAGTGCATTATTAGAGGATGTAAAAAAGATTTTTCAATATGCTGATTTTATTTTATTTTTAATATATATCTACCAAGGAATAAATGAAAACTACCTAGGTTATTATGGTATGGTACAACATAACATGGCAGTCTCCTGTTCCCACATTGATCATTACTTCTTTGTCATATCTAGGAAGGAGACTTTTTTCTTTAAAGGGACTTAATCTTCCCCCATATGATCCAATGTCCCTCAGCTTAGAACTTCTCCTTAGAACATGATGGTGGTTCAAATTCCTCATCTAAACCAAGTTAAACTGAAGTCCTGAACACAGGACTCCTTTTCACCCAGGTGACTGGCATACATTTCTATATGTAGGTGTGACTCCATGTATTTCTATATATGCATATGTGTGACATATGACAGCTGATAAGCACGTTTGCAGAGCACGAGAGGGAGACTGGAGAATGAAGAGATATAACTTGCATTCATTTCTCCAAGAAATTTTAATTCTGAAAACCTTAGCACAGATCCTTGCATTTTTTTTTGGTTTACATGAAATGCACAAACATATTTTCCTATGCTGTTCTTTATGCCAAACCATCTGTCCAATATTTGGTGGTTGTTTTAGGTTGCTTCAAACCTGATACTTTGAGTCCCATTCTGAGAAACATACCTCTCCCCATGTACTGTCATGTATACCTGAGGTCTTGATTCCTCTAGCACATCTGTAAAGCTGAAGTCATTTTGTATAGTACAGTTTACCAAAGGCGGCAATTATCTGGGACAAAGAAACACCTTCAGGGTATAAATTTTTTATTTGATGTGGTAACTTTATCATTCTGTATACTGTCTTGTAATTTTTTAAGACGCAAAGCATAAATTTGTTACAGATTTACATTATATAAGCTTTTTTTTTTTTTTTCCTTTCCTGACCTTCTTTGAAAAGTTATCCCTTGCAGTATATTTGTCAGTGTCTTCTCTGACTTACTTGTCTGGCAATTTGTCCATTGGCATCCTCATAACATCTGTCATGAATGTCTATCTGCACCATTCTCTAAGTCCTTCATTTGTTGCCTTGTCTGTTCACAGTAATTGCCACATTCATCATAGGTACTTCTTTTCAAGTAGAAACAATTTCATTCTCTGATGTTGCATTTAATGTCTTCTTTGTAGTTCTTTGTATTTTATTTCTTTTTGTATCATGAGTTATCTGCACTCAGGAAACAAATATACAAGTAGTGCAAATTTTTTCTTTCCTTTCCTTCACATGCCGAGATTCTCATCTTACCACTACCTAAGAGAAAAACTCACATTTCTATTACAGTCTGCAGGTCTACAAGAGGTGCTTCCTTGGACCCACTTCAAAATAATGTGAACTGGAAGTTGAAGCTACAATTAGCTGCAATGATGCAGTGAAAAGTAAAGCTTGGTACTTTACAGAAGCATAACAGAAAGAGCAAAAGGTGCATTTTCTCTACAGTATAAATCATGGTATTTCAGTCCTTTTCTCGTCCAGAGCCTTATGGATGCCAATGTCATGGTCTGTAAAAGAGCAATTGGGAATCTGGAGAATGTACTGGAATCCTATGATCTTTAAAGAACTTGTACCAAATATTCAGCAGCAAAACCAACCATTGCTAATATTATTTACATGAGAAAAGATAAGTTTCTTAAATAAGTGACCTTTGTTTACCACACCCTCTAGGACACACTTATCTGCCGAGCAGATAAGCTTGTCACACTGCTCTGCCTAGAGATACCTTATTTCCTGTTTCAGTAATAGCATCAAGAATCAGGAAATAAATAAAGAAATAAAGAATTAACTTACTCATGTCTGATACCTTCACAGCTTTCCTAGTATATCCGACATTGCCAATTGTAAAGTTAGATGAAATTTGTAGGCACAGGAGACCAGGAATATATTACTTTTTAAAAGTTGTCTAATTCTTTACTGCTAGCATCATGTCACATTAGACTATGATCATGTGCCAATGTGACATCTATATAACGCTATGGCATAATTTCTGATGATACTGCCACATGAATGGCCACATAACACTTAAGTAACTGCATAACTTATTAAATGCTAACTGTTCTTTGGAATTTTGACCCTGGTTTTGAATATTTTCTGTATACTTTTGTTTGAATGTTTTTTTTTACTTTTGTGTTTCATGTTGAATTTCTATCAATTGCAAAAATAAGCATAAAATATAGAGACCAATCTATAGGGTTTTATTTTAATTCTGTTCTTAAATGTATGACTTATTTTACTTTTTACCCAGATTTTGATGAATAATGATTTTTTCAATGTGAACAGTCCTACTAATACTCAAAATACTACTCTGAAACAGAGTTCACCAACATGTGCAAAGACTCCCTAATCTAACTCAAATTTAACACAGAGATTTCCTTCACTGGAATACACACTTAAGTGTACTTCATATTTCTTTACTGTTAGGATCAGAGTCTATAAGTTTTTGTAGGAAAAAAATCTTTTCTTTCTGTCCCAAATAAAAGATCGTGTAGCTCTCCAGCAAATACATATGTATTCCCAGTAATGCCTACAGGTTCACTTATAATTTACGTTTTTTATAGAAATTGGAACTAGGACCATGGAAAATGGATCCATGAGTGAATTATTACTAATAATGTTCCAGGACTATTTTTGAGTTTTGGCATTCTTCACTGTTACAACTCTTAGAATAAAACATACATTTTACCTATGTAATCACCTAGTGTAATTCTTCTCTAATGTACATGTGTCTATAGCCTATGGTAACTGATTGATAGTTATGGGCACAGAAAATCCCAGTTTTTAAATACAGATTCCTGCAAACAAACCATATTGCCTCATTTGGCTTTTTTAAGTTTTCGTGGTTTATTTTAAAGTTTAGCTGCAGTGGCCACCTTTACAAGTCACAGTATAATTCAGTGGGTGATGTGCCACTCTATGCACTATTTGCTTACTCTTTCAGTAATGGAGTACAGTAATACTAACTGCATCACGAACTCGTTGAGCTGTGGACATTTGCCTGAGACCACCAATTCATTTCACAAAGTCTGCTGAACAGCAAGCAGATAATAATGACTTTTTGGTATGTAGTTAATGATGCAGGGGTCTGGAGGACCCATACCTTATTACGTGTGCAGAGTGGATGGTGTGCAGCTAATGTAATGTAAAATAATGATAGAGTAAGTAGAATAAAAATAAATAGCTTGGCTACCACATTCTCTGCATGTTGAATGTGAAATGCAACTGGGATGTACAGGTCTTCTTTGTAACAATTATCAGTTAAACCTTCATAATATGGCTTACTTAGGATGAGCTAGATCTTTTATTAGCTTTCTGTTCCGGGGTGGGATTCAGCTAGGAATCAGAGTTGTTCAGACAAATTGTGCTGCATGCTCACATAGATGAAATAGCTATTACTATCTATATATAACACTAAGGTTGGGGTTATACATGGACATATGGGTGATAACATGAGTGATTAATTTTTCAATCAAAGAATTTTTAAAATGGCTATTGTGAGCATTTAAGTTTGATTTTTACTATGCTTTGAATCCATTACCATGTTAGACTGCATAAAGAAGTTGACTACATGGCAGTGTTCAAATAAAGCATAATAGTTCAAAAGTGTTCCTTTGGAAATCAGAATCCTTACATTTAATTCAAGAGGATCATATCAGCATCAATTTGACAGTTATTTTTTGTGACTAGTTCACCGTAAGATCTTCATTGCTTATCAATGCGATGTATAATGCAGGTTTTTTCCATTGGCTTTTTCACTATCAGGTAGGTAAATCTGGCAGCTGTTATATCCAGGGATATCTAGTCTAAAGTATTACTAACAATATCTTCCTTCTGCTAAAGATTCCCAGAATTATGAGTCATTGTATATTTATTACTCTGGGAAGAGATCAGCAACTATATATGAATATAATCTTAAGAGTCTATGGCAGACTGCCTACAGTGTTAACCTCTGAAGATTTCTTTTGCTAGTCTATTCCAAGTTATGCTTCCACTTTTATCTTCATTTTTCTCTTTCTAAAAGGGGATCCTGTTCTTCAGTCCAGTTGCCAGTTTACCTCATTCTTAAAAGGTAAGATTGTCTTGTTCTTAAAATGTATACTTCAATAGTTCAGGGTGATTGTTTTTTATTTTTTTTCCCATGTCATTGCCTACGTTACTCAGATTAGGTTAAACACGGCCAGTATTTCTACTCAACAAATTCATGCACGAATCTGAAAGGAAAGTGGATAGGCTAGGCAGTCTTTCTTGGGAAATGGTTCTTTGTTTTAAGGGTAACCAGTCTGGCTTCTAACTGTCTCAAAATATGTAAGCAGTAAAGTACAGAGGCAACACATTCAAAACTGATTTTGAAAGAAATATTGTCTAATAAAAGGAAAAAATGTAACCATAAATAAACAGTAATAAATAGTAAATAAACACAAAAGAAGCTCCTTTATCAAACAAAATGAAACAAAGCATGTCATTTCAGTAACTGAGTAAGCAATGAGAAGAAAGCACTAACTTTCTCAGAGGAGTTCAAACACTTGACATAAATTATACCTACCTAACTCTTAAAGGAATTACTGAGCTCTACTAAGAATTGTTTTAACCTTTCTCTTCCTGATTGTTCTGTTCTTGTGTGTAGTTAAGCAATATTTGCTTTGAAGAAGCTGGTCTGAGTCACTGAATCTTTCAAGTGATCACAGATTCCAAAGCGAAGATGCTCTGCAAGAGTAGTCTTGTGGCTTTTATGTGGAGTGAGGTGGGGAGCAAGAGATGCTGCAATGGAAGGGATTTCAGTCGAAAAATACAAATACAAAACATTTGAAAGAAGTGGCCAAAAGAAGTCAGGATCCAGCTCATTTTCTCACTGACAACCTTTAATATTACTTCATATGCAACAATATATATGAACTTGTTCATGTACTTCAAGCCTATAAAATCTCACACATATTCTAACCCTTTTGATGGCCACAGGAAGGGATCACATGCTATTAATCACAGCTAGGTTTAGCAGCAGAATACTTGAAACTGTTGAATGCATCATCACATCCTTCTGTCACCCCAAGTCTTTTTTACTTTGGTTTTTTTAACTGTTAGAAATATTCCACTATTAATGTGCTTCAGCAAATAATACAACATTAAGTATAATTCAATTTTGTTTATAGAAAAATTATGTAAATAATGAACTGCTGATCACAGGGAGTCCTCTTTTAAAGGAATCGATTTTATAGAGGCAGCCTAAGTAGTGAGTGCTTTCCTTTAAAGCGGATGTGATATGATTACTTATTATTTAAAAAAAACAAACAAACACACACACACACACACACAAAACCCCAAAACCAATAAAACCAAAAATCCCCAAACCCTATGTAAAATATGTAAGAAAATATAAATGCATAAACAAATTTCTACAGTTTCACAATGAACAGAGACATGAAGATCAAGTTCTTTCCCTCTGTATATGAGGGCTTTGTGTCTTCATATGGATCATGTAAAATCATATATCCATATATCCATCAAAAAATCCATATTTTGCCCTATTAACTAGCACAATGGAATAAATTTTAACTTGTACATGCTTCTGAGAGTATCAAAGAAATCTGACATGCAGAAATATAAAGAAACACAACACTTTACCAAGCTGCAGACAGCTGAACAGATGTTGCAGCAGTCAGGAACAGAACCAATCCAGGAGTCAGAGAGAAGAATGTGCCAAGGGAGCAGACCCAGGCCCAGATGCCAACACTAGAAGGATTCATCCCTAAACACCTGGTTGTACCAAGAATTCCCCATATGTGGGTGTATGTATTGGCTTTGGGCCTAGGACACACAGGAAAAAAGTATGAACTGGAATACATTCAGCACTGCCAGGAATAAGCAGAAAATCTGCCAAGTTAGTGTTGAAATGCTGTGAATCTGACAATTCCTTTTCTATTTGTAAATGCACAATATGTCCCTGTGGTAGCTTTGCGTGTGTATATGTTTTAGACTGTGAAATAGGTTTCAACCTGTTTAAATAAAACCTTACCTAAACCAGCTTGCTGGAATTAACCCGGTGTATCAATAGACCCTAAAAAACCCCCACCAAAACGCAAATACCAGCCAAAAAAACCCAAACAAAAAACCTTGAACTAAGTTAACCTTAGTTAAATAGGGCTTACAGAATGTGTCACTCATTGGAACTGTGATGGGCATTCAAATAAACTTGCAGCTCCTCTTGCCATTCACTCAGGCAACAGGAATTAATAACCCCTAAAGAATTTTTAGAGAAATTTGACTAAGCAAAAACTGATGTATTTTGCTTGATGCCATGAAATACGACACTTCTAATTACTTCTTTACTTTCTAAGTTTTTATTTAAATATTTTGTTGCATAAGGGACTAAAAACCAAACAGAAAAAATCCCCACAAACAAAAGCCATTCATATCTAAATACAACTTAAGCAAACTTCTGCTTGGTTACTGGCAAACCTGTTAAACACCTAAACCCACAGTATTTGGGAAGTGAACTTCTGCCAAAAGGTAGATAAAAAATCACCCAGGCCTTGAAAAACTGCCAACTTAGAGCTCTTGCTTAGAGCTGGTTATCATAGCAGTTTTTTTAAAAAAAATACACAGACCTTTTGTACTAAATTCCAGATAGTCAGTGTTGACAGGAGTCTGAGAAGAGGCCACTGGAATGGCCTTGCAGAATAGACTGTGGGGAAAATTTTAAGGACAGGTATTCTAGATAGATTAGAAACTAAGACATGACCTTTTGTGGAATAGGTGATTTGAAGAACTTTGCTAGGCAATGATCTGCCAATAAGCTTATTTTAATAGGAATTTTCCCTTTCAGATAAATCCTCTTTAAGAAGTACAGGATGAACTTGCTACCATGCAGCATCATAACAGTTGATTGAAGATATTTTTGATATTACTTTTTTTTTATAAAGAAAGTCAAAGCTGTCTTTGGACTTATTCTGGTGCCAAAGAGATATTAAGGATCAGATTTGAATGGCAAATTTATGATAACAAGGAACAAGGACTTTATGGGCAAAACATTAGTGTTGAGACCCTGAAATCTGTTTCTCCACAGGCATTGTTTTACTAAAAATCTTGCTATGGTCAAAAGGGGCTACACTCTGTATATAACAACAGAAATGTGTTGCTTGTCTAGTTAATGTTTTAACTGCCTAGTAGTCCACATGATCTAATTAATTAAAAAAAAAAACAAAAAAACACAACCCAGTAATAACAATACAGTTCAAATTGTTACGCATAACCACCCTTCCTGTTACTTACCTCTTTGCTGTGGTGCAATGCTCATGCTTTCAGTATTCCTCTGGGTCCTAAGCTTGATGAATGCAGTTTTCTTCAACAATGAGAGGGAAGGTTTACAGTGAATGAATTGCATCATGACACCATGGCTAGGAGTGGAGTTCCCTACCTCATAGACCTGGGGCCACTTCAGGCTATTTTTATGTGTTTTTTTCATCACTGTCTGCTTTCTTCTCACTGGGTCCCAGCTTAAGCTGGAAAATTGCACAAAGCCTAATGTGAAGGGTGATTGTTACTCAGTGACAGCTGAGGAGTATAAGAGCTTTGCCATGTGTGGTATTCCCAGGGCTTCAGCTATGGCAGGGCAGGCACCAGTCACGTGAGCTCTAGGACTGCTGAAAAAATATACATCCAGCTCAGGCCAAGGCAAGCCTGGGTAGGTCCTTAGGGTCCTGAGTGGGTGAGTTTGTGCTCTGCAACATGAAGGGTAGTAAGGGGCAGGAGGAGGTGGGAAGGTGTTGGCAACTGGGAGATTTACTTCAAAGTGCACTTCTGATTTGAACTAAAATGCTGACGCAGAGGCATTCTAAGTGGGTTAGGAGTTTATGTGCTTTGAAAAGTGGTTTTGGCACTTAGAGTTCACGCATCTAAATGCTTAGGTCACTTCTCAAAAATACTAAAATATACCTAAGAATTCTTATCGTAAGCTTTTATTTCCTTGCCTGCATGTCAGGCTACACTCCCTGTACAATTTTTAGAACGTCTTCCCAAAGGCACTTCTCACCAGCAGACCCAAGATATTTCCAATTCTCAAGCTGCAAACCCTGGATGAACTGCAAAACGCTCTTGCTGATGTGAGCTTTTGTAATTTTTTAATAGCTTTTATGGCTGTAGGCAGATATCTGGTCTCAAGTGTTTGAGGCAGAGAAAAAGAGTCCAAAGGCCAGAAACACACACATCACCTTTTCCCCTCCTCATAATGAGATGGGAAAGAGAAGATTGAATCTTCAGTTATCTCTTGTATGTGTAGCACAAAAAGAAAAGCTATATGCCTGTTACAATCACCAATTCACCCATCCCTGCAGGCACCTTTTGCAACACTGTTCAAAATAGCAGTCAACATAAAGTTATGTGGTTGATTTTAGAGAATGGAATAGTACACAGAGCTCAAATTAATATTGCATTTACCATCAGTGTAAATATGCGGTACCATGTTGATTGTAGTGTTCATTACCAATCTTTTTTGAAAATGAGTTTAAGCTGCCATGTCACATTTAGCATGTGCCAGACACTGAAACCTGCATCAAACTGATATTATGCTCCGTAACAAAGAACTTGGGAAAAATGAACTGAAAATCATTATAAAGTGGCAAGCTATCATTAGTGCTTTTAGCAATTCATGGTAAATGACTAATAATTTCAAGTCTGAAATTTCAGTTTCTCTCCAATTCTGCATATCAGTATTACACATGACATTATATTTCTTTCATTATGCACCATTTTTAATAATTAAAGACAACATTGAAAGTGTATTCCTTAAGTTTTCTCTTGGTTTCAATAGCAGAATATTTATTTTTTTTCGTTTGTTGGTTGTTTTCCCCTCAGATTCAAAAATTCCTGAGAAATATATATTTCTAGGATTTTTACTCTGGGTGCCATCCAAATGACAGATCATCTGAGGTTTTTCCATTTTTTGCTTCTCTTTTAATTAATTAAAATTAATATTTTCAGATTACTTTCCAGTGCCTAAATTGGAGTTGTCAAAAACATCACTATAATAAATACTTATCTGGGTACTGGAGACACTGCAATCTACCAAGACACAGACTTAATCTAGAAATAAAACGTTTCTAAAATACATTGAAATATCTAATATTCAGTATCCAAAGCCATTCTAGAATATTAACTAAAGTTGATCTATTTAAAAGCTCCAGATACTCTTACCTAGGTAGGCAAATAAAGATTTAGGACTCTAATTTCAGGACCAATAGTTTTAAAGGCAGTGCATTTCACTAATCATCTTGCTGAACTAAGCCTGAGGACCACTTTTTTCTGTTCTTCATTCTGTCTCTATATTCCATGTGTAAGAGAGCAGAAGTTACTTTTCACTTTTTATATTACCTGCACTTTTTTTACTTGGTCCATTAAGTTCAGAGCCCTTTAGGAAAGACACATTTTTATGTAGATTTAGAAAACTGCAGGCACAGTCTAAAGTCCATGTTCTACATTGTAGACAAATGTTCAACTTCTCTTAATTCAGTTCACACTGTATTTGGTGCCTGGTGTTCCTTAATAGTTTTCTTCTGACTTTAAGATCTACCACCTTTCTTCAGCCAAATGATACCAAAAGTTATTCTATTCCTGTCAGTCAAGTTTTTGTATATATCTGCTTAAAACATCCTTTGAACCTTACACCCCTTGAAAAATAAGCCCTCTGCAGTCATCAGTGTCTAACCCTAAGGCCTCCATCAGCATCTTTCTTTATTGTCTAACAGCAACTATTGTTGCTTATATAAACAGACTACAAAGTTAAGGAATTATCTATATTTCTTAGATAACTTAAAATGTGTCTTGAGACACTTAGGGACAGAAAAAGAAATTCACTTTTATCTCTAACTGAAGAGAAAAAGGAATAGTTATTAAGTCCATTTTTGTTCCCTTAGACAGTATTAATTCATAACCCACAGGACTCCCTCTTAGCCATGGCAGCAACATTTTAATCATATGTAATTCTGACACCCTAGATATGCAACATAAAATTATCAAAATTTCCACTTTCACTGATCATCCCTTAAGTAACAAATTTCATTATCCACTTTAGCTCTAAGAGATAAAATACATTTAACTAACGTACAAAAGTTGCAGTGTTTAGGTTTTATTGGTTTCATTTAAGCTGCTGCTCAGACTAAGAAGTAATTTTCCTTATTATCACTAGCTTTCAAAGAATTGAAAAGTGTCAAAGCATAAAATTTAATCATAAAATAACCAGGTCTCCTTCTCTTTAGAAATGGTTATTTTTCCTTCAAGTATTTCTATTATCTTCTCTTCCCGTACGTATCAAACATTCACTTTGCTAATGCATTTCCCTATGCCTCTTTAATAGCATCAAATGTTAAACTAAGTAAAACTGAGTCTTAACAGTGATTACATAGAAAGTATCAAAGAAGAAATTTAGAGTCCCTGGAAGTGTGTTAATGATTGACTGGTTGCTGTCTTATTTCTGATAATTTTGAAATTACTTTATAGGGTCATTTTCTGTCCTTTGAATCTTACAAAAGGAGCCCAGGACTGAATAAATTAAAACAATTCCCTGATATGAGACATGCCAGAAAAAGATTTTGAGAGGGAACTTATATGAGAATAAAATATTGCTAAATAAAATTGTTTCAATCACAACAGAAGCAAAAATCTCATAGTAAGGCTGAAAGACAATTATATGATTCAGTAACATTTCATTAAAATAAAAATTGTTTGTATCACTGTCACTTTGGAATAATGAAAAAGAAAATTCACACATCAGAGAGAAGAATTAGAAGAACTGATTTACAGAAGAATACTAGCAGAAGGTATTTCAAATAGATAACTGGATGAATAGTACTCATGCTCTCTTGTTTAGCAAGTTTATTAACTTTTGTTAGCAGTTTGGGAGAAACAGGTATTAAACACCTATGAATTCTGAAGCAACTTAACTAGGAAACTCTTCAGTAGGAATGGGGAAGTTACAAAAGGCAACAGCCAACTTCTTAAAAGTCAACTAAAATGATAACCTAAAAAGGAATCTAGGAAAATATGGAGAATTGTGAGCAAGCAATTTTTGTTTCTCTACTTTGAAAATGTTATAGTAGAGAACAGAATTAGTGGAGATGGTGGTAGATATAATGTGAAGAGTCAACAAGGCTTGCAGAAAGAAATGTCTTAGATATTAGAGTTCTTTGAAGGAACTTATAAGCATATAAACAAGAGTAGTTTACTATGTAAATGTGCTTATATTTCAAAAAAGTTTTTGACAGACCTTCTTAGAGTCCCTTACCCAAACCAAGCTGTTGTAAAAGCAAAGATTTCTTCATACTTAATGATAACCACTTGTATTAAATATACAAGATGGATAGGAACAGATTACCAGTTTTCACAGTGAAGGAAAAATAATAGGAGATTCCTTGAGGGTTCAATGTTGTGACCTATGCTAACCAATGATCTGGAAAACATGGTGAACAAAGTCTGTTAATGAGGCATGACTATTCCAGCAATGAAAGGTAAAACAAACTGTAAAGAGTTGTTTAACTACTACACAAAAGAAGGTAATACAATCACAGATAAAACTGAATGTTAATCAATGATAATAAATGCAGTGTAATAAATACAAGGAGAAAAATAATCTGACCAATGGCATAATCTAAATTAACCCTTAGGACTCAGATTTTTACCTGTTGTGGATAGCTTTGTGAAACAAATTAAGAAGGCATTTACTTCAAGAGGGTGTCACAAGCAAGGCACAATAAATGACAGCCCGTGGTGTTGTGTGGATGGAGTCTGTATAACCAGCAGGGTCCTTGCTGTGCTTGTAACAGAAAAGCTGCAGGGGTGGAAGTCAAAGCTCCTGTACAGGTCATACCTCTTGCATGTTGTGTTGCTGGAGATGCTAATCACAGGAGTGTGTGACACAGGTGAGCACCCTACAAGCACCATTAATAGCCAAAACTGAGTAAATGACAAACCCTAGTGGATCTTGATAACGGGTATCTGGATGTTGGATCCAGACAGTGGATCTGGATTACAGCCAATGAGACTGGAATATTTGGGCTGCTTGATTAGCTCATGAGCTTATACACTTGCTCACTTACTAACCCACAGCACTATGTTTCCCAGCACAAAGATCTGTATTGGTGGGGTAAGCCTGGGCAGAAAGCTGTATCAGTTCATGCTGTGCTGCTGCTCATAGTTACCACTCTTGGGCATCACCAGCAAAGATCCCTCTTTGGGCATTTCCCAGGGGTTTGCCTCCACTTAGTTCTCTGATCTCTGGAATTCTCCCCCACTTCCCAGACCTTTCCTTCAGCCAGAATTGTTTACTTTCCAGGCTCCTTTCTTTTCTCTAATACAATTTCTTCTCTACAGAAACCCTACTTTTTGGCATCAGCTCTTCCTTGTGGGTTGTGACCCCTGGCTTCCCCAATCTAAACAATGCATGTGCAGAAGCACAATACATAACCAACCTATCATTTGCTGCTTCTGACCTGTGTCTCCTTCTTTATTCGGGATGTGCCAGTATTGCTTAATCCAATTGTTGCAAAATTTACAACCAAGCTTTACCCACTGTGGCTAGCAAGTAGGAGTCTTCTGCTTGAGATTTCAGAAACTCAATTCTGGACATTCAACCATCTACACCTCCCAATTATTTGTAGCCTGTTAACATTCACAACTCAAGCCATTTTTTTCACCTATGAAAGAGGACAATCCTATACTTGATAAAATCAGTAAAATAAAACACCTTCTAGAGGTGCCTATAGCTCTCAATTCACTATAAAAAAGGTCTTAGTGGTCTAGATAAAACTGAGTACCTAAATATTAGATGGCTAACACACTGATGGACACTATGCAATGTTTTTTCACTAAATATGAAACTATGTATCTTGTGAGTTGAAAATATAACTAAAGATCACATTACTAAACACCTTTATTAACGATTAATGTCAACTGTATTTTTCCTAGGTTGTCACACGATTTTGAAAAATATTATAGTTTCCTTCTAAGCTGTGTATATGTGATTTTATGTTTAGAATTGTCAATAGCAGGCTTGAAAGAATGCATGACATGCCAGCTTCAAACTAACATTTTATTTGAAGTGATGAATTGAAATAATTTATTACTACTTGGACCTTCATGAATATAATTTCAGTTAATTTCCAAATATTTCCATTAATATAATTATTGATAGAACGTTTTTAAAAAAAAAAAAACAAAACAAAAACAAAAAACCAACAACAAACAACTATGTACAAACCCTTTTACATATAATAGAAATATTTATGTTCTTATCTTTTAATAAAATGTTTGACAGCAACTAACTTGGAATTATTTATTTTTGAACTGGGAGTTAACATGACTGGCAAAAAGTTCCTCCAGCCTCCTTCTCTGCCACGCTTTTCCCCCACACCTACACAGATGCTTATAAAAAAGGAATTGCTTCAAAATTATATATTAAAAATAATTTCTGGAAAAAGCATTCTTTGTGTCATTTATGCTATGATTATGTCTGTACCCTCAGGACTTGTATGTGCTTACTGTTGTACAAACATAAAAGAAAAGAGTTACTCTGTTTCAATAAGCTTGTTATTAGTTATAACATAGGCAGCAGGATAGCAATCTAAACTTTCTAGATTGCCTGTGGCATAATTAATTTCATTTTGATGCATACATTACAGGTTAAGTGAGGAAAATCCCATTTCAAGAGTTGGATTGCATGCATCTAAATATAGACATCTATCTACATTAAATTTATGGCTATTAGCAGTGAATAAAAATTAATGATAGTAAAATCACAAAAGCTCTTAAGAATTTGAGGGGTAGGTTCCAAACTTTGTGTGTGTTTTTGTGCATGTGTGTGTTTGGATAACACTCCTCTACTCAGGAGAGCATATTACATCTTCCTTCTCAGTCAACTCTACCTGGCAATGCGAAGTAATCCCAAAGCTGGCTAAGTATTTTAGGGCATCAGTCTAACCAAAGTATCCAAAGTAAAGCTTTAAGTATAAAAATGTATTTTTCAGACTCTCCTGTATTTGTTGTGAACATTTCACATCATCTGTGTAAGAATATACTTTCACTCTAAAATAAATATGTTACGAGAAATTCATTTTTAAAATACGAACTTATAAAATTTACTTCCTGCACCTAATTGTTTCTGGCCATATCAGAAGCATCAGAGATTTGAGAATAATTTCAGTTTAGCATATCCCATGTGGTGAATGCAATTCACTACTTTGCTGTATTCATATGCTTGATTTGCGTACTTTCCTTAGGACAAAATGACACACAAACTTTGTTGTTCTCTTTCTCATCAACTGTGCATGGAGATGATAATTCTTGAGAAACAGGAGATCAAACCGGAGTTCATTCTCTGCAGGGCACATTTTAAGTCCATTTCTCTGGATCCTAATGTAACCATTCTGACCACTGAACTTTGAAAAGTGGTTACTTATGTTACTCTGAAAAGTGCTTATGAGGGAAGGATTATGGCTGTAAACTACAAATTTGTGGTTATATTTAAATTTAGTAGAAACCAACCCTTACTGTGCTGTTATGCTTTTAATAATACAGATTCAGCATTAAGGGTGATGCTAAGAAATTATGCTGGTCCATGGTAAACTCTTCCAGGCGTTCTGTGATAAGATATTGAGGGAATGTCAAAATCACCAATTGTCCTGCTTTCAGCTGGGACAGAGTTAATTTTCTTCTTAGTAGCTGGTACAGTGCTGTGTTTTGGATTTGGTGTGAGAACAATGTTGACAGCACACTGATGGTTTTGGCTGTTGCTGGGTCATGTGTATAGTAAATCAAAGACTTTTGGGTTTCTTGGGCCCTGCCAGCAAGATGGCTGGAGGGGCACTGGAAATTGGGAGGGGACACAGCCAGGACAGTTCACCCCAACTAGCCAAAGGGATATTCCATACCATATGGTGTCCTGCTGAGTATATGAACTGAGGGAAGAAGAAGGAAGCTGGGGGACATTTGGCATTAAGGCGTTTGTCTTCCTGAGGAACTGTTATGCGTGATGAAGCCCTGCTTTCCTGGGGATGGCTGAACACCTGCCTGCCCATGGGAAGTGGTGAATGAATTCCTTGCTTTGCTTTGCTTGCATGCGTGGCTTTTACTTTACCCATTAAATTGTTCTTATCTCAACCCTTGAGTTTTACATTCCTTTCTGATTCTCCTCCCCATCCTTCTGGGTGAGGGGAAGTGAGTGAGTGGTTGTGTGGTACTTGGTTGCCAGCCACGGTTAAACCATGACATAAAGGAGGCTTGTAAGAAAGACAAAGAGAAAAGGAGGTTTATAAGAAAGACAAAGAGAGACATTTACCAGGGTTTATAGTGATAGGACCAGGGACACTGGTTTTACACCATTCAGAGAGGGCAGATCTTTACTGTGAGGGTAGTGAGGCACTGGAACAGGTTTCCCAGAGGAGTTGTGGGTGCCTCATTGGAAATGTTCAAGGCTAGGTTGGATGGGACTTTGAGTAATCTGATCTAGTGAAAGGCGTCCTCAAACATGGCAGGGGGCAGGGCCTAGGTGATTTTTAAACATCCTTTCCAACCCAAATGATTCTATGTTTCTATATCTTTTCTTGCTTTTAATTTCAAAAATTGTGGTTTTGATCACCTGCTGAGACTAGTATACTTTTTGCTTATAGTTATACATTTTGTCTTTTAAAAAGAAATCAAGTATCTGTTGTTGTCATAAGCAAGATAAATGACTGCATGACCTAATGATCTGATTTATTAAGCTTTCCTTTATTTTTATACATCAATATCATTAATATTCATGTAGCATAAGACTTAAACTGAAGCCAAATAAATACATCTTTTGACTGGAAGAACAAATTTAAGTTGTAAATCATAATTATGGAAGAAGTCTTCCTAAAATTGTTCTTATTACTTTAAAGATTTTAATGTGATTGACACAGTTGTTGTAGTGCTAAATTTTTGCAAATTGTTAATTTATGTCATTGCCACATGCTTTGTAATTTACTGTTGCTGCTGTTAGATAAGATAAAGTAAGATTGATCTGCCTTTTTCATATAAAGGACTTCACAGTGCTCTTGCGTTTTGAAAGCATACAGAATAAATTCCCCTTGTTCCTTTAGCATTCCAGTTATTTCTGAATTTGTCAGACTGACAGTCTGAAATATTAATGTGATGAACATCAGCGGGGAAAAAAAAAACCCTCACGTTTTTTGGAAATACATTAAGTTACTTTGGAAATTGTAATTTAGGTAGAAATGGGGGGGGGGGGGGGGGGGGGGGGAATGTGTGCAGAGAAGAAAGGTACTATTTTTGATGTACATTCAGACAGAAGGACATAGCTGTAGTGGCTATCCTCCATGGACACCAGTAATTTCTGTTCAGATCAGAGAGTTTTGTCATGCAGGCCTGGAAGAGTTTCTTCTGAACTGAAAAAAAAAAAAAAAAGATGGAGATACAGTAAATATAGAAGTTGGTGGAGATCGACCATTGTGGTGTTGAGCAAAAAGTGCTTTAACTTTGAGAAATAGTGGGCAAAAACAAAATCCCAAACTTCATGCTGTTGAACTACTTGAAGTATATTAAAACATTCTCAGGTCTGCCCTGTAGGAGGAATGAGTTCCCATTAAAGCCAGAAAACTGCCAAGAAATGACAGAATTTTATAGTTAAACAGGAAGTTTACTGACTATCTCCCATCTTCTCAAAGCCCGGTAGTTCTTATAGTTTTTGATTGGTTTTGTTTTAATGCACAGTTCTTCCTCCAAGACATTCAGGTAAACTGTCTAAAAGGCCTGCTACTCTGAACACTGGTACAGCTACATGCAGTTTGCACAATCTGGAGAATACAACAATGCTAGAGAAATTCCTTCTAACATCAAATATTGTTTAAACATATACATAGATATGTACCAAATATACTGTAAAGAACACATGTCCCCAACAAATATAGCAGCCCCAGTAGTCAAAATGTAGAGATTATTTGATTATTAGTTCTGCTTTTCCAGTGACTATTTTTACCAAAAGAAAAGGAGTTCTTCATATCTTTGAATCCTAAATATCAACAAAAAGTATTTATGTAACAGCGAGCTATTTGGAGCACTGAACACAGTTCAGCAGATCAAGCAGCAGACATCCTGGCATTGATACTTTCTAAAAACCCTGAATTTTATTTCTGATAAGATTTTATTGGCTTTCAAGCACTAAAAGTCTCCATGGCGATGTGTTTTGGAGTTTACAAGGTCAGGTCCTGATTCCACCAACAGCAGCTGCTGTACCTTCTCTTCATACCTAGACTGTTTGGATTTCCTACAAACAATCAAACACTCCAAAAACATTCTGCAGACTGAGCAAGCATGCAGAAGGTAGGGGTGGTCAGGGTTTCATTCGACCGTACATAGCATCAGACTAGCTACTATGAAGAAAAAAAAAAATTCTGTCTCAGCCAAAAACAGCAAAACAGTGAATTATTATTTCTGAATATCTGAGGTAGTAGCATTGTTCAAGGCAGCCAACAGAAGTTACTAATACAAGACATCTGGTCTTAATTCTCTCTAATAGAGATAATTTCTAATAATAAATTTCTCTTTTTGTAACAGTGTAAAATGCAGCTATGTAAAATGCGGCCATTTAGTCATCAGGGTGCCATAACATATATACTAATGTAAAATCAAAAGGGAATTTTAATGAAAATATTTAGACATAATTGACAATTAGAAACAACAATAAAATTATTACAATTACATTTGAAGAATCAGCAATTTCCTGTTTATTTTATATGTTGTGTATTTACATAAATTACACTAAACTATTCTGCACTTGGTTTGCCTATTCCCAGCCTCTTCCCTCTCTACTAAAGCTTTATTCTTATCTTGACATATTGTAAGTCACTAGGATGAGTTATAACTCGGTGAAGTGACAGTATATCTTAAACACTACTTTTCAGTAATGGCATACATGAGACAGAGAAATGCAATGAAAAATAGTAAAATACATATGCCAGTTTGGCAGAAACATAAATTTTACATGTACAAAATTCCTAAGCTTACTAAGCTTGTGAGAAGACTTATTTTTCGCAAACTGGAGATTAGTTAAACCTGAAACTGTTTTTCAGTAAACCTCATAAAAGAAACTAATGGCTATTATGTTTTAAAAGTCACTTAAGAAGAGATAATAAATATTTTAGAATATCCTCAACCCCCTAAATGCAAATAACAAATAATGCTAGCTAAAGATAAGAAAATAGATTTTCAATACCAGGGAATCTGAGCATCAAACATTAGAAACATGATCTTTCATATATGGTCGATAAAAGTCTGCATAACAAACAAGAACCTCTCTAAGGAGAAGATATTTTTTTTCCTGAGGAACCAATACACAGCAAACTAGGTTTGAAGATGAAGATATATTGTTGAGCCCAATTACACTGAGGGGAAAACATAAATAATGTCTGCAAGTCTGTCAGATTCAGAGAAGTCTTTGAGGCCAGAGGCAACACAAACATGATAGGTATGAGGTCACAGTGCCAGTTGTTATAGGACAAGAATTTAAAAATAAAAAATCCCAAATGCCATTTTTCCTTTATTATTTTTTCTTTATTTTCACTTTTGTTGACTAGCTGAGCTCATAAAATTGAAATACTAGAGAATTGTTCACTTGCATATTAGATAGTGAGGCTAAGAATCACTTAAGTACCTTAGGCAAATAACACAGTGAATATATCAGTGAGCATGAATATTCTTTCTTTCATATGCATACTGCATTGACATTTACTTCAGCAGAATATTTAAGAAAGTCAGTCTAAAATGTATGTTACTCTTAAGCAAAGTGTTGGCAATCTTTTTTCCCACACACAAATGCTTCCAATGCCTTCCCATAAATTAAAGCCAGCAAAAAAAAATAGTAATGTTTGATTTAGCCAGCTGAAATGGGGGAAAAAAAAAAAGTTTTATGTTCTCCAAAATTATTGCTGCTTTTGTCCTCTTCTTTAAACTGTGAGGAAAAAGAACATCATAAAATATTAGATATGAATCACAGTAATATTTTTTTCCATTTTATGTACATTAATATCCATGTTTAGGAGTAAAATTACTGATATTTAAAGAAACTATTAAGAAAGCATTATCCTACGTGTAATGATTACAGCACTCTGCTGTAATGTCAAATAAAAAAGTCTCCTTATAAATCTCCAGTCTTCTGTTTTTGACCACAGGGTGGAAACTGGGCCCACCTCATCACTAAAATACTGTAACCCTTGGTTTATGAATTAAAATTTGAAATACTAATCAGTCGTTGCTTTTAATACACTATATCTCTGTAATATATCCAAAGGATTATATCTGAAATATATTTAATGATCCATTTTTTGAAAAAAACAAGCACAGAAGTTATTTTCTCAGTTCTATTTAACCACATGAATAATTGCAGTTTAGTAGTTTTTGAATAGTTCGCTTCAAAACTACACTTTTAATTGATTATATTATTTGTCAAGGAGAAAAGCAGCACACAAAGTCCTAATCGTAGTCACACGCACAAGGACATTCAATTAGTGTTTAATTATTTAGTGATGCTTAATGTGACTACCATCAGTGAATATCACCATTTTCTATCAGCCTGGAAGACAGATATTCCTGCAACAGGAGTCCTTGCAGGCAATCTATCCATACACACGCACATTTATATTGAGAACTATTGCAGAAACCTAAACCAGAGAAGCAACGGCATTAGATATCACTGGATCTTTTTGGAACCTGAATATATCCAGCCTGCCCAAATTTCATTTGGAAGGAAAGGTACAAGTAGAGACACTCTGCACTTGAAACCTAGCTAGGATTTCCTGCTATCCAAATCTGATGTACTTTGGAGTCTGCAAAGTGGCACATTTTAGCATGTTTGGGTTGCTCACCTCAGTTAATGTCTGTGTCACATCATCTTTCAAGACTGGGGAAAGTTTTATGCTCAATTTATGAAATCTGAGCTTCCAGAGCATTAAAGGTGTCCAGCTTCAAAGCTGATCTTCCACACAGTATTTAATTAAAAAAAAAAAAAAAAACAAAACCCAAAAAAAAACAAAACAAAACAAAAAAACACTTGAAAATGAAAAGTTTAAGGGAGTGATTACACTGCAATTTTATTTTCCAACACTCCCCTCTTTCAGTCTCATGCTGTAAATGACAGAAAAATAATTCTGAAAACTATCAAGAAGCAGGACAGGGGGTGGGGGGGTGGGGCAGGAAAAAAAAATAAACAAACAAAACCCCACCTGTACAACTGATGTTACAGTTCCTCCAGTAATTGCCTTGCTTGTAGTCTCATCTTCTACCTGTGTGAGTGTGTGGTAAAGTTCCACCAACCTGTAATAAAAAAGGTCAAAGCTGAAAGTCCTGTCCACCATGTACCTTTCTTTGATAAAGATACAACTGAGATTTCATATTAAAATTTCTACACATAAAATCAACAAGTGAAAAGATGCACTCATTTTCCCCTGACTCCTGGAGTTCAACTGACTTCTGTCTGAATTTTCCACTGTCTACACATTTTCTATTTGAATTATAATGCTGGGCATTGGACCTTGCCTCTGTTTCTTGTGTTAAAAGAGAAATGAGAAATAAGTGAGAAAACATGGTGATTTTTGCTTAAAAATGTTTCCAGAATTATATTTTTATTCGGTTTCTAAAGGTGATCAGAGGGATGGAACACCTTAGAGTTGGGGTTGTGCAGACTGGGGAAGAGAAGGCTCTGGGGACACCTTATTAAGTAAGGCCTTTCAATACTTAAATTTATTGAAAAAAATAAGAAAGATGGGGACAGACTTTTTAGCAGGGCTTGCTGTGATAGGACAAGGGGTAATGGTTTGAAACTAAAAGAGGGTAATTTCAGACTAGATATAAAGAACTAATTTATAACAGTGAGGGTAGTGAAACACTGGAACAGGTTGCCCAAAGAGGTGGTAGATGCCCCATCCCTGGAAATGTTCAAGATCAGGTTGGACAGTGCTCTCAGCAACCTGATGTAGTTGAAGATGTCCCTGCTCATTGCTGGGGGGTTGGACCAGATGACCTTTAAAGGTCCCTTCCAACCCAAACTGTTCTATGATTCTATGATGATTCTATGATTTGCTGACCATCTTTAAATATTTATGTTAGAAACATTCCTTTGTATACTTTAATCATAAATACTGTCAAAACCTCATTACCAATCTTAATAAAGTCCCCTTTCATCTATGATTTTCTAAGTACTTGACATAAAAAAATTATAAATATTCAAATAGAATAAAATAGAAAGGCAAGGAAAAAGAGGTAAAAAATATTTTGTAGTCAGAGATTTTTAGCAAATAAATCAGTGTTAAAACAATTCAAATATTATTAGAGTTGAAGCACTGAAAACAATCTGTGTTAAAAAAAACTACATTTGAGAACTAAAGATAAATTTAAGGATACAGTTTTCAGGATTGCTTAGAGATAATCTACTTCTCTCAAATAAAAGCCAAAAAATGAAACAAAGTAATTAAAAGGACAACCCATATAGTTTTAGTCATTTGCCCCCAAAGGGTTGAGGCTCACAAATGTTTTCAGAAGAAATTTAGTGAGATTTGGGAGAGGTCAGTGAACTTGAAGAATAATTTGCTTTCTAGCATTGCTTTTGCAACACCAAAGCAGAAAGGTCTGTTCCTGCAGACTTAAAGGTGAAAGGTAACGTTAAAGAAGTGAGATGTGAAAATGAAACTTTTAACAGGGTTCATATATGGAGTGGTACATGTGTACAGTTGGAAACTGATACAGAAGATACGCAAAAACTACACAGCAACCCCTTTAAAATCCTACCTCAGAGTTTGTTGCATTACCTGTTATTTCTTGCTATACGCTTGTGATGAAAGTCATTTTGACCCATGCTACAAAAGTATATTTTAGTAAACAGGACTCATATCTCACTAAGCAAACAGCATACTTGCCACGTCAACGTGTTCCTTATTATACTCCTCATGTTTTCTCCTCACATTATTCTCATAATTTACACCCAGCTCTAAGATTATTAGTTTGTTGTAATTCATAAAATAGAAATTACTTCAGTTACTTATAGACGTGTTTGAACTGTATTTAAATACAGTGTATCTAAATCTTATATCTTATAGGACACCCTGTGCAGTGTTAGTAGAAATTATTTCATAATGTAATATTTCTCTCATAGAAAAATTTGGGCATGTGTGTCTGGGTTTTTTTTGTTTGTTTGTTTGGGTTTTTTTTTTTTTTGTTTTGTTTTGTTTTTGGTTTTTTTTTTGTTTGTTTGTTTGTTTTTGTTTTTGTTTTTGTTTAACATTACAGCTATCTATGCATAATCCTTTCTTGAAATTAAATTCTGGCATTATGTGACAGGATCATGTTTGGAATTAACATAAAACTTGGTGTAGGCAAACCAAATAATTACTGCATTCTTCTAATCCATCTTAATGTTCACACATATTAACAAAGATTTAGACATAAAACAACCACTATCACTCATTTGGGAAAGATTAATTCACCAAAGATAATACAAAGCACAGTGGTAGTGGACTGCCATTGCTAACTTTTTAGGATACAGTTCAGCTATTTAAAGGTAGGATTCCTGATAAAGGTACCATTTTACAGATAAACTTAATTAAGTTAAAACTAAATATTTAAGGCATTAAATTTATGTACATGTTGAGACAGCATCGTGATTCTGCAATGTTTAGTAATATGAGGGTTTTGAAAACAGGTGATTTTATAGTAATTTGAAGTCTAATTTATGAGGTCTATATACTAATGGATATTTTATCAGTGGCCTTGTTCTCAATGTTAGAATTATCTTCTCAAAAAAATGGAAAAGTTTTGTGGTATTGCAGAATTACAATATTGTCATAGAGTATGCTGACCTGTTCAAGTTGATTTCAGGAACCACAGTCTATTACCTGTTTCAGCTAGGAAAAGAAACATACATTTCCTAGAGGACACTTAAATTGTAGCTTAGCACCCATTTTGGTAGGTAGCTGTCTGGAATACAAAGTTCTGTTTTATCCTGACAAACTTTGGGAGAGTACATGAAGACTTATAAAGATGGGGTGGAACAGTAATTAGAATACTCTTCTTAGACCTCAGAAACATAATTTTAAAGTCTGCTTTATTACAGATTTCTTGTGATTAAAGATTATATCACATTAAAAAAATGAATGCTTCTGAATCAGATTAAAAAATTTAAAAAAATAAAAATCAGGATTTGGTTTTATTCCATATACATATATTTTTTTCCCATCTGAAGGAAAATACACATAATTTAATAAATCATTAAGGTGTTCTGTAATACTGATGTAGAGGAAATACTGTCATTTTCTCTCACAAAAAATAATAGCTACTTCTGGTAGCTAGTGGACTATATTTAGATCAACATATTTGTAAATTAATTAGTTTACTGCTAACATCTTTTTCCCTCATTAAAACACTTACCCACAATCACACAGGCATCAGTATTTATGAGTTTGTTGAATTATAAATCTTTAGCCTTGTCGGGCAGGAAATTCATTAAATCTTCAAAATATTGAAATAAACTTTTTTCATTCTATCATAGCACACTTCCCAGGTGCTGGACTTTATATTTTTTCTTTTTTTTTTAACAAGCTTCTTGTTGATTAGAATCTTTTTAGATTCTAATCTTTTTAGAATCTTCTGTGTGGCAAGTGTATTGACTTATAAGCTGCAGCTTGGTGTCACCTGCAAATTTGATGTCAGTGTCTTGCCTCCTGCAGGTCTTTGATAATACTGTTAAACAGATGAAGTACAAGTACAGTCATGTGGTAGCCCACTTCACTTAGGATCATCAGTATTTTACTTCCACTCCTACTCTGAGTTCACCATTTCATGTAAATAACATTAGTTTTATTTTTAACCTTTTGGCAAAGTAAATTATTTCATCAGGAGAAATTAAATGGAAAAACACATAGATGCATAAATGCACAGCAATAAACTTCTTTTTCTTCTTTTTCAAATGTGTGAGCTTCCTTCTGTTGTGGCATTTTAACCACAGAAACAGGTAGCTGAGAATGGTTATGGTAGGCAATGAGCTTCTACAAATACAAAATACGTACATAATGAATCTAAATACTTCTGTTTCATCTCCGGATTCAAAATCATAATTGTCTTGGGGGAAAAAAACCCAAACAACACAAAAACATAACCAACACCCACCCACCCCACCCCCATTTTTTTATCTGTCCTTGCAACTTCTATTTATTAAATGCAGTCAGTATTTTAGATGATATTTTCTGTGATTCAAATAGCAGAAGAATGGGTAAGTGTGCTTACTGTTATTTGTTAATTATGTTTACCCATATTTCCAATGTGAATTACAAAGAAATAGTTTATATACTTGTTTAAAAAATGCTGAATGCTTCCATTTAAATATTGTGTGTGTGTTTATATATAAATATAAATGCAAATGTGCATGTATGTATTCACATAAATACACACCACACAATTTGGTTTGAAGATCATAATGAGGTGCGATATATTTTTATATTGACTTTCCCTGCAATTGTGGTGCTGTAATTATAGACAATGCAGTAAAATCCAGTTGTGGTGCAGATGTTACCAGGTTTTATTATATGCAAATTAAATCATAGAACTCTGGATTTATCTTGGATTTCCTCTGTTTTACCTGCATCCATTGCACAGGGAATGCTTTGTATGTTCAATTACTCATGCTTGTACAGAAATTATCAGGAGGTAAATTTATGTTTAGAATTTATGGTGACACAGTGCATTTGTGAATACCCGGGACTAGATACATAGCCTGGTGAGCAGCAGCTGTGTACTTCAGTCAGTTCTAGGCACACAGAAGAATCCTCCATTACCAACGTCCCTGCTTTCTGTGGAGAAGAAATCCAAGTTTGTGGTTCAGATGAAAGCTATGATGACACTGGGTAGTGATAGGGCTTATTGGTAAATTAATAGGCTGGTGAAGACATATGAAAGTCTCAAAACCTTTTTCTCTGGATCACAGGTCACTTTGCATCTTGATTAACCAGGGTTTCCTGACATAAAATACATCATACTTATGATAAGCACTCTGTTCTGCTTGTCTGCCATTTTGCTTCCACTTGGAAGGCTTTTATTGCAAAAATTTAGATCACAGATAGAGAAAAATTATTTATCTTATAAGAATAAAAACCAAAATGAAAAACTTGAACATTAAAAATCATATTTTCAGTAAGGAA
Organism: Falco naumanni; assembly: GCF_017639655.2. Lineage (NCBI taxonomy): Eukaryota > Metazoa > Chordata > Aves > Falconiformes > Falconidae > Falco > Falco naumanni. Next base: position 40,100,205 of record NC_054055.1, read on the forward strand.
ATTGAAAGTTCTGGAAATAAACTCCTATTACACAGAAATTAATAACAATCTGCTATTACCAGCCAAAGGTCCCTCTAGATCATCGGTTGACTAAAGAGGAGTATAATGACATAGAAAATACAGAACAATGCACCCCTAGATTTTTTCCCCACTCTCAACACTTTTCAATTTACTGACTTCCTAAATTAAAAGAACCTTAATATTTAATAGTCCCAGTGAATTTCTACTAATTTCCCAGACCCTTTTAAAAGTCCATGTGGAATTTTAGTCTTCACAATACCCTATGGCTAGGATATTAATAAAGTAACTTTGTATTGTACAAACAAATATCACCTTTTGTTTATTCTGAATCTTGCAGTTGCCAGTTTCCTCCAAAAACTTACTTAATTTCTTGGGAGTGCCATTCTGCTGTAATAACCTTCACCTGATGTTAGCATTCAGAACAAATTTATCTTAAGAAAAGAGGGAGAAAAAGAAACAGGAGGAACTGGTATTGAAGAGGAATTAAATATTCTAAGTCAGGCAATTTATCTGGGGAAAACTGCAGCGGAAACAAGATTATGGCCCCTGAATCAACTATATTTGATATATTCCTTTCAGACATATTTTTAATAAGGCAAACAGCATGCATGGCCATTATGAGATTTGCTTTTCTAGTGCTTTTCGTTAATAGTAATAATTAATTTGGAACAAAGAACTGTACAATTATTGCAACAGTGTAACAGATTTGAAAAAAAATATGGCGGTTAAGAAATAAGTGAAGACTTCTCTTGATTTAGGTTTTAATCAAAGGTTAGGTAAACTGTTCTGCAACAAAACTTAGAAATCCAGACATGTTTTCAAGTGATTTTAAGTGCATATTCTGATAGCTGTTTCCGAATAGCACTATACAGTCTTTTAAAATTAAAGGTAATATTTATAATTATTGTGATAGTTGTTGTCTTCCAGTCAGACATAAATTCAATTAGGTAAATATTTTGAGTTATGGAGATGTACAAAGCCAGCTTGATGATAACACACCTTTGGTCAAATAGTCCTTTAGGTGAATTATTGCAATGTTTAGCAAGCACACATTTCTGTTCTTGAGGTGTTTGAAATTGCTCTTGTGATCAGAATAATATTTGCAGCAAAATATTTGTCACGATAGAGTTACTAATGATAGTTATTATAGTCTCAGTGGGAAAGAGGGTAGGGTCCATTTTGACTTGTGCTGACTGTAGAATATAGTTGTCTGGAATAATCTGCATGAAAGTACAAAAGATGATCTACTCTGCATGGCTGCAGTAACAAGCTTCAATTCTGACGCTGTAGGGATATCCTCCCTTCAATATCTTTTCTGCCCTATTTGTTCTAGATATGCCAAGGCAGCCATATAAAAATTAATTTGTTAGATTAAAGCAGGCATTCAAATAATAATTTATTACCTTAAAGTTATGATGTTATACTGCTACTGAATTATAATACATTCTTGTTCATGACAAACTACTGGTATTGAAGTATATCATGCAGAATGGAAGAGTGGCTAGGAAAAAGTAATTTTATTTCTCCTTTCAGGTCTTGATCCTTGATGTTTTGAAACATCATGACTACATGAACTCCACAGGAAAGGTATCTTATGTAGAAAATAATTTTGTTACCTAAGGAATAGTGAACAGATGAAAATTGCTGTTGCACATTAGGTTAGGAGAAAGCATTACTAATCTAAGGACAACAACACAAAACAAGTCCCAGGTGCTTATCAGCAAATTCAATTACACTAACAAAAAATGGCTTATAAATGCAAAGCTAAGAAGGAGTTTATGTCACTCTGGTGTTTTTTTCATAGTTGCCTATTCACGGATCTTTACATGAACTTGATGAGATAGGAGTAAAAGGGAACATCAAGTATTCATAGGCAGACCACATATATTAAAAATAATGAAATTGCTTTGTGTATAGTAGCTTACCCAGCAGATTGTCACAGCATGCTTTCTCATTAGAATGTCTGCTTGAAGCTTAGATTCCTGGCATAAGGTGAAAATGGAATATCCATTGGTGATGGAGGCTAGACAGAGGTATTTATCATTATACTAAACTGTTTTTCAAAGAACTGTGAAGTCTATAGATCTTTTGTAATTTATATGTACTGACAGTTATTTTAGACTTTTCGGATATGCTTTTTGAGTCTTCTTTAAACTAACTATTGATTTGCACTCTGTGTTAACAGAAAGCTGAGTTTTGGGGATAGCAGAAAAGAATAGGGAAAGATGAACATTCGGGGAATTGTTGTGATACCAATTTGTATCCATTTGTGTTAATTTCTGGTCTGCTGGGGCAACAATGTCTCCTTGTATCATTTACTTTTTATTCCTGGGAAATCCAGTTTCTGAAACTATTCCAGAATTATACAGTGTGTGGAAAAAGAACAAACCTGTTACGTAAAAGAATGAAACTGATATGAGAGGAGGGAAGGAGAAGAGAGGAAGAGGGAGGAAGAGGAAGAAAGAAAGGAAGAGAGAGGAAGAGAGGGAGGGAGGAAGGAAGGGAAGAAGGGGGGGGGGGGAGAGAGAAAAAGAGAGAGAAAAGGAAAGAAAGAAAAAAGAGAAAGAGACAGACAACAAAAGAATGGAAGGGTGAATACAGGAGTCTGGCTTTCTCAGACTGAAGCCTAAGACAGAATAAATGATGTCTTACCTGGAGCGTATTTTTTATAGCATGATGACACTTCTTATTTTAGATGCCTCCTACCATTACTGCCAAGAAACCTGTCCCTGTATCCACTGAAAATGAATTTCTGCACAGAGCCTGATCCTCACTGTAGCAGGTGACAGATATCCTGACAGTAACAGGAGCCTAGAGAACCTATTAAGAACATCATGTGACAAAAAAGGGGAATTAAAAAAAGGAAAATAGATGAACCATGAAAAAGAACAAACAAACAAACAAAAGCCAAAACATTATTTTTTTACAGAGGCTTCAATGCAAATACAAGTATATCTGTCAGTAGCAGTGTTTTAAAAGTTGTTCTATCAATAAATGCTTGTAATGGAAGCCATCAATGTCTTGAACAGGATGAACAGATTTATCTTGTTCTAGGAGTTTGTGATTTTTTTTGGTCTTTGAATGCTATAATACATGACATTTGTTCTAATTATTTGTTCACAATAAATGTGTTCTGTTCTTTTTAAAGGATATAGATGGACAGCAGAGAGAAAGGTGTCCCGTTTGTCTTTTCCTATTGCTTTCCAGGTCAGGTAGAAGTGCCTGCAAAGAACAGAATATTATGCCTTCACTGGAAGTAAAGAAGTATTTTCAGGATGGTAAAGAAAGACACGGCAGGATTTCATAGCAGTTTAACTACAAAGGACATACAAATACAGAAAATACAGAAAGTCCCTGAAAATAACCTTGGTTGTAGTGCAAAGTATATTGAAAACCAGAAAGCAAATAAAAGCTGTTTTAGAGCAAGACCGGAAGAAAACATTCAACATGGCAGGACACAGTAGGCAGAGCAGAGATTTATTAATAAACTTTTTAATCCTCATATTGCCTTATTACATGGATCTGATTTTTCTCATTGTACTAGTTTGTGCTCAGGTAAAACTTGGCATTAGGAGGTCAAATGCCTGTCTTATGCTTTTGTAGTGCGTGTTTATTCACTTTTTAATTCAGATCATAGGCTGCCCTTTGAAGCAAATCTTCCCATATTTCAAGTTGCTGTATCTGGTCAACATCATAATTCAATCTTACAGAACATAAAGAGGATTTATTTTGGATCAAACCTAAACAGAAGGTACTTTTTGGAGTGCTCTTAATGGGCTGTATTGCTAATGGCTAGGTAGTCCAACTAAAATTATTCCATTACAAAAAAAGTGTTTAATGTGGACAATGGATCATCAAAATCAATTATTTCTCCTTACACATCTGTTCCTGTTGGGACATACACTGGCTAAGAATATTTACTCTATGAAAGGAGGTACAAATAGATCCACCTCACAAAGTTATCCAAGCTAGGTTTCCATTTCATGCCTGCCCTCTTATTCAGAAAATCAGGATCAAAGAGAAAGGAGAAGAGAATTTCTGCCAAAATGTCACCTGTTTCAGTTCAAAACCCTATGTCTTGGCTGCAATCCTCCTCCAAACACATCTTTAGCTAGGTGCTATAGTTCTTCCTAAAGTGGTAAAAGCTTGATTATGCATTTTATGATGTTATACTCTCTGGTAATAGAATGGGTAAGTAACTACAGTCTTAACATAGAATCATAGAATCATTTATGTTGGAAAAGACCTTTCAGATTATCAGCTCCAACCATTAACCCAGGACTGCCAAGTCCACCACTAAACCATGTCCCTAAACACCACCTTTCCAGGCAGCCTGTTCCAATGCTTGACCATGCTTTCAGTGAAGAGATTTTTCCTAATATACAATCTGAACCTCCCCTGGCATAACTTGAGGCTGTTTCCTCTTGTTCTCTTCTTTGTTATCTGGGAGAAGAGACTTACCCCCACTGCCTACAATCTCCTTTGAAGTAGTTGTAAAGAGCAGCGAAATCCCCACTGAGTCTCCTTTTCTCCAGGCTAAACAACCCCAGTTCCCTCAGCTGCTCCTCATAAGACTTGTTCTCCAGACCCTTCACCAGCTTTGTAGCACCTTCTCTGGACACACTGCAGCACCTCTGCATCCTTCTCATAGTGAGGGGCCCAAAGTTAAACACAGTATTCAAGGTGCAGCCTCACCACTGCTGAGTACAGCTGGACAATCACTTCCTTTGTCCTGCTGGCCACACTGTTTCTGATAAAAGACAGAATGCTATTGACCTTGGCCACCTGGGCACACTGCTGGCTTATGTCCAACCAGTCATCAGCCAACACCCCCAGGTCCATTTTCTGCCAGGCAGCTTTCCAGCCACTCTTCCCCAATCCTGTAGCGTTGTGTGCGGTTCTTGTGAGCCACGTGCAGGACCTGGCATTTCTCCTTGTTGAACCTCATACTGGCCTTGGTCCATCAATCTAGCCTGTCCAGAACCTTCTGTAGAACCTTCCTACCCTCAAGCGGATCAACACTCCTGCCCCAACTTGGTGTTTTCTGCAAACTTACTGAGGGTGCACTTACTCTCTGTATCCAGATCATCTATAATATTAAAATCTGCTTTAAAAATGCTGCAGTATGCTTAACCAAAACTTCAAAGACTTGAATCTGGATACCAGGATCATTCTGTAAATAATTACAGCCACTGTGATCTCATGAACTAATCTTTATGGTTATATCAATATCGTTAAACAGAAAAAAGCAAGGAATGATATCTGGCCTCAGTTCACAGTGGCTCTGGATGCTTGGAGCTAGCTCCTTCTATGCTGGATTGCTTTCAAGAGATCTAGCTGGAGTCCTCTGAAAGAGGCCCATGGGATGAACTAGCAGTTAAGTAGAATGGCTGATTTGAACTATGCGTCTGTACTCATTGTCAGTTTCTGGCTCCTCAGTACAAGAGGCATAGTCATATTGCAGAGTCCAGCAAGCAGCTACCAAAGATGATGAAGGGACTTCTCTCCTATGAGGAAAGGTTGAGAGAGCTGGGACTGTTTAGCTTGGAAAACGGCCAGAAGGCCAATAGTATCCTGGCTTACATCGGAAGTAGTATGGCAAGTAGGACTAGGGAAGTGATTATCCCTTTACACTGGTGAGGCCACATCTTGAAAGCTGTGTTCAGTTTTGGACACCTCACTACAAGAAAGACGTTAAGGTGCTGGAATGTGTCCAAAGAAGAGCAAAGCAGCTGGTGAAGGCTCTAGAGAGCAAGTCCTATGAGCAGCAGCTGGTGGAACAGGGCTCATTTATCCTGGAGAAAAGGAGGCTCAAGGGAGACCTTATCGCTCTCTACAACTATATGGAAGGAGGTTGTAGTGATGCAGATGTTGCTGTTTTCTCCCAAGTGACAAGTGACAGGACAAGAGGAAATGGTCTCAGGTTTCATCAGGGGAGGTTTAGATTGCATATTAGAAAACATTTCTTCAACCAAAAGGGTTGTCAATCATTGGAACAGGCTGCCCAGGGAGATGGTAGAATCACTATCCCTGGAGATATTGAAAATATGTGTAGATGTGGCACTTAGGGACATGGTTTAACAGTGAACTTGGCGGTGTAGGTTTATGTTTGGAATTGTCATGGTTTAACACCAGCTGGCAACTAAGCATCACAGAGCCACTTGTGCACTCCCCCTTCTGTGGGATGGAGGAGAGAATCAGAAGAGTAAAAGTGAGAAATCTTCTGGGTTGAGATAAAGAGTTTCACAGGTAAAGCAAAAGCTGCATGCACAAGCAAAGGAAAGCTAAAAAAAAAAAAAAAAAAAAAAAAAAAAAAAGCAGGCAGTTGTTCAGCCAACCCCAGGAAAGCAGGGCTCCATCCTGCCATCACTCTGAACGTCCCCTCACCTCCTTCTTCTTCCCCCAGCTTTATAGGCAGAGCATGATGTCATATGGTAATATGGTATGGAATATCCTTTTGGTCAGTTGGGGTCAGCTGTCCTGGCTGTGTCCCCTCCCAACGCTTTTTGCACCCCCAGCTTGCTCAGTGGTGGGGTGGGGTGAGGAGCAGAAAAGGCCTTGGTTCTGTGTCAGCTCTGCTCAGCCATAATGAAAATGTCTGTGTTATCAACACTATTTCCAGACGAAATCCAAAACATAGCCCCATACTAACTACTAAAATGACAATTAACTCCATCTGAGACAAAATCAACATAGGACTCAATGATATTCAGAATATTTTCAAAGCAAAATAATTTTATGATTCTATGGTAATGTCTATGAACACCTGAGGGTAGGGTGTAAAGAGGATAGAACCAGGGCTCTTTTCAGTGGTGCTCAGTGACAGGACCAGAGGCATTGGGCACAAACTGAAACACAGGAGGTTCTACGTTGTCCTGGTTTTGGCTGGGGTAGGGTTAATTCTCTTCCTGGTAGGTGGCATGGTGCTGTGTTTTGGATTTAGGATAAGAATAATGTTGATAAGACACTGACTTTTTTAACTGTTGCTGGCCAGTGCTTACACTAAATCAAGGACATCCCAGCATCTCGTATTGCCCTGCTAGTAAGGAGGCTGGGTGTGTGCACAAGAAGCTGGGAAAGCACACAGCCAGGACAGCTCACACAAACTGGCCAAAGGAATATTCCATACCATATGATGTCATGCTGAACAATAAAATTAGGGGGAAATGGCCAGGGAGTGGTGGCCCACTGCTCGGGGACTACCTCGGCATGTCAGTGGGTGGTGAGCACTTGTATTGTGCAATATAGTCATTTAGTATATTCTTTTATCATTATTATTATTTTCCCTTCCTTTTCTGTCCTGTTAAACTGTCCTTATCTCAACGGATGAGTTTTAGCTTTTTTCCGATTATTTCCCCCATCCCACTTGGGGGGAGCAAGCGAACAGCTGTGTGGTGTCTAGCTGCCTCCTAGGTTATACAACCACACACATGAATATTAGGAAACATTTCTTCAGTGTGAGGGTGACTGAGCACTGGCACAAGTTGCCCAGAAGAGTTGTGGAGTTTTGTTCTGTGGGGATATTTAAAAGTTGTCTGGATGTGGTCCTGGGAAACTGGCTGTAGGTGGCCCTGCTTGAGCAGTGGTGTTGAATAAAATGGTGCCCAGAAATCCCTTCCAAACTCAACAGTTTTGTATGTCTGTGACTGCTACAATTCAAACTGACTACTGAAAAGAATCACAGCTAATAATCAGCTATAATTATTTTTGAGGAGGGCCACAAAGATGATCAGAGGGCTGGAGCATCTCTTCTATGAAGACAGGCTGAGAGAGTTGAGGTTGTTCAGCCTGGAGAAAAAGAAAGGCTCTGGGGAGACCTTGTAGCAGCCTGCCAGTACCTCAGGGGGGTCCACAGGAAAGGTGGGGAGGCAGTCCTCATCAGGGAGCCTAGTGACAGGGCAAGGGGTACTGGCTTTAAACTGAAAGAGGATAGATATAGATTAGATATAATGAAAAAATCTTCACTATGAGGGTGGTGAGGCACTGGCACAGGTTGCCCAGAGGAGCTGTGGATGCCGCATCCCTGGAAGCGTTCAAGGCCAGGCTGGATGGGGCTTTGAGCAGCCTGTTCTAGTGGAAGGTGTCCCTGCCCACCGCAGGGGGGTTGGAACTAGATGAACTTTAAGGTCCCTTCCAACCCAAACCATTTTGTGATTCTGTAATTTTTCATCTGTGATGACCATTGCTGTTTTATTTCATTTAGTTGGATCTGGTTATTAGAACCAGACTCTTGAAAGGTATTTGGACTATGAATAATTATAAATTGAAGAAATATAAGATGGAAAAAAAAATATTTTCACGTGTGGAAAATGCTTCATTCTTGAAGATTTTTAGATTAAAAACATCGTAATGCTGTGATGATCATCTCATGCTGAGGGTACCAGTAGTGTAGTTAAAATGTAACAGTAAAGTTTTAACCGTAAACTCAATTTCAACTGTTTTAAAAGTTGGGTTGTGCTGCACTTTGTGGCAATTAACTTAGAGTCACCATAAAGAAGCAAAGCCTATTTAATGGTGCTGCTAGTACTTCCGTTAATAGAACTTTTTCTGTTATAACAAAGGAATTCTGAAAAGTTTTGTTTGAAGGAGGAATTGTTTAGTGTACCAAATTTTAAAAGATGGTTTGAGGTACAGTCTTTTAAACTATGTATACATTTCAGAACAATTCAGAAACAGGAAATGCTGATGTACCTGAGGTCAAATTTGTCTCCCCTAACTTCATACTGAGGAAAAATCTACCATATGATTAGAAGTAGGTAGTGTCAGATGTGCTCATTTCTCTATTAAAAGCATTAGCTAACACTGGCTCATATGTAGGTGGTTCCTAGAAAAAGTTCTCAGGGAGATTAAAGAAGTAACACCTTGCTTGCAGGAGAAAGAATAAACAGTCTTTGGAAGTATAGTGAGACATAATATAGCAGAACATTTGATAATAAAAAATATATATATAAAAAAGAAGGAAATCTAGATAATGGTGAAATAACTAGAACTTAGTCTTGTTAGATAATGATTAATAGAAAGTCTTAGTTGGGATTTGTAAATAGAATGAAATTTAATGATACAAAAAAATAGATAAATACACTGAAGGATGCGTTATAAATAGTTGTGGGTTTTCAGACTATATATAATGGGAAAGATTTTCCTAATCATTTGTAGATATGGATACACATACATTTGCACGAGCACTGCAGGGTCAGGGACAAGTGGTCCCAAGCTGGAGACAAAAGATTGGTAGAACCTAGTTATACCCAATTCTCTGTTGTGAGTTTGAGTAGTTTATAAATAGTATTAAAATGAATGTAAATATTGAGGCACAAAGAAACCCTATCTGGAAATGCTTATAAGTTCAGTTCTATAATTTTTGACACAGAGACATTTAACTAATATTTATTATTTTCTTGTTTGGGTTTTGGTAGTTTGTTGAGGTTTTTTGTTTGTTTGTTTTTCCTGCCAGAAAAATAACTTCCAGAACTTTAGCCCAGCCTTTTTTTTCTGAAAGAAATACCTATAAGCCTCTGTTTAATGTTAACATGTATAATCTCTGTGCTATGATTTAAATTAGTATTAATGCATTTGCCTAGAGGATAGTTTCTGAAAAAGTATGTCACATACACCTAATACATTCTGATAAAATACCATGAACATATCTAGTACCAAGGCTTGATGAAGGAAATAAGGATTACACTAGACTGTGTAAACTAGCTTGCTTTTTTGTTGAAACAATTTCATTGAAAAAGAAACATCCTTTAAGTAATAAAGCCGACCTAATTTTGATACAAGAAATCCTATCACAAGGATTTATGATGCTGCTCTGTTTCAATCAGCTCAGGAGTTAGCAGTTTATAATCTTTTGATCTACTGAAATGAGTCTGGTACAGATCAACTAAACAAAACTGCAGGGTACAAAAGTATTCCTTGTAGGAATTAATATAATAAGGAAGATACATCATAGAGCTGTACTAAATATAATAAAATCTTTGGAAAGGTGAAAGACAATTCCTAAGGGTAGCACAATCTGCTATAGAAAACAAAACAAAACAAACATGGACTTATGTTTTAAGCTCAAAACTTTTGCATTTACAAATAGGAAAAATATGTTAAGGTCTGGAGTTTCATAAACAGTCTTTAAGAACCCTACTTAAGTTATGAGCTGTGCTACTATAAAAACTATTATTAATTTTTAAGCTATTAATATTTTAAGAGTAAGGATCTATGGCTGCATTTCTGAGGGTACATTTGCATTGTACCCAAATGGTGTAAGTCTATCCTGCTCACACAGCCTCTTTAGGTCAGACTGACTGCATGCTGTACATTTGCATTGTACCCAAATGGTGTAAGTCTACACTGCTCACAGCCTCTCTAGGTCAGACCGACTGCATGCTACTACTTGAGATACCCCATATATTTTCCCTGCTTAAATTAAAACAATTCTTACTTATGTGGTATGGTTTTCTTCCAAGTGTTCAGAATGAGGGAAAGTCATTGCAAGCTTCATGGTGCTTGTAGGAAAACAAGAAACAGGAAAATACATTGTGTCATAAAACATATTTGAACATACCAAGAATGTTTCAACATTGCTTGAGCACTGAGTAATCTGGAAGGCCAGACCAGTTGCAGTGTTTTTCATACTGCTTAATAGGTGCTGTCACTGGAGTGACAACTATTACCCAAAACACATGCAGGGAACAGTTGAGTAACTCCCAAACACAGTCCAGAGCCAACTAACACTTATGCAACCAAAAGACAGGACCCATGAGTGAATAAGAACAGTATAGCTGTACCTTAAAGACAACCTTACATTGGACAATTCCTGTCAGTGCTGGAGGGAATGCCTGGGAAGCAGGATCTACATCCATATTAAAAAATTAAGCAGTCCTATAGAATGTTCTTGGAGAGAATGGCTTGTCTACACTAGTAGCTTCTCCAAAGCAAGAAGCCACATACATCTTACCAATAAGCTTATTGAAAACTTTCTGAAGTGCACATATAGAAAGTTTTTACTGTATTTGGTTTTGTTTGAATGCATATATGATATCCTAGTAGATTTTTTTCCCCTTTGATTAGTAAAGTATCATCTTGTTGCACAAGATAGATAAAAGTATTATTGTTATTCATAGTTTGGAGTGTTGATGTGTTAAGATGTAACCATGGACAAAAATAGATACATTTCAGATGTCATTCATTTCCGCCTAAAGCAGACTAGAGTTGTACTCTGTTGATGACTATTTCTCTCTGATAGTTACAAAAAGAAAATATAAATTTACCTGAACTCCAGGGGTAGATGTCCATCTACCTATCATCTGTTTCCTAGCTAAAATCAGTCTTATCTCCTGCATTTTAAACTAAACCTGAATAAATTTGGGCCTTTGTTCAATGCAATTAACTGTAGGCATTTAAATGTGACACAAAAATTAGGCATCTTTTCATTTTGTGTTCTCTCCACATTAGAAAATTGAAATAAATAGAAACCTCTTGAGACCTCTCCACTAAACACAGAAAACACCTAAAGGTTACAAGGTGAGTAATGTAGTTGCTTCTTTGAGTATCTAAAATTTGCTAGCATGAGGTTCAAGTAATATAAAAAATTAGTGGGAATTTCTGAAGAGCTCATTTGCAACTCAGTTGCTTAACCCCTTTAAAAATATACCCTGACTGTGTTTGGATAGGGTTTATCTGGCCAGATGAAGTTGTTTATTTTCTAGTCATAGTAGAACTAGTTACCCTTTTCTTCCTCTAGAAGTACTTTCACAGTGAAATTCCTATTATTGTGAAATAAGTTTCCAGCATAAACTAGATGAAATATGTTCTAAATATGCATTTATTTCCTAAAAATATAAAGAAGGAATCAAGGAAACTAGCTTTGGAAGTGTGCATACGTACATTTAGTCAGATATATCCCAGCTTTATGTCCAATTTTTTTTCAGTGACTTTTCAGTAACTAAAGAACTCCATGAGAGAAATATTTCTTTTTTAAAGGTGGTCATGTGACAAAGAACCTCAAACAACAGTCTGTGCCAATTTAATGCCACACATTTCATGCAGGTTATTCTTAAGAAGCTGTCTCCTCAAACTGAATATTGTTTTTAACGAGTCCCACAATTCTCCATATTTGCCAAGGCCTGTGACCAGCTGACACTGCCTTTATTTAACGCACTAATTAAGATTTTTATTTCACAGTTCAGAATGATAAAATTTCAAAAATAAATCTTGCATGTTATTCTGATATCAAGCTATCATACCTACTAAAAAAAGGTATCATTAAGGAATAAATTCCTCCAAGTTGATGCAGAATCATTATAAATATTTGTATACAGTATGATCTTCAGCAGTACTCCATTATCCCTGAAGGGAAAATGAGCCTGGGTCTTTTTAAAATATTTATATTCACTGCATCAAGCACTTCTGCAATAATTTGACCATTCAAATAGTAAATAGATTAATTATTATTTAAGATGATAGCATAAATTCTATTTAGGATAACAGATTTGCTATAAACCAGAAAGGAATAAATTAGAGCCAAATTCTTCTCAAAAGATGATTGTAATTTATCCTGAGTAAAAATTTATAAAACTATTTTTTTTTCCAGATATGTTTTTAATAAGAAAATTAATATTACAGTACAGGCATCAACTCAGCAGTCTTTCCCAGATGTATGTTAAAATATACATATATTTTTGTTTGGTTACAATTTATATCACCAGCTACACCAGAAACAGTTTATCTGTGGAAACAAATACCATTTATACACAGACCTTGTACTGGAAAGCATGGTAAAAGTCAGCATTTCGAAGCACAAACCCCCAGGTTTCTTGATACTCTGGATTTTGTCCAAGTCTACATTGTATTCACTGAAAATGAAAGATTTCATGATTTTAAGTGCCTAAAATGCAGTAGGTTTTGTTTTTTTTGTTTTCCTCCTGAAATAAAACTTTCTGTCTGGGCTATCTGATATCTAAATGAACTTAAGACTGTCTGAAAGTAGGGTTTTGTCCTGTTGTTCCGATATAGTAAAATAAAGACACCTGTCTACCGTGCTTCCATAGGCTTCAGACATCTCCTCCTTTAGATTGTGTTGGCTGCATTCACCACATCCATCCATATAAGACATAAACAATTACCAAATGTTTCAGTTACCTTGAATCAGCACAGAATACTGAATTTTTTAAAAGGATGGCATCAATAATAACAAGAAGGCAAAATATTTTTAGGTTATATAAGGAGAGAAAATTTATTTTTTTCTGTCAACAGATATTATCTAGACTAGTTTGGCATGCTATTTAAGAGTCAAAATACCATATTCATACAATGTAAGCCATTCATATAATTGTATTTTGACTTCTTATAGGAATCTGAAGTGAAATATCAAATTTTGAGCACTGTATACAAACATGTCTCATACTAAAGCTGAATGACAGAATGTGGAGTCCAGCCTGAATGAAGAGAGAATTGGTGTAAGGGAATTAGGACAGCATGTGCTGATGAAGGAAGAGGTACATTTCTCATCCTTCAAAGTAAGTGTGAAACAGGACCTAAAGGATCACCTGTCTTTTACTATGATTCTATAATCCAGTTCTTAGCTAGGTGGAACTAACTATGGGTTATATTATTTCTGTGGATGTGATGAATATTCTGACACTTTCTAGTGAACCTTTCTGCTAAAAAATGTTTGGAGGTCATTAGATTGGGAAAGTGTGTCCTGCAAAGAGGTGGACCAGAAAGATACCTGGTACAGATGTGATGCATTGGATGGAGCAGTTCCTTCTGACTGTTTTTAGCCTTGAGCTCTTACATCTGGGAACCACAAGTTGCCACAGGTAGAAGTGCTTTACTTCTTAATTCTCCTCTAAGTGCAAAAGGTTTTTTTTTATTAACCCTGCAATGGGCTGTGGTCCTATCAGACCTGCAATTTATCAAAGGATCAACAGCTGCCATACCTGGCATTTTGGCTGTAATTCTATCACTGAACTGAGAAAACTCGGATGCAGGCCGATGACATCTGCTGTGCTAAGTTCAGCTATTGAAGACAGTTTCTGAGCAGCTTACTACAAGAAAATAAGGAAGCATGGTGCATGGAATACGTGCAGGTTGTGGAGGACTTGTGCCTGTGGTAGGGGCGGAGTGAAGTATTTGTGCACAGACATACCATCAAACACTTGTGGAATGGATCAGTTATTTGGAGACGATAAGAAGGATGCCAGATTTGAAAGAAAGCAGGAGGATTCACTTGAAATATTTCAGAGAAGGATTAGGGAAAGGAAAAAAAAAAGGCACAACTAGTTGAAATATAGTTCAAAATGCGTGGAGTTTATCCTAGATTTTATATTCACTCGTCATGCTGTTTGCATTTACTTGTCTGATTTTATAAATATTTTCACTGTATGCATATTCTTATCTTAAAAAATAATTGAAGGAAATAATTGTAATCTCAGGAAGAAAACAGATGACAAACATCACATGTTCATTTAGGGCTGAGATATATACAGGAAGTATACAGTTAAATGGTAATTTCATAATTTTGCAGTATCTGCTTTTGTCCAATTACTTCACCTGGCCAGTTAAACAAACTGAGGCATACCTCTGTAATCTCTGTAAAATACTCATGCTCTGGGACAGTTTAAGGTGATCTGATATGTTTTAAAGTAAGGTCACAACAATATGTTTCCTGCAACTTGCTACTTACCTTTATAAGATTCTCAGGTGATGTTGTTGGTTTTTTTTTTTTTTTTTTTTTTTTTTTTTGCAGCAAAATAGATGATGCTGAATTAATGAGTTCAGAATAGAACTTGTCCAAAGTAAATCTCTAAAAAATAATTACATAGGTTGCAGGCCCAAAACATCACCATTTTCACTCTATAGACCCACTCCTGTTGTGCCTCTCTACAGGCTAATATAGCTTGACCTTCTTCTACCATTTATAATGCTCTGCCATCCATAGTAGCTGTAATGCACTATTCCCCTTTGCCCTCTATTTCTTGTTCAGAGATCTGTAAAGTGGACTTTGAGAAGTTTCTAGAAGTACATCGGTCCAGGCAGAGATTATAGAGCTGGGTTGAATCCTAAAATAAGTCCTTAACTAGTTTCCTTCTGTTCCTATTGAACTATTTTTCTTTCAACCACATCTTGAAGAAAATATACTTGCTGTATGCAATATATGATTTCTATTAAGTAATACCACACACACATCAACAGAACAAAATCTTCACTTAAATCTTGGAAAGGTTTTACTTTGTCTAATGTATTAGTTGTAAAAGTCACTGTCTTTAAATCTAGCTACCAAAACTGATTCATCTTTCAAAAGGATGATAATAGGAAAACAAAGTATTCTGTGAACACAGTACTCATACCATGACTATTACATCACTACTGGTAAATGGCCTGATTTATGTTTACTATGCAAGATGCACATGCATTTCCTTCTTTTGTGAGCTTGACTCATCTTACTAGAGATTCTTGCTGCTTTTAAAAGTACATGGTGCAAAGGGTGCATCTCTTCATGATGTCTTGTTGACAATATCTAGAATGAAGACCAAATGAACAAGCATCTGAGGACAAATTCCAAGACAAATGAAATGCATTTAAGAATGAGCTGGGTTCATCAGATCTAAGTCAATGAAAAAAAGAAGAAAAAAGGTACTTTCAAATAGCAAATACACAGTTTCGAGTCAGTTATTCCTATCCATATACAAATAATCTGGTTCATTCTAGGGATGAGATTTTTAAAAATAATAATAATAAAAAAATCTAAAGGGGACCATTGCCTGATCCTTTCTAGGCATTTGTTAAATTATTATGAAATATTTGCTATCTGCCAGTCATAGTTGCTGTTTTCCTCCTTTTCTGGAGAATGATAACATTCATTTTGTAACAGCGGTGGAGTTCCTATTGTCTGCCTTGTTACATCTCATCAATGTCAGAAATATTGTGCCTTTTTTTTTTTTTTTTTCTTGTAAGAATTCTACAATACTTGTCTAGAACAATATGATATAGTGCTCCATTTCTAAATGGTTAAGTTAGTCATGCCTAGTCCTATGCCCATCAAAGTGAATTTCTTTTAAACATGTACTTTTTCCTAATGTGCATAACCAGGTCAGGTAAATTCTACAGTGTAGGGCCAATACCTAACTTAAATATTCCAGTATCACTCCAGTTGATATACTTGAGAGTGGCATACACATGTCATTCAGCATGGCAGAAATTTCCTTACTTTTTAAATCTGCAGTTGGGAGAGCAAAAACTTTAATGTCTAGTGATATGTTCAGACAAGCACATTCAATAGAAAATATTTGTAGTTTCTAAAAAAAAAAAAAAAAAAAAAGTAATTTTTATTTGTTGCTGTGGAATGATTATTTAACTTCATTCCCTAGTAGTTCATTGCTCCTCACTCCTTTAGAGGCTAACTTCATACATCACAATTTATATAAATGTTACCTTTTTGTAGCACAAGTACTAAATGATGCTTTTCAAATTAGAGTAGTACATTGTATCCACCAATGTCCTTTATTTATTGTTAACAAAACGGAAATGAGGATAAAGAGAACTGCATGACTGATTTCTTTGCATTCCAAAACTCATTATGCCAACTAATGTACATATGAAAATATTCCATTGAAGTTATTCTGAGATTTTTTGTTATGCATCTAAACTAGATCTGATGTTTTGGATGCCAGAAGGGGCAAAGTATCAGCCTTAAATCACAACTTAATTTATCTTCAGATCCCAAAAGGTGTGAAAGCAATTATTAAGCAAAGAACAGTTTTTTACAGACTTACTCATTATTCAAAGCACATACTTTTCTTCCAAAGATTAACATTTGTTGTGTAAGGAAAGACCAGTGGCTTTAATTTAAAACCATATTTTGCTCAAACTTTAATAATCTTCCTGCTGTTGTTCTTTTTAATGTTTTCTGTACCAATACAATATTTTTTCATACTCATTTAAGATACAGAAACTGACACTAGTGGGCACTCTTAATCCATAGTAATTCTGAAAACAATTACTCTGCAATAAATAGATGTAAAAGTCTTCCTAGTGCAAAGAGAAAAATTAATATCCCAGCAAAAAATTAATGTGGGCAAATACTAAATGGCAATATGTTAAGTGTTAAAACCCAGGAATCTAAGAAAGTAAGATGATAGCTTGTCTATCACTTTCTTCATAATTGTTCATTATACAAATGTCAACATGAATATTTTTCACTCCTGTTTTAGCCGCCAGTATTAAAGGAACACTAAAATGTTGAGAGAAGGGAGCAACTGGATAACATCTAAGACACTGAATGAGGGAGGGAAAAGACATTATAACCGGTTATGCCTGAATTTATCTTCTGCTTTCTGATGTACTCACCTATAGTAGGATAAGGGATGATTATGTGGCTTTGCGGTGCACAAGATTGGTATTTGAGCCTGACAGTCATGCCCTCTCCATCCCTAATTGTTTTTAAAGCTTTTACAAGTGTCCATCAGTCATCTCCCCTCTGTAATTGCAATATTGCTGTTTGTTATTTTCAGGATGCTTAGGTGTTTCAGAAAGACTCTTTTCAATGTAATAAACATAGTAAATAAAATCGTCTTTACCTTATGTACACCATTCTGGAGGCCAAACAAGTGCAGGGATGTAGTGTTAAGCAGTGGTTCAGACATTTGTTATTATTTATTGCATTCATCTGATATAGATGGAAGGTTGAAAGGGCTAAGACCCAAAGATAAATGTAAGGAATAAATGGGATGACATTAGCATATAGCCAGAAGAGGAGTTCTAATAGTATTAGAAGAAAATGTCTCTATTCCTTCTCATAAAGGGTAGCTGGTTGAAGCTTTACATAATGTTAGGTAGAAATTTAGTCCAAACTGAGTTCTTCATATTTCATAAATACTTTTTATTATAACTGTCTTGGTGAGCTTCACCTTTTATGCTGAGCTTCCTGTTGGCTAAAGACTGACAAATTATCCTGGAAAAAAGTGGTCGAATCCTAATTCAGTAGTTTGCTTTCAACAGGATGAGTTTATGCCAGTGTATGTGGCTCTGAGAGAAGTGCTAGTAATGACAGACCACTCAGAGCCCACTGAAAATATTCATCAACAAAACAGAAAATTCAAAATAAGAACAATGAATTACTCTTTCCAAAGAGAAGTTAAAGAAGCAGGTCCCCAGACCACACTAATGAGACAGATTTTAGAGATGGTCTCTTTTGTTAAGGGGGAGACCAGATGGTGGGACCCAGAATGGACTTACATGAGACAGGCTGAGTTGAGAGAATGACTTAGTGCTCCAAGAAAAGGGATACCATGCTCTTTCCCCAGCGCTGGTACTTGGGTCTCCTCTGTCCTTCTTTGTGCCTGACCACACACTAGTTTACTGATTTGTCAGAAAACTAATTCAACAAGTGAAAGAGAAAATAATTTTCTGATAACCTAGTGAGCTGAATCAAATCACTATGTAGTCAAGCAAATGTCAGCTCTAGCAAAGGAGGAGGGAAACAAGATACCCATAAATGCAGAAGGGTAAGAAGAAATAAGCATGGAGCTTCTTCCTGCAAAGTAGCAGAGAACATTAGCTTGCCTAAACATGATAAAATGCAATCTTGATAAAAGCAATCTTATGAGATCAAGAGGAAGAAATGTAAAAACATTTTACTTCCTATTTTAATGTCCATATAAAATTCTTGAATATTCACAGTTTAA
The DNA here is from genome assembly GCF_017639655.2 of Falco naumanni. Classification (NCBI taxonomy): domain Eukaryota; kingdom Metazoa; phylum Chordata; class Aves; order Falconiformes; family Falconidae; genus Falco; species Falco naumanni. Next base: position 40,118,906 of record NC_054055.1, read on the forward strand.
AAGTTAAGAAATACAGCTACATAATTCCACCACTGTATTTGTGTTTCTTGCATTCATAAGATGTTAAATTTCCTTAAGGACTTCAACCAGTAGCTAGAGCTTACCGTGGTTGGAGCAGTCTGGGAAAACAAAAAAAAAATGATCTAACAAAAAACAACAGAAAAAGAATTATATCTATTTTGGGAGTCTGGAAATTTGCTATCAGGTATACATAACAAAAATGAACCGTACTGCTGATAAACCCATCCCTTTGGTGTTCTAATCAAAGAGAAGGCTTCTATCACATAATAAAGAACAGTAAGATCAGAGATTAAAAAAAAAAGGTTATTTTTTTTCTGGTTACTACAATTTACAAAATTATTAAGGCATTTTGATATATGAAATGCCAGTTATTTAAATGTCCTCTCAAAGTAAATCACTCTTGGGCAAGTCATGTGATCCCCTCCCCACCCAGTCAGAAACATAGCTTTTAAAATTCCTAACAAATAATTATGGTATACTTAGGTTGAGTAAGAAAGTTGCTGAAGACAGAATAACCCCACTAACATTTCTATGGAAGTATACCTCACTGTAACTACCTGCATCACACCATAAAGTAGTGACAATGGTGGAAACATGGTCTGTGGACTTCCATCAAGATAGAAATCCCAACAGAGCATGAAGTGTTACGTCCTGGTCTTGCTTCATTACTGTGCTGCAGAAGTGTCTGACACTACTGGAAAGACTTCCTCAGACATTGCTTGTAGATTTGGGAGGTGAATCTCTATCCCTGAAGTACACCAAAATTCAGCTTTTATCTGCCATCTTGTTTAGACTTTACTTAAGCCAATGAGATTGTTTCTTCCTTTAACAAATTCTTTCACTTATTCTAGATAAGTGTTAGGACAAATCTCAAATTTGTTTCTTTCACTGACTTTCCCAGTACAAGAGAAAGATAAAGCTACTGCACAGAGTGCAGCAAAGGGCCGCTAAGATGGTGAAGGAACTAGAGCATCTCACATATGAGGAAAGGCTGAGACAGTTGGGGCTGTTCAACCTGGAGAAGAGAATGCTTAAGGGGATGTCATCCAAATATATAAATATCTGATGGGAGGTTGTAAATAGAGTCAGACTCTTTTTCAGTGGTGCTCTGGGACAGGACAAGAGGCAACAGGCACAAAATGATACACAGGAGGCTCTGCCTGAAAAATCAGGAAACACTTTTTTACTCTAAGGGTTACTGAACACTGGTACAGGCTGCCAGGTTGTGAATTCTTCATCCTTGGAGATATTAAAAAGCTGTCTGGACAAGATCCTGGGAAACCAGCTCTAGGTGACCCTATTTGAGCTAAGGTATTGTACAAGATGACTTCTAGAAGTCCTTTCCAACCTCAACCATTCTGTGATTCTTAGAGTTATTGAACTATATCTATATAGCAGAGGTGTGGTATCAAATTCATGTGTTTTGCAAAAGGAATGATGTTGAAAGAAGTCACTGCTGCTATTAATGATGGACATACATTACATAGAAGACTTTCAATGAAGGTTGTGACTGTAAACAGAACATGCAGGCATAGTAGCATAAATGTTATGATTATTACTGCTGTTGTTGGAGACAAAGATAATCCCATTGAATATATTCAACTTTAAAAATAATATAAATTACACTGGAAAATTAGTTCTGCATGGGCATTTATTTGTTTTCTTGTAACAGGAACATTGTCTTGATTAACTGATCAAAAATACCCTAATAAAAATAAGAATTTTCTGTTCTGTTTTATACCAAGGGAATTTGAACTGGTATAAAATAAATTACATTATGTAAATGAACTGCTGTGCAAATAGTCCTGCCTAATTAAATTTGTAACTATAAAATATAATTGTTTAAACAAATACATCTACCCTACTTTTATTGAGTGTTTAATATAAAATAACACTGAAAAAAATCATATCTAACAAATACTTAAAAAATTATAACTTCATAGTAGAAGTTTTCATTTTTATCTCCTAATTTTTTCACAAGTAAAAATTTCTCTGATGGTCATATGGAAAGGTCTTGCTGAAGTCTTATTTATGCTACATTCTTTAGGGGAAGGCAATTGGTTAGATTTAAATTAGGTAGGTAAATAAACAGCTAAATTTGTGTGAAGACCTATTGATTTCTCTTTTACAGTATCACCTGAAGCAATGGAACCTTACTGAATAAATATTAAAATGTTATTCTATATACTGGAAAAAAGCTAAAATTGATGCATTCTGCATTGTTTTCAGTAAGAACTTATTTTGTAGCAACCTGAAATTCCAATTTCTTCCATAGTAAATAAGTAAAGAAGCAAATAACACAATTAAGATATTCCCACGTTGACTTTTTACTATTGAAGTCTTTTTATAGGCTGCTTCTTTGTTTACCTCCTGGGATGTTTCTTAGTTACATGGGATCCTGCAGGGCTAACTGCTGAGATTGCTTGGCTGTGCAGAAATCCACATCAAACTTTAAAAAACAACCATCTGAATTCCCTTTTTCTCACAAACAAGAGAAGTAGAAGATAAGGTCTTGTACCCGGCTAGGTCCCCAAACAGCATGCTTGAACTCAGAATTCTTCTAGTTACAGTAGACTAAACATATTTATATTGACCATTAAATGAGTCTCTAAGTTAAATGCTGCTGTCTGCCCTTTCTGGTATGGGGTTTTAGAACTGTGGCTTGCAGGAGCTTCCAGGAACCTCTATCAGAAGTCAGGAGAAATTAACTTGCTTTCTATTGATTCAGGTTCGACATTATTCCAATCCATGAAATATTGAATTTAACTACTTATTGAAAAAGGTCTGCCTGCTGTGATCTGTATCATTAGCTCCAATTCCTTTTAACACTGACTTGACTTTTCAAGGAAATTTTTCCTGAGAGAAGCAAGGCCTTTGTATTGTAAATATTACCTTGTCTATTAAAAGTTCTTCAGTACTACTGGTACTGTTTCCATACAATTGAGCTCTCTACCCACTGTCAGTGGCAAGAAATAGTAACAAGTAACTTTGTGACATATGTAGTCAATATTTACATCCATTAAAAAAAATACTTTTAAAAATATTACAAACACATTTTATTTGTAATATTATTTTGTTACTATTTTGTGTGTGTGTCAGTAGAAAGGATTATTTTTCAGTATTTCAGTTCCTTTTGTTTAACTTCCTGATGGATGTATCAGAATACCCTTAATTTTTATTAGTTTCTAATATGGTTTTCTAAGCCTGTATCCCTTTGGAATGCAGTTAATTTAGCCCTTGCAATGTATCATGCAGAGGTTTCAGTCCACTTTGTAGTCATATGTTTCACTATTTTATGTGGGGGTTTTTGTTTGGTTTGTTGTTAATAAGTCTTAGTCTTTTGAGAGGTTATTGATGTTTACCTGTTTCCTTTTTACATCATTGACTTCAGTTATATCAAATGCATGGTTCAACCAACTCACTTTGTGTCAAAAAAAAAAAAAAAGGCAGATAACCAAAGTAATTTTAGAAGATTTTATACATCTGTCTTAAAATTAGGTGAAACATTATGCAAGTAAGGGAGGTAACAAGAGTATTCTTAAACTTGTAAAAATCATTCATCTCTACCAAGATCAGTTGCTTCTGTTAGCATAAATAGAAATGAAAACATTAATTAGCTTATCTTTAAGACATCATGCATTTTTGCAATACATTACTTTGGCTATTTGGCCAAATATTCCAAATCTAAAGTGCTGTATTAGTTTTTAGTTTTGTTTTAAACTGAGCTTTGGAACATACCTATGAAATGTTAGTTTCACATGTTGGAAATAAGGAGAGCCAGCTATAAAAATAAGTTCAGGAAATTCTGAGTGTAAATGTTGGTCCCATTAAAATAAAACTAAATTTTATCCTTTTAATTTTTAAATTTTAATTCAAAGTCACAATGTTCTGGTTGTTTGCCATTGTGCTGATATCATAGTACATTACACTGTATCATCAAGAAAAATATAAACGCTACCCCCCAACACCAAAACACTCAACACTTCCCCCCCCAAATATATTGTTAATGTATTTTGTATAAGTACCAAGAAAAATAATCAAATAAAGCCCTAAAATTTCATGCAGGCTTGGTTCCCAAAAATAAATCAACAAATTATCAATATTTCCTTGTTATGATTATTACTGAACTCAAGGATGGTGTAGATGATTTATATATATATATATGAGCACAGGCCTTGGTTGATTTAACTAGTATTCATACCGACTGTTTGTAAAGAGTCTAGGCAAGACATTGGATCTTTGTGACTGTTTCTGATATTATAGTCTTGTTTGTATAAAAATAATTATAATTAAAAAAAAAAACACAACAAAACAGTCCTCACTAGTAAAAAAATCCAGTTGATTTACAGACTAATCTCTATATAAGGAATCATATTTTGCTGTTACACATTCATTTACAATTTTATTTTTTGTTTTCCATGACACTGACTAGGCTCTATCCTGTGAAGGTTATTTAGATATATTTCTTTTTCCTTTAAGGTTCATATTTAAGAGAACATTCTTCAGATTACGCAAAAAGTTTGAGAATTTGTTATTCATTACTGAAAATAAAGATTAACTTGATTCTTTATTGAAATTTATTACACAATCACTTAGATTAGAAATCGATCACTTACATTCTATATTAAAGCCACAGGTTTTTGTTATCCTTTTTTCAATACATAGGAAGCATCTGACTTAAATATTCTTGGCTGAGTTACCTTTTAAGAATTTTTTTTTAAGTTTGCATCACTTGTCTATGAAACTTTATTTGTCAAAAAAGGATACTTAAAATTAAGGCTTAAGGAATTATGATGGGAGTTTATAGAACCTGTTTTCTACATTGATTTGATTCTGAGGTAAAATTCCAGTCTTAAGCATATACATAAAAATTCTGTGAGACCACAAATTACATATGATAGTTAAGTGCTGAGTAAGTTAACACAAATTTGAATTAAATATCTTCATTTCTGTCATGCTGTGACAGTTCAGAGCCAGTATTTCATATTCTTCCTATGCCTGAAAAATCTTCAATTCTAGTATCTAAAATGTAGAGGGAAGTTACTGGTCATTTGTACAAGCTATTTGTAGCACATATAAAGAAGAAAGAGAAAGTTGTTTCAAGGCAGGCTATTTCAAATAACGGTTAGTTATGTACAAGCAAGAGAAATTGCCAGTATAATTTTTTGTATATTGTATAGTTAAATGTGATTTGTTCTAATCAGATGACATGAAGCTGAGCAGGGCAGTTGATATGCTTGAGGGAAAAGATACAATGCAGAGCGACCTTTGTAGGCTTTAGGAGTGGGCCCTTGTGAATCTCATAAAGTTCAAGAAGGCCAAGTGCAAGAATCTGCACCTGGGTCAGGGCAACCCCTAGTATCAGCACAGACTGGGGGATGAATGAACTGAGAGCAGCTCTGTGCAGAAGGACTTGGAGATACTGGTAGACTAAAAACTGTATATGAACCAGCAATGTGTTCTCACAGCCCAGAAAACCAATCATATCCTGGGTTGCATGAAATGAACTTGCGGCCAGTAGGTCAGTCATAGGAAGTGATTCAACTCAAAGTCAAAGGAGATGATTCTTCCCTTCTGCTCTTGTGAGATGCTGCCTGGAGTACTATGTCCAGTTCTGAGGTCCCCAGCACAAGGAAGACATGGACCTGTTGAAGCAAGTCCAGAGCAGGGCCACAAAAATGGTCAGAGGCCTGGAACACCTCTCACATGAATAAAGGCTGAGAAAGCTGGGGTTGTTCAGCCTGGAGAAGAGAAGGCTCCAGGGAGACCTTACTGCAGCCTTTCAATACTTAAAGGGGACTTACAAGAAAGATGGAGAGGGATACATTTTGCCAGGGCCTGTAGTGACAGGACAAAGGACAACAGTTTTAAAATATTGAAAGAAGGTAGATTTAGACTGGAAATAAGGACAAAAAATATAATAAGAGTCATAAGATGCTGAAACAGGTTTCCCAGAGAAGCTGTGGATGTCCCATCTCTGGAAGTGTTCAAGGCCAGGTTGGATGGGGCTTTGGGCAACCTGATTTAGTGCAAGATTTTCTGCCCACATCAAGGGGGCTGGAGTAAGTGATCTTTAAAGGTCCCTTTCAACCCAAAGCATTCTGTGATTCTATAGGCACCGGGAAAATATTGCTGTACTTGAATAAAAGGAAAAATCAACACATTTAATACTTAAGATGTTATCTAAAACCACTGAGCACTGATACAGAAAATGATACAAATATCTATGTATCTGTGTCTGCTTACTATTCATAGCTAATGAAACCTGTTAGCAGCAACTGCCCATGCATTTTTTTCTCACACATAAGCCCTTAATAATTTAATTTTTGATGATATGCTTTCTTAAAGAGTTACATCCCACACACCTGTTAAATATCTCATGTACCAGCCTAGAGAAACAGATTTATTTGTCTTTTAGCTCTCATATTGCTTGAATCTTTCCCAGTTTTCAAGCTATGGAATCTAAAAACTTTGTTCTACTGTAGTCCTAAGGATTTTTAATAGTTTTACCTATGTGAGGAGCTATTAATTCAATACCTGGATTTTCTGCTGAAAAAAAGAACCACAGCAGTTTAAAAAAAAAAAAAAAAAAAAAAAAAAATGGAAATTCAGTCTGTGGTTGTTTAAGACCTATGCTAATTTATTGGTTTGAAGAGGAATTAAACTTATAGTACAACAAAAACATTTTTATGCACATAAAGTAAAATGACAACAAATTTGAAGAATACTGGAGTTAATATTTGCATGCATTTTATCATTGCTGGGTTTTTTTTGTTTTGTTTTAGGAAAGGAAGCATCTTAAATTAAAAACAAACTGCATAAAGCAAACATTGCTAAAAAGAGACAATTTTTACTTCCTAACTAGCTGTCCACACATGCATACACAGGACAACTTAAGAAAATTTTTATCTACTTGGCGGGGTTGGATACAGGCTCATCTACAACATGACTGAGGCCTAGCTAGGACCATGGTCTGAGGAGCTTGAATGTCACTCCTGGACCCACTGGTGAGGGTGCCAGGTAAGCACGGTCAGGGCAATCAGGACCTGTTGGTGTATTATCTTACTTCATTACAGCCACACATTGCAGAAGGCAAACAAACAGGTTTTGTTAAATGTCACAACACCTCTGTACAGCTGACTATAACAATTAAAAATGGAAGCAGCTGGAAATTGCCAAAGGGGATGGACTTTATATCCAAGGTAATATTTGATGCCTTACAAAACAGGGCATGCTCAGCAGATTGTACAAAATTACTTTGCAATTCTAATGATGCAGCCAGTAACACTAAACTTTTGTCCTGAATTGCTTTGTTCTGTTTTCAATGTTTTGTGCTTTTCCTTTCTGTTGCAAACAACCTCAACCTCTACTACTTTTTATATTCATTATTATAATGAACAAAGAAAAATAAAACAAGAGGAATTTGGAAAGGCTGTAGTGGAAAGAGATTTGCAAATGAAATTATCTCAGTTTGGATTTTTCTGAATTTTCTGTTCCCTAATTCTACTCATACTTTGTACTTCAGCAGTATAGTATAGAAAACTGTATTAGGAAAGTACCTGAAGATATCCAGTTGTAAGGTTTTACTCAATTGTAAAGGGTTTGTTTGTTTGGGTTTTTTTCAGTGATCATTTTATTGTAAAATTGTGCCTCTATCATGTGTGCATTATGGTATAGATGAATTTTTTTAAAAAAAAGATACATTCCACTGCAGTACTGGAGACAGGACATAAACTTTATGTAGCATACATCTTAAAGTAATTGTCAAAATGATCTAATGATCCTTCTTTCCTTTAAGATTTTTGATCAGGATGCAATTAAGGTGAACAAAGCTTTATGCACAACCATGATATCGTTATGAGAACTGTTTTAGTTTAACTACATTCTTTTTTTGGAAGTCCCAGTAAGCCAAAGACAGGGTGGGGCTGAGCTGCCCAGAGCAGCTGGGCACAGAAGTTCAGTGACAGGTGGAAATAATTCACTTTCAGTAGGCTTAGGTAACTGCCAGTGCTAGCTGGATACACTCTTTCAAATACACAAGACCATTAGCATACGAATATTTTTGCTGTTGAAGGTCTTTGTCTTCAATTGCCTGAACACTCTTACACTGAGCTTTACTATGCAGAAACATTTCTTTTTAAAATAATCCTCCTTAAAAAAAAAATCAATCTATTAGTACTCCTTTAGAATTGGCAATATGAACATGTAAAAATAATAACAGAATTCCACTGAAAGGTGACTGCGTGAGCCAGGGCTGGCCTCTGAGATTGTTTCTGCAGCAATTACTCAGTACTTCACAAAGAAGAGCAATTACTGATAAAACTCCCTTGTCCTAATAACATACACACACACTGTTCTTGCTGAGTTCCAGAATTAAGGGCCTTTCACAAGTCTCTTGACTAGCTGCCTTTAGCTGGTACATGTATTTAACTAGAGCTGATAATGAGAATGCAGCAATGAAGGGTGCAAAGAATGCTTGTCATAGTGTATTTCTTCCTACACTTCACATATTCTTTAGTCAGCACCTATCATTCATACTACCAATTAAAAGAAGGATGCTTTTGAAGGAGTCTCATGAAAACAGAGGCAGAGGTTTATTTTTGTCCGAGATTTTGTTGAGCTTTTCTGTTAAAAATATAGGAGAGTTAATTTCATGCATGTTATTAAATGTTAAAATTATGCATGTCTTTTGTATGTGGCTCAGAGCCATATGTACACAAAGGGAGAGTGTAGAAATGAAACCAATTTGTGGAAATTGGTTCAAAGGGTCCTTGTGCATTTGAGATCTCTAAGGTTTAGGGTGGCAAGTGTGCAGGCTAAGATCCAAAATCACACAGAGGCATCATGATATTCATAAATTCAGAGTCTAATTTGTCAGAAAATAAAATACATTAACACGACTCTACAAGCATACATATTTTTGTTACAGGGTTGCTTGAAAATACTTGCTGGTAAAAGAAGATTTGTGCTATGAAAAAAGAATCACACTTTTAGTCAGTCCTTTGTTAGTGCAGCAACTCTCAACTTTGTCAGATAGGAGTGACATTCCCAGGGATTCTTCTGACAAACAGATCCCCCAGAACTGGGAGATCATGCAATTACAAATTAAAGAAACTTACACCAGAAATAACTGACTAAAGACAGAAACCTTTTAGAGTGTTCAAAGAGAGGAAAGAAAGAGTGTGTGAGAGAGAAAGAGGGATAATGGGCCATCTCTTTTTCGTATAGGTAAGGATAACACCTACCCTTAAGTTCTGTGGTAAGTGGAGTCAAGGTCCCTGGTGCTGGACTTGGACCTGTTTGGTTTCCATCTACTTCTTTTCCTCTCTCTCTCACCCCCTCCTTTTTCCTATGTGCAAACTCCATATTTATATGAAAAAAAATCATACAGTCACTTTTATAGAGTCTTTTCAGATATGTTAGCAAAGAGAGGCTCTTAAAAAGCTCAGTTTCCAGTAATACCAGCAAAAAATAGAGGTTTTCTGTTAAACCTGAGTTGAGTATGGGGAATAGCACATAGCTGCTTCTAAGATCCGAAAGAAGGTTCTAGACAGCCCTTACCTAGGAAATTCTTCCCAGAGCTGGATCATCATGAGCCACTAGCTCTTCTCATCCCCTTCTTGGTACTAGCAATTATACACAAAAGAAGCTAAAGTATCATGAATTCCTATTCCAGGTTCAGCATAGATACCTATCATCATTCCTGAGCTAACAGAGAGAACATCCAGTTAACACAGAAGCATTTAAGACTAACCACCAATCAAGCCCATCTACTCCTCTTTTATTGCTAACAGCTGCTGCCCAAGAACTACTCTTACTATTTAACCCTTGCAGCTTCACATCTGACCTTCTATTTCAGCTGGCATTGCTGTGAGTCAGGAGATTGGCAGAGTAAAAGCTGGGAATGCTGTTTACGAAATGAAGGTATTAGCTTCATCTTTACCCTTTCTTTCAGCTTAGTAAAGAATCATTTAGAGTTAAGAAAGAAAACTATGGAATTAATGTATGATTTATTAACAGCTCTAAGGTTGTCAAATATACTTTTCTTTCTCTTTATTCTTGGGCTTTGTCTTCAGTAACTTAACTCAATGATATGCTCCTATGTGTGAGTAACATTTTCTACAGAAAACCCATAACAATCTCAGAAAAGAGTATAATGTTGTTAGAAAAGTAATAAAATATTCCTTGTATTTCTATTTATTGCCACTCAGTTTTGCAGCTGATGAACAGTGGCTGTAGTAGTCTAGCAGTTATTTTATTTATTTTTTAACCAGAACCTTATTGCTTGCAATACTGGTATTCTAATTCTCAGACAAAAATAGACAGTAACATATTTAACAGAAGGAAACACTGTCACTTTAATGTTTTGTTGTGAAAGTAATTTTTTGTAAGTTTAGGAATTTTTAAGGAAAAAAAAAGTAAAGAAACACTGAAGATTACTAATGCATACCACAGGCACCTCATTCTTTTTCCTGCCATTTGTGCAACTCTGAGACTGCCTGACTTAATGGATTGATGACACTTCTTCAGATCTATGTAGAAAAGCCTCTAATCTTACAGTCATATGTATTACATCAGCTACAATCAACAATACAAGTCAGGGTTTTCTGTCTCCTTTATTATTGTTTATTTATTTAACATGTGACCTAATAATCTGTGAGAAAGAAACTCTCTGGGAGTATCTTACAAAGGCAAACACAATTTCTGAGTAGCATGGGCTTTACTAGAAATAAATAGCCAATAGTATTTGCCATGAGGTGCTGTCCAAACCTTATAGAGGGCAATTGGGACTGATAACTTGTTGAATGCATTACAAAATAATTGTCGTATTTTCTGAAGCCTGTAGTTTCTGACCACCTCAGAATTTTTATTTCTGGACAAAGTAAAAAGTTTCAAGCGCACATAAAAAAAAAGTACAAAATAAAAAGATAATACACAGCATATTATAAAAAGGGAAATAAATAAACTATATAAGAGAGGGGGTTTATCTTAACAAGACCACAGTAGTTTATGATGACTAGTAATAATTGAAACTTTAATAATTAGGCAGTATTGGGGAAAGCTGACTTATCTTTGTCACTGTGGATTAAGAAAGTGGGAAAAAAAAGTCAATTTCAGGATTAAACATGTCGAACGTGAAAACATTGCCCGAAACTTTTGGAAAAAATGTTTGCAATATTAAGTCAGAATTCTGACGTAATTAGACTATCTTTGTAGACATTTCAGAGTCTCACATCCTATGACAAAATTATTCATGGGATGTAGGAAATATCTGCACTTTTCATAAAAAACTGTATTCTATCTTGAGCCAGAATCCCAGATTGACATCAAATCACCTAAGCAAACATAATTCTGAGGGCTGACATCGTAAAAATATCTTTACAAATCTTTGACATTTTGTTTGGTTTATCTCCATGTTAGAAAACTGTTAAAAATTATTTATTTTTCAGACTTTACAGTCCTAATAAAGGTAAAAAGGTTAATAAATAACCCTCTTCGAGCTAATTTTTTTCAGTCAGCATTTTAAAAGTCATAGAAGCAAGTTTGTCATTAACTTAAGTTGCCAAATTCAGATTTCAATGTACTTGTGCCATGAAAGGGAGTACACGTGCCTCCAAGAACCAAAATCTACAGCAATGTCCGTTGTTATATACCAGAGAGCAGCTTTTTCTCTTCTTGTTCTTTTGCACAAGAAAAATCAGGCTATCTGTAATTTCATCTTGAATGTACTATTCATTTAAATGTTATTTAAAATATAATACCAGCTATTAATTTATCCCTGAATACTACTTATTCTTAGAAAAATAAAAAAGCAAATCAAAATAAGCTCATTATTTTGTTTTTGCCAAGTGAAGTTCTGCAATAAAATAAAATTACTCACCCCATCACTGCTTAATGATTTTCTGTAATTTTTTTAATTTTTTTTTAATACTAGTAAACACAGGGAAGGATAAGAAGTGAGTTAAATACAATGTCATATAGCTTTTATGAATCAGACTTCATTAGTCATGATCAGTTATATAGAAATAGCAATAAAAACTAATATAAACTTTAAAGAATAGTTGCAGTTGAATCTAAGTACTTAGATAATAAAAAACACCTGTAATTAAAAAATCTTTTTAATTCTAGAAAGTGTTAATTATGACACGAGTATGAAAACAAAGATGGGGTTATTAATTTCAGTCTTTCAAAGATGTGAAGAACTGCATCAAGAACAGTGGGGGATTTTGCATTTTATTATGTGGCATATGTGAATCTTCACTCATCTCTGCATGCACCTATTGGTGTTACATGTGTCTAAACTCAGGTTTGCTAAGTTGTTTTATTTATTTATTGATTTATTCAGGCTGTACATCAATTTGTTGTGTATGGAGAGGAAAGGAGAAAAGGCAAAGATTAACTTGATCCAGGTGAGATGTCCTTTGGTTACCTGTTAGGTGGTGAACCAAGTTTTGTCTCTCAAAAGCTACACTACAGCAGTGGAACTGGTGTATGCTAGACTTGGGAACTAATTAACATTCCTAAACTGTTTAGGTTAAGTGCACAAACACACAGAAAGGCGGCTGCTTTATGATTTGTCCCACCTATCATCTGTCTACTACAGGTGAACAAGCCATCATCTTTCCATAATCAATGGGAAGAAATAGCCTGGTTTAGGACAGGATTCATCTAATCTATATTAAACATCTCCTTCAAGATAAGCTGAATTTTGCCTTCACAGTTCCAACTTTTATTTAGTCATTTTTTGCATAGTATATATTTATATAAGGTGACTCATTCATATGCAAACATCAACAGTTAAAATATCTAAATCTGATGAAAAGGTTTTATCTTTGATATCATAGGAGACTTGTATCAAATAGCAAAAGTACTTTAATTGCTATTGTAACCCTGTATTGCAGTATTGCTATTAGTAGTCCCTAGCCATACTGGGTCTGTCTGGGACAGAGTTAATTTTCTTCATAGTATTTAGGTTGGTGCTCTGTTTGGGATTTCTGATGGAAACAGTGTTGGTAACACAGCAATGTTTTAACTGTTGCTGGGCAGGGCTGACACAAAGCCAAGGCCTTTTCTGCTTCTCTCCCCGCCATGCCAGTGAGCAGCCTGGGGGGGCACAAGGTGTTGGGAGGGGGCACAGCTGGGACAGCTGACCCCAACTGACCAAAGGGATATCCCATACCATACAATCTCATGGTCAGCAAAAAAAACTCAGGGAAAGGAGGAGGAAGGGGGGACATTCAGAGTTAGGACACTTGTTTTTCCTAGGTAACTGATATGTGTGATGGAGCCCAGCTTTCCTGGAGATGGCCGAACACCTGCTGGCCAACGGCGAGCAGTGAATGAACTCCTTGTTTTGCTTTATTGCCTGCACACCTATTAAATTTCCTTTATTTCAACCCATGAGTTTTCTCTCTTATGCCCTTCTGATTCTCTCCACTGTTCTCCTGGGGGAATATGTGACCGAGTAGCTGAGCAGGTACTTGGCTGCGGGCTGAGGTCAACCCACCCCACTAGCCATAGGCTCTGTATGGGGTTTGCAAGGCCCCGGGACGGAGGCCTGTCAGGCATGCGCTGCCTGGCTTTCTGAAAACCAGCACTGGCTCATTTGCTTTACTTCTGTTTGATGGTGAAGCCATAGTTTTACATGGATAGCAGCAAGAAGCAGTTATTTTGTGCAGAGGGAAATGTTTGACTGTAACAGTAGTGGTGTGAGAGCAGAGACTTTGAGGAGTGGAGACACAGGATGAGGCCCAGAGGAGTACAGGTGTGGAGACATGAGATAACAACTCACCAGTGCTCTATTAAGAAAATGAGGACCTGGAGCTGAATAAAATTAGTCTTAAGGGAAATAAGGACAGCAAAGTAGTATATAACATGCATTAAGGGATACCATACATAGGAAATACAAATTTAACATGAAATTACAGACCAATGAAAAAAATAGCAAGGTGTTGAAGCATGTTAGAAAATACACAAAAAAAGCCAACCCCAGGTGAAGCCTAGACTGAGGAAGAAGAAACCATCAACATGACCATCATATTCCTCCCTGGCAAAAACCTCCACATCCTGACAGCTCACAATACACCCTCAGCCCACCATCACGAGAATAAAACCACAGAAGTTAGAGTTCCAAGGACCAGTGGAAGGATGTGTATACCATCAGGTTAAAAAGGTAGAAACTGTGTGCATAACAATTTTAACTGTATTAAGTATTAGTTATACATATTTAATATAGAAGTATTCTTTCTTTTTGTGCAATAATTGAAACAGTTCTTGGTTTTGAATCCCATTACATCTCGTTTAAGGTTCCAATTATAACAACAGTAAATTCTTGGCTTTGTATATAAAATATGTTTTGTCTTTTCTCGTCAATACGATTTTGAGCATAACTGCTATTTATTTCAACTTTAGTAATATTATACATTAATATGATAGCAAATATACCATAAAGTAACAGATGGAAAATTTTCACTACTTGAGAATACAAGAAGGAAAATTTATATTTTCGTCATGAAGAATATGATCCCTGCTTTAAACATCATTTTTAGAGTATTAGGAATGTGTTAGAGTTCATGCTCCTTTACATCATCCAAATGCTTCTTCTGCTATTTCAGATCTCTCATGAAAATATGTAAAGTCTAATGAGGATGTAAAATTATCTGGATGAAGTAAAAAAATTAGATAAATGAACACATGTAGAAATTAAACTAAAATTAAACAAACATAATAAAACATAATAAAAAAACATAATAAAAAATTTAAAAAACTCACAAAACTCGCCAAACCACTAACCAACCAACCCCTACTATTTTCCACGGAACCATTGATATCCTCCAACTATATGCAACCAAAGTCAACCAGATGTCATGCTGCCTCAGCATAGTTGTTTAAAAACTGGGACACAAAGAAAAGATTCACAGAAAATTCAACTCCAGCAGTTTGTCTACTCATAGGATGGTTTGTTTTACTTTTTCTATAAGGATTTCATTCTCTTTTGATAAACAGCTTGCCTAACTTCCCTTTGATCCAACAGGAATTTTGTTTAAAAAAAAAAAATAAGAAAAAGTCCATCTTTTGGCTAAAGAGGATTCAGAAATACATTCAGAAACTGAATTATTGTCATTGATAATTTGACAATATTCAGAAATCTGGATTATCTTTTAACTTTTACATTTGATCTGCACAACATACATACTACTACTGCATTTTCATGCTACAGTGAGATCAGTTGTCATTACTATACAACTTAGATACTAAATTTGCACCACAACTGCTGTGGCTTAAGAAAAGAGTTGTTCTTCCTCAGTGACATTCCCTTAAAGAAGCATTGCTTGAACCAGATCAAGATGAAACGAAACAGAGGAAAACAATAGTAAATTCGGTAGAATTTAATTCTGGAATCCATGGAGAATGGATAGGAACACTTCTTTCAGTGACAAAAGGGTAACTCAATAGAAGTCTTGTAGCAGCCCCACTGTGAAGTGTCACAGTTCTGTGAACTTGTCACCTTAAAAAAAATAAAATAGAAAAATAAAAAAAAATAAAAGGCCAGAAGTGCAGTGTGCAGTCTGCTTCTACACACAATGCTTCACTATCCTTTGGAGCCTGCCAGTCCCTTACTTTATGACTGCAAGTTGTAGTCAATGCATGGTTTTCTATACTATTGAGGAAGTATAACTTCCAGAGCTCTAGGAAAATATTTTTAAACTGTTTCTCATGTAAGATCAAGATGAGCTACTATTTGGACAAGGTTCATTTTGACATGGTGTTTCCCTGCTGTATGAGCTGTGGCTTGCACATCAGAAAGACAGAGGCATCTTTCCAGTTGCTCCTCAAAAATTATTTTTCCTCAAATGTTAGAACAACCTGAAAAAGGAAAGAAGTGGACAGGTTACTGATTCTTTAAAAAGGAATTTTAAGTGGTTTTCCTCCCTGCAGTAGCTTATAGATAGAGACTGAAAGAAAATTACAAAAGAAGGCATGCAAGTATTTTTAAGGGCTGCCTTTTCTGCTAGAAGATCAAAAGCTATAACTGTTCATTTCCTGTTATTAAATTTGGCAAGCGTTACATTCCCCCTCACCATGCACTTATTAATCTAGGAGGTTTTAGTAAAACGTTTTACCTTTGGTTTGCAAGCTTTCACTTTGCAAGCTGCCTGGGATAAATTTCTCATGCAACACTGTTGTAAATTTGCACTAATTTTAGGGGGTTCAATCCAGTAATTTCAGTTCTACAATGGAAATGTCTTTAAAATTGCCTCCATTGCTCTTTTGCTTGCTATGAATTTGCACCTTGCTGATATAAAAATGATTTTTTTAAATAGATTTTACATTAATAGTCTTATTTTCAAATACTTTTGATCAAATAATTACTTCTGAAGTTTAGTCAGATTCCTTAGTTCCAAATGACCTATGTCGATCACTTTGAGATCAATAAGATAGCACTTGTGAATGAGAGCAATGATGACCTCCAGTATTATTTACTTTCATTTATCATCTGGTATGATTCTCTGAATGTCCGTGTATAAAGGGATCATTAGACAGTGGGAGAGCAGACAGAAGTTTTACAGAGACTATGAGAGTACTTAATTATGTCTGGTGCTCTTACTGGGCACCACTGGTAAGAGCCTGGTTCTGTCCTCTTAGCACTTTCCCTTCAAGTATTTATATACATTGAGAAGACACATCGTGACCTTTCTCTTCTCCAGGCTGAACAGTCCCAGCTCTCTCAACCTTTCTTCATAGCAGACGTTCTCTAGTCTCTTAATTATCTTGATGGCCCTTTGTTGGACTCTGTTCCTATATGACCATGTCTCTCTTGTGGTGAGGAGCACAGAGTTGGACACAGCACTCCAGATGTGGTCTCACTGGTGCTGGGTAGAAGGGAAGGATCACCTCCCTTTATCTGCTGGCAACAATACTTATAATGCAGCACTGTTAGCTTTCTTTGCAGCAAGGGCACATTGCTAACTCATGTTTAAGTTGGTCCAGCAGGAAATCCAGGTCCCTTTCTGCCAAGCTTTTTTCCAGCTGGGTGGCTTCAGTTTATACTGATTCATGGGGTTGTTCCTCCCCCTGTGCAGGACTTTGCACTTCCCTTTGTCGAACTTCATGAGGTTCCTGTCAGCCAATTTCTCCAGCCTCCTGAGGTTGCTCTGAGTGGTGGCATGACTCTCTGGCATATAAGCCACCCCTCACAATTCTGTGTCATCTGCAAACTTGCAGGGGGTGAACTCTGCACCATCATCCAGATCATTAACAAACGTTGAACAGAATTGGACCCAGTATTAACCCCTGAGATGCACTGTTAGTGTGGCCTCCAACTAGACTTTGTGCCACTGATCACCACCCTCTGAGCCCATGTCAGGTCTCCAGTTAGGCTTTGTGTATACCAGATTATCTACTCTCATATTACAGCTATTTATGCAGGGAAAATGATAAAAATCTTCACATTATTTTTGAACTTATGTCATGGAATGAATAATACATACCATAGATAATCATCTTCTATTGTTCAAAAACTTCATGATATTAATCCATTTTATTTTACTGACAAATTATTGTACTTGGAGCATATACTTTATGTTTTATGTGAACCTATGTATGTACGCTTATTACTAATGTGTACATTACCAAGGCATATATATTAGAAAGCATTTGTGTATAATATTTAGTGAAAGTGTGGTTGTTTGGTTTTTTTTTTTTGTTTTGTTTTTTTTTTCAGAACTAGCCATCATCAGTACCATGTACAACCAAAGCCAAAATGATGAAATGCTTCTTTTGGAATTAAGTGGCATAACTCTTGTTTCACTGAAAGTTTGAAGCCCTTAATGCATTCACAATTAAAATTTGCTTCTCTGACACAGCAGGAATGTTCATTTCTTATGCTTCTGCTTTTTGTTAACAGAGCATGAAATAAACAACACCACCACCAACAAAAAATAATTATTCATATACTACCTAGATGTGCTGACATAGCAGATTTCATCTACATCAGTCTCACTAGGACAAAAGGATTATACTTTTGTAAGAACCATTCTTATCTTTCTCTACTTGAATATTATGTAACCAGGGAACGCATTTTTTTAAAAAAAAAATATTTAAAAAATGTTTACAAAAATTTGTACTAAATAAGAATTGTTTACTAATATAGTCAGACAACATGACAAGAATAAATTAAATGAAACATGAAGACACGTGCAAATACCCTTCTACCATTCAATCTAACAGATAGGCATGCATTTGATTATACATGTATTTATTAATTCACACTAAAAATCATGGTCACTTAGTGATTCAAAAAACCTTAATTCATCCCAATTTATTAGACACAAATTTTCCTGTCCTTTTTGCCCCACTGAAAAACTTCTTCTAATCAGAGTGAATAATTGAGATAAGAGGATATTTGTGTGCCAAATATTTTCACCAAAGCGATCATCTAACCATCTTAGCATTGCTCTAAGAAATTTTTAGTCATATGTTAATCTGATAAATTTAAGAAGCAAAATATAACCTTAGGAAGTATTTATTGGTAAAATATTTATTTGATCATAGTTTTGCTCTCTGTGGTATGTGTTGAAGAGGTTTCTAATTTCTTTGTTTTGCATTAGACAAGTTTGAGACGCTCACTGTGATATGATGATCTGATAGTTTGGGGCTTTGTCTCTGTTGGTTCCAGACAGCATTATTTCAAACTTTTTTATTATTATTTTTATTTTTAACTTTGGAGACCACTTAGATCATTTCAGACCAGTTTTTCAGACATTGTGATAGCTGAGAAAAACTAGACATGGAATCATAAAACAGTTTGGGTTGAAGAGGACCTTAAACATTATCTAGTTGGAATCTCATTAGATGTTAGACTAAAACCACCTTTGACCAAATTAACCACCTAATCTCAGAACTGAAATACCTAATAATAGAATTTTAGAATCATTTAGGTTGGAAAAGACCTTTAAGATCATCAAGTCCAACTGTTAACCTAGCACTTCCAAGTCCACCACTTAACCACATCCCTAAGTGCCACATCTACTTATCTTATAAATAACTTCATGGATGGTAATAAGTAGTTTGTGGTAATCAGCTGTGAAACTCAAGACTAAATTGGCTTTAAGTAAGTCATGCCATTTTATTTTACATTGCATCAGATAAAATATAGAAATAAGGTCAGAAATTCTCAGGAACACCCCTTTCCAGATGAATGTTTTATCTATCTTACCTTCTATTACAGTCTTGGCTTTAAGTGGTACAGTTTGGAAGTGTGAAAACTGTTTTCACCCTGGTGCTTTGGGTACTCTTAGAATTTAGAGGTTATGGTGATTATCCTTGGAAACCTGGGAAAAGTCTAGGACTCAGATGTTCAATTCCTTTTGAAACTTGTCAGCTTATTATAAAACAATTTCTGGCTAAATTCACTCTAGAATGAACCTTTAAGGTGTTAGGCAAAATTTCATGACATCTAACTTTCCAGATGCTTCTGAGAACAGAGTGTATTGGAAATTCTCCAGTAATGCCTGAATAACAATGAACTTTAGGAAGGATTTAAGTGATTTCCCATTCTTTCTCCTAAAAAACGTGACCTAGAACATGTATGTTTCAACTCACAAGTTAGTTACATTTAAACTTAAAACAAAAAGACATAGAGTTCTTCACACAGTTACAAGACAAGAAGAAAGGGTGTCCATTTAGTCATCTACAAATTGGAAAAATTGATGTAAAGAGATAGATAATAAACTGTTCATAATTTAGCTATAGAAGTAATTTTCCTGAATAAAAAAGTGACATTACAATCTGTGAAAATAAAGTTTGAACTCAAAGAGGAAAGAGAAGCAAGAATATAGGGTGGAAGGACTTACTAAAAGATTAATTAATGTATAACATTAATATCACTCAGTTATCTCTTTTATGAGGAAGTCATAAGAGTTTTCTTATTAAGATTCTTCTTTGTCATGTTAACTGTGCTTTCTAAGAAGCAAACCAAAAAATAAGTCCAGGGAAAGTAATGGAAGATATATAGTTTTACATATATAGGTATATACTAGGTCAAAACTGTTACTGATGAAGGTATTCATCAACCACATTCAGAAGGAGTTTGCTTCACAGTGTCAGCAAACATTGTAATAAACAAGCTCTGCTGATGTAAAGAGTTGTGAATATGGAGTAAACATGAATAATGTGTGTGGAATTAATAACATTTTGATGTATTTTATAGCATGTAATTAAACAGAGATAAATGAGATTGAATTCTTTAAAATGTGGGCTACCTGTGAGTCATGGAGACCATCACTAATGAAACATTGTTAAATTCCCATTTTAATTACATTATATACACATTTTAATTATGTTTTCCCTGATGAAGTAATATTTCAGTGTAATTTTTTCATACTTGTACAAAGTGCCTTAGCAACATCTCGGTTAAGAAAATAGCATAGGTCAAGAACAAATGTTATTTAGGGGTAATTTCACCCCTTAGGAAAAAACTCTAAACATGTTCATCGGTAAAAATACAATAGCTAAAAGCTGTAGTGCAGCAGTTAAATAATAATAAAAAAAAAAACAAACCCAAAAAACCACCCCCCCCAAAAACAAAAAACCACCACCCACCCCCCCCAAACCCACAAAAAGAAAACAAACAAAAAATCCCAAAGAGACAAATCAAACAGATGGTCCAGTTGAAGACAGGGAGTGGAGACAGTTGTATTATAAAGATGAAGGCAAACAGCATAGGCACTGAGGAAAAAAATTATATATGGAATACTATTTTCCTGCCATTTTATCACATTATCAGGTGAAACACTTATCAAAAAGCCAGAGTACATTTGCAGGAAACAGTTATACCAAGTTATGGAACTACCTAAGTTGCTCATTAACGATCACAGTATTAGAGCCAGAAAAATCAGAAGAAACCAAATCTCCTGGCTAAAGTGCCAACTTCAGAAAGAAATTGCCCATGACTACATACAGTTTGATATTTGTTTGCTCAAGTGTGTTCTTATTTGCATATTGGAAAAGCCAACAGCCATTTGAAAACAAAAATAATAATTCACAGGGATAGAAAAGATAAGGATAGGACTAAATCTTTTATTTTTTTTTCAATTTTCCATTTCTAGATACTCTCTTATTTACTTACATGTTCCCACTGAAATGCTTAAATCATTTGGTTTCCCTTTTTTGTACTACATCATTTGGAAGATTCTTCAAAGTGGTTGCTCTAAATATCCTTAAGAACATGGTTCTGATTTTGTATCTAAATTTATTCTTGGCCAATATATACCTATGTGAGCTCGTGCAGATATTCATTTAACTTAGATTTTTTCCCTCTTGTATATTTACCTGAAAATTTACAGGGAGTTCATTGAGTCTCCCTTTTATTTTGGCTAAGCAGAACAAGACAGGTTCTCTGGTGCATACAAGAACATTCTGGGAGAGACTGTTGACACTAAACTAAATTAATTCTGTGCTGCAGGGAAGATTGTGGGGTTTTTCCCCTTTAATGCAGAATTGAATTTCTGAATGTAAATGGTGGGGGTGTATTTTCCTCAAAAGCATTAAAGATTAGTCACATCTATAGGTAGGATTATCTCCCCCAAGATATATTCTATCATACCTCTACCATGATGAACCAGGATAACCATAACAATGTGCGTTGATTCTCCTGGTTACAAATAATCGTTTCTTTGTCTGCTGTGCACTATTAACCATTCCACTCCTAACGTGGCAGAAAGCTTTTGAGACAACAACTAAGACTGATTATAAGTCAGGTTACCAGGCTCCATGAACTTCCCATTCTTCTCAGGATCCTTTAGGAGTTTTAGATAATTTGATTAACAAATAAACTCGCTGGTACTTGATCCTTTCAGTGCTCTTGATCTATTATACTACAGCTGTGGCTCTTCCTGTGCTTGGCTTTTGGCATTTCTTTACATCATGTTTTTCACATATGGACTACCATTTGAAATTTGACCTGAAGACCTAGCTGGTCCTCTCTATTTTTTTCATATTATGACTTGATGAGTTCCTTGCATATAACCACTAACATTGCCTAGCAAATTTTCTAGTAGATATTAGGTCAAATGAGACTGGTCCAAAAACTTTCAAGAACTCAAACTTAGTCAGGTGAATTATTGAGCACAGTACTAGAATGCCTGAAAAAGTTCATAAGCTAAAAATATCACACTATAATTCTCTTTATTTACCACTTTTGAATTGTATAGGACTGTGAAATTCCAAAAGCAATTTTATTTAAAATAAAGGAATACATGTGGATCTATATACTGTTGCTACTTCTCAAGGCCTACTTTAAGTTATGCTGTCATAAACCAAATATCTGGTCACAGTGAAGATATGGCTTTCTATGTGACTATTTCTACGTAAAATAATTGCCAACCTGAAACAGGCAGAATTTGGGTTTGGTGTAGCTTTTATATACATAGCTATCCATGTTATATATTGACCCTCTACCCAGCTTCCCGCTAACCCCCCCTCCCCCTCAAAAAACCAACCCTGCTACAGACATCTGGGGAAAACACATTACAAGCAGAATAATGCATAACACTGCCTGTTAGGCTAAATCTCTATTTATTCCCACATTAAGCCATTGCCACGTAAGCATTTGCTGTCTTAAGACACTGAAAAGCAGAGTGTTCTATATTATATACAAATTTGAAAAGATCAATAAGTAAATTTGCCAAGTGAAAGTAGTGTTGAGGCTGCTAATGTAAAAATTGTTTTTAAGAATTCTACCTATAAAGAGCACTTAGTTTATTGTTGTATCAAAAAAGGGCTTTTTTAAGTGTTACATAAATATTCAGTTAATTAAAATACAAAATAGCTTTGAAGGACCTATTCACCACATACATCTAAGATATCCTGATATTATTGGTTGTTTTTTTTTAACAAATGCTGACACAGATATGCTCTTCTGCTTGTTTGTTTTCTTTTGTGAAAACAATTGTAAAGCTAAAGAAATAAATTTAAATTCTCTCAGAAAATTGTGGACATATTTTGCCCTGATGTTACTGGTAAATAAAAAATGTAACTTATTTGTTTCAACTTATCTCACCTATTCTTAGATACCTCCAAAGTGAATATCTACTCCTAAACTAATCATCTTTTATTCTCTTTATAAACTGCAAAGACTAAATGTCAACTTTGGATTGAGAAAAACTGAGCCAAATGGGGTATCTGGGTATGTATCATTAGCTATTTCCTCCCTATAATGTCTACAAATTAGGCAGGACAATGAAAATGTACACACATGCAAAAGGTCTGCAATGGACATTCCTGTGCCCATCCTGTGACAAAAGCAGCCTGGAAATGGGAACCACCACGCCCAGGTATTCACAGCCAATGAAACTACCATAGCATAATGCTGTCCTGATACCCTGTAACATGTAGCCAAACCCTGGGTGACAAAACAGAGACAACTGGGTGAATGTTCTCTCCTAGGAGTTAACTTAATACACAAGGTACTTGTAGTCAGTGAAAACAAAACACAAAGTGAATGATTTTTCCCACATCCAAGGACTGGTTTGTTAAGACATATTAGGAGTGGTCAAATCCTTTTTTTTTTTTTTTTTTTTTTTCTTTTTTTTCCAGTTTAAAGTGGTGGTTAGACTATGGCATATGTTTGTTTAGGTCATCCACAGCTAATGCCCTTCAGCTCGTTTACAAGAAACCTTGCTATGAGTATAATCTCCCCTTGTGGTTCTGCTTAGTTAGCTCACCTCAGCTGGTGAGCTGTGGCCTCTGTGGCATGTTACATCTGCCGTGTGATATTAAACATGTCACAAGCTAAATTCTAAAAAATGTCAAAGGGTGGTTTTTTTTTTAATTCCTTATTTACAGAGCATTAAGGGCCTTATCAGTCCTAGAGGGGCTTTAGCTTCAGGATCTATAACATCATGACAAGATTCAAAGCCATTGAAATTGATTTAACTTGGACTTGATGTTTTTCTTTTTTTCTTTTTTTTTTTTTTTTCTCCCCCCTTTAAGTGGAGAAACCTACAAGGACTAGTCACTGAAAACAGTGCTCTTAATCACTGTGGTCCATGTCTCCATAAGCATAATGCCTTTGTAACTTTGAAAAACAGCAGGAGAAAAAAGATTTGTTAGTTTTGGGAAGTAATGAGATAACACAGTAATACAAAAGCAAGCCACCACCACCTCCAGCAGCTCCAGGCCTGGGTGCTTGTGGACCTGGGGTCTCTGCCCAGGCTGAGGGACGTGACAGCTGCTGCTCCCTTTGTAGGTTCAACCAGCAGTGAAGCTGGGCATGCATCTCAGACACACACAGAGACACGCAGACACAGAGAGAGTCACAGAGACACAGACACACACACACAGGCGCGCGCGCATGCTCGCGACACATTCAGGTCCCGAGAGGTCAGAAAAACAGGTATGTTTTGACCAAGGCATTGACTTAAACCCTGGTTAATGTGACAAAATACTGTAATGGACTACTTTATCCACAACCAAATTTCCTGAATAGATAGTGTCCGGGAGCTGGAAAAAGATAAATAGTATGGTCAAAATAATAAAGGGAGTTCAGTGTCACACATTTAATTTATTTCTCAGATTGGTCATATTCACTTTATGGACCAGAAAGTTGCAGCTCGTCAAGGGCTTTAATAATTTTTAAGCTCTCTCTATTGATTCTTTTTTTTAAATGTAGAATGGAAATTTAGCCTAGATATTCTCTTCCTTGATAGCTCAGAAGGAAAAAAAGAAAATCTTCTCTTTAAATGTTGGGGTTTTTTTCACATGCAGTGAAAAAGTTAGTGGTTGATAACACAGAGATATACACACACACAAAAGGGAAAATATTTAGTTAGGGTTCACATAGTATACAGTTAAAAGGGGGTTCAGAGAAGAGTGGATTTTTTGTTGTGTTTTCCTCTTTATGGAACATTTAGATAAAGGATAAAGAATTTAGTAATTGCTGCATTTGTGGCAGCAAAAGTTGCATTGCAGTTAGAAGTGCTCTGGGACCCGGAAGGAAGGATGGTGAAATTGGTCAATGAAAGAAGATAGAGGTAATTAGATTTTTTGAAGGTACAGCAAAACAAAACAAAGAACCCAGAAGTTTGGGGCTTTTTTTCATGGTTGTAGGTATTCTGTGGAAAGCCTTCCAAGCAGGTTATAAACACCAAATGTCTAAAAACTAGCCTTTTGTGTTAATCTAAAAATTTGTGGTTATTCTTATAAGGAATTCTAGCAGTTTTAAAATCTTTGGTATTTTTTTTTTTTTAATTTGCTGACAGATGACCCAGTGTAACAATGGTTGCTAAGGTTTTTCAAATAGATGTACTGACTGTTTTTCTGGAGAGGAGCTGATCTGGAGGAAGGGAAAAAGGAGGGGTAGGAAGGATGGGATTCTTGTAATGAAGTTGTGGTGTTAACGCTTAAAAGTTAAAGGTAAAATGTAACAGTTTGTCACAATTATGCTTCATATTGGCAGGTGTTCTGAACTTTCTGTTTGATAACTAGACATATAAATTTCAGTTCTTAAAGCTTTGCAGCCAATTTAAGGGCTCATTTATTTCCCTGACAGCAAGATATATATGCTGCCTGGCATAGTGGATGTCTGGGGCCAAATCCACTACTTTGTTGCTTGTGTGTTTCGTGGGAAGTAAATAGTAGCAATTTTTCAGCACAGGCATACCAGCACAAGGTGTTTAGCAAATAAATGAGCATAAGATGACCTGTGGTGTCCTGAAATTACTAAAATTCATGAATAATAAAATGATCTATAGATTGTTAGCAGAGGGCTATAGCAAAGGCTAATTTGCAGTCACTGAAGCTTTACAGGATAATTTGTAACTTTTGAAAATTTAATGACTTCATCAGTTTTTACCTATTTCTTTTACCAATATAATTGTTTGAAGGCTGGCTTCAGCAGAGATCTTCTGTCTAGGCAAAATCACAGTCACCTGTATCATCACATTATGAGTACTTAATTGACATTATCTGAGTAACTTCTTTTTTTCACTCCTACAGTATAATAACTACCAAAGATATGTCTTTATTCTATGAAGATATATTTTTCATGTTGTTAAATCTTGTTAATATATAGAACAATTATAAGGAAAAAAAATATCAATGGAGTACTGCAAAGTTAGAGGAATTTGGAGGGGGGGAAAAAAAAAAAAAAAAAGTAATGTAGTGAGCAAACTACAGCTCTTTGGAAATGGCTGAAAGCACCCTAAAAGAAGATCAAAGAATTGAGAAGGAAAATTAAAAGGCTCAGCACATAATTTCACGCAACTGTTGTGGCATTTAGTTAAGGCTTTGAAAAGAAAAGAAGTGATCCATGATTTGGGTCCTTGATCACATTTCATTTTATTTATTTATTTAGATTAGTCATCAACACAACCATACTGAAATAAACGAGAAAACACAGACTGAGACTACAGTTGTTCTCACACCTGAGTGGCTGATCACTTACTACAGTTATCCTCTCTTCCAGTTTCAAACATTTTGAATTCTTTTCAATATATGACAACTTCACACTTTCTCTTTCCAACATACACAACAGTTAGGGACAGCTTTGCATTATCTTTGGTGTTATTGCAGGAAAATTGGATGCAAGACAACAATCAGGCACAATTCAAACTCAAGATTCTGATTATGTTCAGCACTGCAGCAGAATGTTTACCTCTGTAGCTCATCACTTGTTTTTTAAACAATGTCACTTTTTTTAGCTTATCTGAATTCTCTGTTTTACCTGTCTCATGTATTTCATTTACAAATTTAGAAGAACTTATAATCTTTGCTATACTTTTGTATGTCCCCCTTTCTACACATTGATGTCCACCTCTCATTTGTGTAAAAGTATCTGTAAATTGATGCTATGTCACCTAATGTCATATTTTTAAGAAAAGATTCACCTATTACTACTGAAGAAATAGTCCCACACTATTTAATGAGGACCAACACCTTTTAATACTATATGTAAGAATCAGAAAAATCTTCTATTTGCAGTAATATACGTTTCTTTTAAGAAACATTAGCACCATGGTCTAGAAAAACACATGCAGAAAATGGGAACATCCTCTCTGTAATCTCTGCTTTCTTTAAAACACATTCTTAATTAAGGAAGCTGGATTTTGAAACCATTTAAAGAAGAAAGCTAATTAACATCATTCTGTCAATGTAGAGAAATAGTGACATTTGGCAGGTATTTGAGAAGTACTTTAAGGGGTATTTACAATGACAATATTAGAGAAAGAAAAAGTAAAAATTAAATGCAGCAATATCTGGAAAATACAATTTAGAGAAAATACTTAAAGAAAGAAAGGGAAAGATAAAATAAATGAAATGAGCAGCCAGTCTGCTTATTTTACAATTTTAATTACTTTTTAACCTTTAGAATACATCTGAAGGCAAAAAAAAAAAAAAAAATATATATATATAAAAAAAATTCATTTATACAGTATTCTTTGGGTTTATTTTTAAAAGTAGTTATTCTCTGACAATGCGGAACGAATTTCTCTTTTTAAAAAGTTCT
The DNA here is from genome assembly GCF_017639655.2 of Falco naumanni. Taxonomy (NCBI): domain Eukaryota; kingdom Metazoa; phylum Chordata; class Aves; order Falconiformes; family Falconidae; genus Falco; species Falco naumanni. The sequence continues at coordinate 40,146,435 of NC_054055.1, forward strand.
TGAATGATGATTGAAAATTTATGACTTAATAAGTACCATTCCATGGAATATTTAAATTGCTCTTCAAGTTGAATTTTTAGGGGAGGGAAGAAAGGAGAAAATCATTCATTTGCAGCAAAGAATTTCTCTAGACAATGGGCTTCCTGGATGAGACTTCACATAGGTAATCACTGTGACCTTGCTCTTTACAGAAGTTGTGCATGTTTATTATAATCAGAGCATATGGACTGTCTAATTAGTCCCAGAGCTTCAGAGTTGGTGCTTAAAACACAGTAAGTAGGAATTGTTCCTTAAAAAGATCAACACAAATGGAATATCTGGTGGCTTTTTGGTTTTTGGCTGTATTTTCCTTCTCAGGCAATAAGAAAATTTATCCTTCTGAGGTTTCTGGGGCAGAGTGTCTGGAAGAGGAAGATTAAATAAATAAATACAGATTAGGGACCCTGATCATGCCACCTTTAGTAGTTTGCTGCTAACTCCCTTTTCCCCTACCACACTTCCTCTTACCTTGATCATGCTTCCACAGGAAATAAAGATGTCTGAGCTGAGGGCATTAGAAAAAAGAAACAGAAATTTAATATTTTCACCTTGCATTATTTTCCACTTTTTCCTTTATATCCTTATTTTGTTCTTTCATGCTACAAATAGATTGAGTGCTACATCTTTTTTTAGTAGTAAAATTGTTAATAATTTTCTTTAGCATTCTAAATATCTGATATGTTAAAAGTAGCTGTGAATGCTCCAGAAAAGATCAGCCTCTTCCAGATGCAGTAAGCCTGTCTGGGTGATATCAGACAAATACAGTGCACCCGAAATGCCTATAAGCTTGAACATACTACTGACACCCAGTGCTGGCTCTGCCTGTTTGGCACCCAGAAGGCTGAAACTCAATAAAAAATATGAGTCTGTGGAAATTACATTTTCAGATCATACTAAGATATAAAATTGCTATACTTCTCTGGTTGCATAAGTGTTTTCTGAATTTCTAAGGCTGCTGGATAACTAAATTCACTCTAAAACTGCATGGCAAGGCTCATATGTTTTGTAGGTAGAGAAACAGAAATTAATATTATCTACCAGGGTGAAGGAGAGACTCACAGCACTGAAGCTATAGAATAGACATTCGATTTTTTTATCATCTTAATGCCATGTGAAGTTCACCTGCTCATTCAATCTCCTTATCAAGGTCTAAAATGAAATAATCAGCTTAACTTTTGAAGGAGAATGTAGCACACACTTGTCTATGTGATGTGTCTGTCTGTGATCTAAACCATTAAATCCATTTCATCATTACTGAATTTTACTTAAGATCCTGATCTAGAAGTGTTTTTTTCTATTGGGGACCATGGTATGGGTCTCCACAAGAATTTTACCAAGGGTTACCTCCATACAGGTTGTCCTTAATTACTTTCTTTGCACTAAGCAGACTGCACTAACACAGCACTTTCTTTGCACTTCAGCAATAGTGTACATGCTAGCACCACAGCTATCCAAAAAGAAATACACTGTGCCTGCTCGATAACCTTCAGGAAGGGAGATGTGTGAACCTCACCAAACAGATGTGTTAGACCTATTAATTCTCTGGTCTGATAATTCTAATAGCCAGCATTCAAGCAAGTGACTTTAATGAGCTTAGTGCAGTAGGAGCAATTTCAGCTATTTTCACATATGTGAGTGCTGTATTTCATTCTTTCACCTTTTTAGTAAATCTCATTAAAACCAGACAGAGTCAGTTAACTTTTTCCAAATAGCCAGTTTTTACAGAATTGTAGGAAATAAGTGAAATTAGTAAAGTATTTTAAGAACTGCTTCGCACTGCCCTTGAACTGAAACTTTTATTGTTTATATATGTCTGAGTAGGGCTCACTGGATCAGACCCTGAATTACACTGTTGTTATGCTTAGAGGCTATTACATATGTGCTTTATACACAGTTCGATTTTAAAAGTCCTTCTTTTTCCCTGATTTTTTTTAAGCAGAAAGTAACTGAAAATGAAATGCTATTTCTTGAATATCTGAATGCTGGTGGGTTTTTTTCCAGTCACTAAGACTGACAACTACATGCTACAGATTTATATGTTAAGAACAGAGCCAGGAAGTCTGATTAAACTTTGCAAATCAAATTTTCCAGCATAACTATAGGTCCTTGGAGAATTATTCATTTTAATAAACTAGACTAAATTATATAAATAGGTGCTTTAAGAAGGCAACATTTTGTGCAAGCTTCCACATACAGTGTCTGTGCAAATGAAACAAAAACCCTCTCTTATTTAGGATGGTACAACTATCTCTGAGTGACAACCTTTGTCTGAGGAAGTCTAAGGATTTATACAACAGAAGAGTTGTATAGATTCAGTAATCAAACGATGCAACAAATAGCTGTGTAGAGATATACTAAGATAATTCATTTTCTCAGACTATAGACAGATTCACAAATTAAAACAAAAGCAGACATAGACTGTAAAATATTTCAAGAGGTGTTTTTGCAGGAAGTTCCTTTCTATTTTGATTATCTATCACACAAATGACAAAAAATTTACGCTATTACCTATAACTGACACAAGACACCAAACTAGTGTGGCTAGAAAGTGAAATATTGTCTAGCTGGTCCTAAGGGCCATACCTGCACTGGTGAATCTACCATCACTTCCCATATAGGAGATCTGAAGGTTTCAGTCTCTGTGAGATCCAACAGCAACATTGCTGGAAGAGGCCCGGTACATGAAACAGCGTTGCCATAATAGCCACTGCTATTACACATGGCCAAAGATCAGTACAGGAGCCTTGGGGAAGGGGGAAAAGAGTGTTCCCTGCTTATTCTATTTGGTGAAATTGCAATAGCAATACACATTTGGAAAAACATTTGTAGGAAACACAGAATGTTAATTTTTTTCTTTTCTTTTCCTTTTACCATAGTTTTTCAGACATTGCTTACCTCCATGTTTAATTTATATTGCAGTCATTTGCTTTGTTTTACTAATAATCTCAATGTATGTCTACATCATAGACATTGAAAGCACAACATTAATACTGCAGAATAATGCTTTGTAAATTAACTGATATGACACCCACAGCCACAACAGTTGCTTTAGGCTGCAAAATCTCCCGAAGAATCAGGGTAGACACTTAGATGATTAATCCAAGCTAAACTCCGTGTTACTTTGTGTAACATCTTACTACTACCACACTGTTGTGACTGCAAAATGTAAGCAAGGCATACTTCATTAGGCACTGGGTTTGAACGGGTGAAAGACATTCAGGCTGATTGCATTCAAATATATTTTTAAAAAAGTACTTTTGATAGAGAATATTATAATAATACAGTAATTAAATATATTTACTTCAGTAATTTGGGGGAATTCACCTTTATAAAGAATCTTCTTGTTTTCTTATTTAAAACCAATAAACTGTTTGCCATTCTTCATTGAAATGCAATTTCACACTCCTGATACAAATGTTGTGTTCTGAGTTAGTCTTAATGGTGACTACAAACAGTCTTCTAATGCAATTAATGGCCACAGACCCGAGATAACTGTGCAAGAGGTGTTTGTACCAACACAGCCAGTATGGACATCTTTTTCTAGAACTGGGACCTTTATTGGGAAGTAACAGTAGCTACTCTGTTTCAGAATTACAGGTTTATATTTTGAATCACACAGTACACCTTTTGGCTGCATTTGTGGATTTTGGTTCATTGTACTATGTAGTCTGTACAAGAGCTTTGAATCCAACAGACCAAGAAATAAGAAGGAGAGGTGACTAATTTTAATTGAAAAAAGAGGCAACTAGTTTGGCACAATTAAATATTACAATAAAAATCATAGTGGGAATCACAGTCTTCTTTTTTGTTCTGATACTGATTGACTCCTCCTATGATCTCAGCCAAATCAATTAGGGCCTAATTCTGTTAACTTTAATCACAGTAATTTGTTCTTTATTCAGTGAATAATCCCATATATTTCAGAAAATTGGGAATTATGCTGAATTTTCACAAATAGCTGGGGGCTGAAGCCGCTGAAAAAATGATTCCTTTCAGTATGAAATGTAACTCACTCAATTCCCTTCAATCACCAAAAAGGTTCTGTATACAGACCACGACAGTTGAAAGAATGTGGTGTTTATTGGGTTTTTTTTTCGTTTGTTTTTTTTTTTTTTTTTCCTGGGTGGCTTCAAAATTGGCTATATCCATCCAATTGAGCTAATATTAGCCTTGGACATAAGATAATTGTAAATTATATCATCCTACAGGTTACATGAATGCAGAGAATAATTTATGTCAGGGAGTTTTTTAATCTGGTAGCCCGATAGAGGCAGGGCTACTGGAGCAGCCCCATGCCTCCAAGTCCACCCAGTAGTGAGGCTGGGCATGTATTCCCAGTAGGGACATGCATACAGAGCACAGATGTACACCACATTATACACACAGCTGGCCACACCTATCAACAGAGATGGAAACATTCATCACTCAGAAATAAACTGCACCAAATCCATCATTCTGTTCCCATCTCTGGCTATATGTCTGTGTGCATGTATACACATCTATATGTATGTATCTATGTATACACATACATATGTACCTGGCAGAACCCTCCAGCAGCTGAGCTCACCCAGTCTGCCCTTTGATCCCAGTCTCTCCAGCTCTAGCACCTGGACATGTAAGCCCCTAAGGCTGCAGTCCCACTCTAGTTGCTGGTACAGACCATTGTGTGCATATGTGCGTGCACGCGCGCACACACACACACGCGCACGCAAGCAGGTATCCTAATCAAATCCCAGACCCCATGATGCCTTCAACAGCTCTCTGAGATTCCTCTGGTCCCTCTGATTGCCAGCTTCTGCTGTCTCACCCTTAGAGACACACATCTTCTCTGGCTCCCAGGTCACTTCACCTACTCTGGTGGCTCATCTGTCTTGATTTTCACTAACAATCACACATGCACACCCACACTTACCCCAGTTGTTGGTGCCATAGACACATGACCCTCTGACCCCTGGTCTGGCTCCAGTTGCCCCATATACACATGTGCACACAGAAAAGAAATCCTCTTACCAAGGAAAGAGTTAGAAGGGAGTTTAACAAGAAAATAAGAGAGACTGTGTTGATCAGGTTCAGGACGTGGCTGAAAACTGTACAGACCAGCAAACAACTTACATGCAAATGTCCTTTTTTACCCCGCTACCCTTCTATTTTCTCATGCTTGTTCCTCTCCAAATCACATAGATCTATCCTTCTACCCTTTCTCTGCCTTTGGTTCCTCCTCTAAACATTCTGTAATTGTTGTCTGTAACCCCAAATGCTCTTCCCTTGCATCCCATAATGTGTTGCAAATTCCCAAGGTAGTCACTCACCCCATTCTGTAAAATAATCAAAAAGACGTTCCTTTGACTCATGGGATAGGTGTCATGTCTGGACCATGAACCTGAGTTTCTTCTGGGATGGCTCTGGGAGTGGCCTGGACAGAGTGTCCCTTCCTCTGAATCTTTAACTTGAGTTCACACTTGCCATTGTGCTCCTGTGAGCTTGTGTAGATGGCTTATGAGGGGCTGATGACTCCCTTGGTGGGTCCAGGTGTAGCCCAGCAGCTGGCCCTCCTGCCTCTGTTCTTCTAGGCTCCCTTGTGTGTGTGGACAAGCTTTTTAGCAGACAACCTAAAAACTGGTTTTTGAATGTGATGTTCATCCTTATGTAATTGTGGCACCCATTCTTTAACATTTGGGAATTATATGCTGGAAAGACTGGGGCAGGTGGAGAAGGACAAAAAGAAATAGCACAAGTGAGGCAGTAATGCAAACTGTAAATGTAACCCAGGAACCTTGAAAAGTATAGTGTACAAGTTAGAGTAGCCTTGGATGACTCAAACTTTTGTATTTAGCATTTATATAGTCAATAACCTCAATTGACATTGACCTTGAGAGCAAAATGGGGCAATATTTTCACTTGGGTGAACCGTTATTGGAGAGTTTCTCTAGTGTATTAGGCACAAACATGCATTCCATCAACATCAAGTACATGCTATCTTTTTCATCAATTTTATTTTATTTTGTGCTAACATTGTTATTGTGGTCAGCACAGGGAAAAAAATTACTTTGTCTGAGAGTTAACTTAATCTCTGGCATAATACTATTGAAATCAACTGACTTTGCTATATTTTTTCTTTGCAGGAAGCTCTGGACATTCGTTTTGTTCATTTTGCTGGTAATAAAATAGACCATATCACCCAACACCCCCCCACAAACCTCAACCAAAATAACCTCACAAAATTTATTGTTATTCTTTCTAGATTGTAAGATTAATTTCTTTTTAATTTCCAGGACTGAATCTCCAGTTTTAAAGCTTCTAAATTCAGTCTGAAATGTCATATATAAAATGCAACTAATATGCATATCCAATTGATCTGCCAAAGAGAAGGACCATTGAGGGAATGCCTTAACATACATGACTTTTACTGTGCTATAATTCAAAGCAAGAGACAGACAGTAGTGGTACATACCATCCAAATAGCCACATACATAAATTGATAGGATTTAAGAGAGACCAGCCAAACCAGAAAGATGATACTTGTTTTGTAGATTACACAGCAAATGGGCTTACTCAGCCTGCTCTACCAGGAAGGATAGAATTTTGTCTGAGCCCACTGTCAGAACTTATTTCTAGAATACACTGAAATTGCAACCAGACCTTTTGATTGCTCTTAAGACCTATGATTCCATTTCAAGTTTCTGCTTCATTCCAGGAAAAAAACTGTTCATGCCCACAGAAATTAATTCCCAGTGCTGGTTCAGCTACATGTGGAAAATGTCTGAGAAGAATGTTTTGTGCTCCTTTTCTTCTGAAACTTTTTATCTGTCCACCACTCTCCTTAAAGCTGGAAGAAAACAAAAGGAAAATAGTGTTACTAAATTACTGGAATTAAGGTAAAAATAGATGCTGCTGAAGGGAAGAAAGGAGGAACATGTCTAACTGGAGCAGTTGTTCATATTTTACTCAAATTAGGTTCACTAACTCCATTCTATCTTGCATGTGGACATTTAGTTTTTATTTCATATAAATGTAAGTTGTCACATTTCAGGAAAACGTCACTCAAAGAGGAATAAAAGACAGGTTAATATACAATCAAATGCTTGCATATCTTGATGTGAAGAGGAAAAAATACATAGAAAAGTAAAATAGAAAAAAAATGGAACCATGGGGAAGAGATATTATGATCAAAAAAAAGGTCTATAGTTATCCAGTGTACACTATTGAATCTAACAAGGAGGAACTCAGTATATGTGAAGTAATGGTAACAAATTTGGAGAGATTACATTAATATTCCAATTTACTTTTCATATTTTGGAGAAGTCCAGAGGTATCAGGAAAAGGCCTTTTAATTGTGTGTAGCCTTATACCTTGAAGTTTCTTCCTTACAGCAGCAAAGCAGAATGGTATTCTTTATCTTGATCCGAATGAGCTTTATACTCGTGGGAATGTTGTCAGCATAGGCTCCTTTTCTGATTTTAAGACTAATAACTGACCATTTATTTTCTGCAGCAGCTTCAATATCTCCACCAAAGTAATTATATGCCTTTACTTCTCCAGTAAAACTAATTATACCTATTATCTTAGTGAAGCTAACTCTGAAACAATAAAAAAATAGAAATACTAGCACACTTAAGGGGCCCATAATGAATATAGGCCATTATAATTTGAAAAGATATTCAGGTAGGTTTTGACACATTGGATGTTGGACAAGAATCTGGGGTAAGGGAAGACAGAAACCATGCAATCCATAGATAACTGTAGGGATAGAACAAGTGTAGGACAACTAACAAACTAGCTTTTTGGAAATTATAAATTAAATTATATCCCTTACATAAAAAAAAAACAAAACAAAACAAAAAAACACAACCAAAACAAAACAAAACCAAAACCAACAACTACCAAAAACACACACAAAAAAAACCCCAACCAACCAAAAAAAAACCAAAACACCAACAACCATTTTTACAATGCCCTTGTATCCCTCTCTCCTTCAGGGAAGTACTGCTTTATTTTTGACCTGTGTTATTTGACCATGAAAGGATTCTGTTTGCTGAAGAACTTTCACATTTCTCATTTTTTCCTCATGTCTCCCATTCTTGCTTTATGTCCACAATACGTCTACTAATGCTCAGATCAGTTTGATATTACCTGGTGGTTTAACTGTCTCGAAGCCAGATACAAGAGGCATCATGGTCTTGCTATCTTTTCCAGGCAGTCACAGTACTTCAAACATACTAAGGTTTCATGGTTCATGGCTTTGCTATGTTGCTATATATTGCTCCTGCACTTATTGAGTGAAAAACTTATATAAAAACCTATATATTGAACTAGCACCAGGAAGTAATTTCTGTGGGCATGAACAATAAACAGTTTTTTCCTGGAATGAAGCAGAAACTTGAAATGGAATCTTAGGTCTTAAGAGCAATCAAAAGGTCCGCTTGCAAAAAATAAAAGGAGGAGAAACCCCCACCACTCCATAATTTCCTTTCATATCAAGGAAGCAGAATATTTTGATAAACATCTGTTTCACAGCCAACGCTAACTTTGTTAACCCTGTCTTCAAAATAGCTTCATAGTCCTTGAATACTGCTTCTCCAAGGTTGTTCTTAATTTAAGCTGTCATTTCTTTGTGAATCCTCTCTACTCTTTTTCCTGTCCTTGATCAAACTCTTTTTATTTTATTCCTGCTGTCCCTTTATTAATCTCAATTTAGTAGTCACAAGCATATCTCCGGGAGGGGGAGGTTGAGGGGAGTCAAGCTGTTGTTATTGCCACTGCATGAGAATATAAAAGAAAAAAAGAAATACTGTTCTTTCACTTTCCCTACTACTCTTCATATTATTACAATTTAATAGTCTACCATCATCTACTCAAGCAATACATAGAACAATGATTTTCTTTTCTAGTTCAGAAAATAAGGATAAAAACTCATAATGAAAGAAGAAGAGCCCGACAGGACTCAGGTTAAATCCTTAGTTCCAGTCTTGAGAAGGGTTCCCAAAAGTTGGGACTTCTTATTTGCTTAGGTTATGTCTGAAGGCCGAGAGATTGCACTTATGTACACTGCTTCCCTCCGTCCTTCACATCCTTGTAAAACCTGACAGAAGCTGCACCAATCAGTGATTTTCAGTTCTTGGGTTCTCACTCCCTAATCAAATCAGACATAGAAAAAGCTTCACAAGCAGAGGGATCAGCTCCATCAATGAATTATCAGCAAGGGCTCCCAGACCTCACAAATTCTGTATTCACCACAAGCCAGGAGTTCCTGACAGTTGCAGAACTAGGATCTCTCTCAACTGTCTTTATTTTAGCACTAATAAAAGAGTCTACCTCAATTTTTCAGCCATTAGGATAGGAAAATTTCTGTGGAGATCTTAAATGAAAAAATATGTTTACATGTGTCTGTAACCGTATGGTACTAATCCCTTCTTGCACTAGACTTTTCACATCTGTGCTTTAGGAAACGGATTGAAATGGTGTGCTGTGATTTAACTGGCAAAGGATTTTTGAAGGCAGCTGTGTGATTTGGAAGCATATAAATACCAGAGAAAATTATCCATGTTACTACAGCGTAGAAGTCATGGAAGATGACTGCTCCTAAAATGCACAGTGCTTTTAAAAATTCCCATTAAAGACAGACATTAAAGGAAGAGAAGGAGTGTTTAATGTCTTGTTAAAACAAGCTTTGGTAAAATTCAAAATCTACTGTTGAAGAGAAAGGGACAAAGAAAGATGTTTGAGCTGTTAATAATGAATTCCACTGAAATAATTGACATTCTAAAAGGAAAAGGCATTAGTTTTAGAAATTCTTTCCATTTCTTCTACTGTTTTCTGTCATTCAGTTCATTAATGTCTACACAATTCTCTTTTCTATACCAAACAATATGGGACACTGCAGCATTAGTCCAAACATTGATTCTTTAGACAAAAAGTATTTTGTTGGCATCACTCTGTGCATGCACAGAGCCCTGCAGAATTTGGGCACAGTCCGTAACTCAAACTGCCACAAACTTGGTAAGAGTTGACCACATGCTGTGAAAAGCTGTAACTACAAACTGCAAGAATTAATCTGGAAAAAAAGTTCTTGTTATTAGCATTTGATTTAGGATGGACATACATTTATAAGACTATGAACATATTCCTCGTCATAAGGATTTCAGTGATCTGTAGGCTTTCTGACAAAAGCAAACAATTAAACAGCCTCTTCAATGGAATTTATTTTTATTAACTCTGTGTATCTATATGGAAAATTGCTGGAGAGAAATGGATACTTTTAATATGTGAATTATTACACCCAGAAGTAGCCATCCAAGTCGACTGCTCCCAGGTAACATTTACTTCTCTTCAAGTACTGCAATGGAGCATGTTGTAGATCCTAAAGCTTTGAGAGATAACCCCCTCCATCTTGGACATATAGAAGGGCATGGAAAGGAAATGTAAAGCATTTGGTCAAATCACTACAAACAGCCATTATTTGTTAACATATACATAAATATTTTTATTATTTTTCAAGTATCTTAGTAAGATTAAACTCTAAGAGTCTTAGGTAAATAAAGTAGTGATTCTTAAATTAACTCCAAGCATACTGTAACAATAAAATTGCAAGTGAATTAATTGATTTTTATTATTCTGCAATGGGTATCCTCTCTATTGATTACTTATCTTAATGGAAAGAAGGCTACTAAAAGTATAGTGCAACAGTACTTATTTTGAATTAAATATCTTTGGTACGCTATATAATTCTTCATAAATGTTCTATAGTTCCTCTATGTGATCAACTTACGAGGAAATCAATCTTATAATATTCTGAAACTGGTGTCTGTAGTCAGTATTAAAATACAGAAATATTTAGAGACATAAATGAAGGAAGGGTAGAAAACTGTGTAGTAGAAGTTTAAACCAACCTTATTAATACACTGTAGTGAATAATGCATGCCTACATCAAAGAAGCAGTGGAGGTCTGGTGGCTGTGCAGCCCTGACATCAGTGGACTGTGGCTTCATTCATCTGTGGATGCATTTTTTACAGATTTTAGTGGGGTTTTAGATATCATATACTAGTATTTTACTAGGAAGATATACTTCTAAATAACAAAATTCCAGTGCTTATATGGTATTAGAAAGACATTGATATTTGAAGTAATGCACTGGTCCTTAAATTAAAGCAATACAAAAGTATCTCTGAATACAGTTTTATTGCTTTCTTTTCCTTTTGCTTTTATTTTGTGGAAAACATATTCCAAAGTAATCAGAAAAAGGCAAAGTTTCAAAACCGTTATAGAATCATAGCATGGTTTGGGTTGGAACGGACTTCAAAGGTCATGCAGTTCCAGCCTCCCCTACCATGGGCAGGGACCCCTTCCACTACACCAGGCTGCGCAAAACCCCATCCAACCTTTCCTTAAACCCTTACAGGGATGGGGCACCCACAACTTTTCTGGTCAGCCTGTTCCAGTAAAGAATTTTTTCCTTGTATCTAATCTAAATCTAGCCTCTTTCAGTGTGAAGCCATTACCTCTTGTCCTGCCAGTGCATGCCCTTGTAAAAAGTCCCTTTCCAGTTTTCTTGTAGTCTACCAGAAATATGCTGGAAAATAAAACAAACCAAGTATAAAAGAAACCTGAATATTCTGAAAATAAATACTCTGAAACAACAGCAGATAATGCAAATAGATAAAAACACCAAGTATGCATTTTCCAAGGGACGGTGTTCCAAAGGGAGGAAAATCTCATATTTTGGCTCCATCTTCATTGATCTGTCACTTTTGTAGTTTACTTTCCTTCTGTTTCTTCACAAATTTTTTTCAAATAATGCTGTAAGATGGTATTCAATAATTCATATAAATTAGGTTTTTGCTGCTGTATGTTGTTCATTTTGTGTATTAAAGTCATTATGTTTCCATGCTAATAGCCTACCTATAACAAAATCTGTTACTTTTTTTAAAACCCCCACAACTTACTAGATAATAATAGTCTATTTCATCAAGCATTTTTAATATGCTTACAATAAGAACTGCTGAATTAAAACAAAAGTAAACCTGCTAATACAAACTTCATAGCAAACTTCATATACACAAGTATCATTTTAAATGCAGGCATATGCATTTGCTTACAATTAAAGCCACTCTTGCAAGGAAGGGGTTGTAAAATCATCAGTGTGCTGTACTGCAAGAATAAGGTTTGCCAGAGAGTACTGGAAGAAAACTATAGCTATGGCAGATATGGGAGAAGGTGCTGTATATAATTTCCCCACGGCCACTATTTTGTGGCTCTGTTGCATCCCTTTAGAAGTGGTTAACCACAGAAGATATTAGTAAGTGATTGTCTCTGCATGAACAGAAATTTAGTTTTGAAAAAGATATGATGTTATTCCTTGCAGATCTTGCCTGTGGTCCTTGTTTTCACAAAGCACACTCTTTCCTTGGTCTCTAAATAGTCAGAAAAAGCCTGAGGCTACCTGTGTGCAGACTGGTTTCATACTGGGGAGTAAACAGGGTCTAATTCTCACATCTGGGTGATACAGGAGACTAACAGAGGAGGAAGGGACTGATCAGGCATTCAGCATTTGTTGTCTGCCTCATTGGTATCTTTAGAAGCCTTATCTGAGCACCCTGAAGTAATAGCAATTCCAAAGCTCTTCTGCTCACACTGTCATTGCATTGGTCATCTGCTATTAAGCTTTCCCACATCTCTTATCTACTGGTGTATGGGGTATTCATGAGACGCGGTGAGAGTATTTTCTTGTCCTTACTCTGCTCAAATTTAACCATGCAGTTTCTCAGCTCAAAATAAGAAAAAGTCATAGAATTTTGTGTCTGAGCCTTTTGAAATTGCCTTCCATATAAACTAAATATAAAATACACTGTTCTAGGACAAAGTGATTCTGAGAATCTCAGCTATTATGCGCTGGATGTCTGCTTTCTTGAATACCTATAGAAATTTTATAACCTTCTGTCAGATCTGCCATTGGAATAATCAAGAATTCCCATTCAGAAAGATTTGTTTGTCCTTAGTGGCTGGAGTACATTAGATTCAAGGTCACCAGTTCTCTCCTATACAGTTCTTTGTTAGATGCTCTGTATTCTGATTTGGGAAGTGGTCTAGTAATAGGGAAAGTAAAAAATAAATCTATGTTGTGATTACATTACTTACCACTGAAAAAGATTAGAGTCTTGATTTTTTTTCTTATGTGTAGTGAATTGTTGAGTCTGCTTCATTCAGTCTGCAGAGACCAATAGACAAGTTTTAGGGTGTTTCAGGCATTTTAACTACTAAACAGAGTATTAGAATAATCTGCATTTTTCTCAGATATCCACACACCCCCTACACCCAGCCCCAAAAACACCAAATCTACAAGTTATTGTTATGCTTCAAGTAACAAAGAAGCCTTCATGGAGCCATTAAAGTCTAATTAGAAGTAAGTAATAAACGATGCAGAACTAGGGAATTCTTATATATACTAACTCCCTAGAAAAATAAGCAGGATGTCATAAAAAATAGTGTCTAACACTGAAGTAAAATACATGCAGCAATACAGAGGAAAACAATGACTTTCAAGAAGAATTTTTGTCCTTTTCAATTCAAAGAAAAGAAAGCATAAATGCATGTTAGATAATATGACAACAAGAACAAAGACATATCTCAGAGAGAAAAGAAGTAACAGAAAGAAAATAGGTCAGTTAATAAATAAAGGAGCTGAAATTAATGCTGAATAAAAAATGGCCTGGATGCTGATCCTTTCTTCTTTCCTTTAAATAATCTGTCTTCAGCAGGAAAACTAAAAGAGAAATGTTGATATGGTTAGGAATACCATGAAGATTTATTACAATGAAGACTGGAGATATGAGCATAGGCAGCACTTGGGAAAGATTAGCATATAAAAATCAATCTATCTGAAAAGAATAATGGACCAGAATTCTGAAGGAGCTCACTATTTACAGTGTCTGGACATTTAACAGACTATGACCCTATCAAAGCAGTTATACGAATAACCAAGTATCTCACTGTTTAGCATGCCTGTGCCACAATGAAATCAACTGCTTCAGATCACCGAACTCTGAAAAGTTGAACAACACTTGATGTAGGTGAAAAAAATGGGACTTAACTATGTTTGAAAATCTGGCTTTTGGAGGATACTTTGAAGTTTATGAATTGTGAATTAATACCCTTTTCAAGCATTTCAACTTTAAAACCAGATGATTAAGAGAGAACAAAAAAAAAAATCCATTTAAAATTTAACAAAGCATTTGTTTAAATGCTACAGTAAGAATCCTTGATTCTCTCTTTCATATGTGACCAGAAAGTTTTGAAGAAAATTAAGTTTTTAAAACAGGGATGTCCAAAGGTATGTTGACAGCTATCATAACATTTTTGAATGCCACCAGTATCTTAGAAGCTAAAGTCAGAAGTTGTAAAGAAAGATGGAAATATCTAAGCAGCTTGAGAAAGCCTTAACAGCACAGGTTAACTCTGATATTATAGAGCCAACAGCAGCATTGTATGTCCAGGTCTGTTCAATGGATGTATTCAGGAACATAGTTTCTGAACTGTGCCAGATCTATCCTTTCATTCATTCTCTTAATGCTACTTGGAATCTTAAAGTACACATAAAAACCATGCAAGTATGTATACACGTACATAAACACATACACATACACATACACATACACATACACAAACATTTTCAGTGCATCTTTTACTCAACTTACTGACAGAACACCAGTACTTCACAAATACTTTTGCAACTTGAGAAAGGGTAACAGAATGGATCACTCAGATGTTGAGTTTGATGTTGACTTTCAAACATTTGCAATTATGAATCTTAACGTTTCTCCAAAATTGCTGAAAGACCACAACACAATTGTTCCAGTGTCTAGGAAACAATTTCAGAGGATTTATTAGCACAGGCATGGACAGCTCTAACATGGCAGCATCGTGTCCTTTCTGGTGTTTGCTATAACCAAGTCAGATTAAAACACAGAACAAATGTTTGAGCCCATTTATCTAGATACAGTCAGGTAGCTCTGGAGGGCTTGTATCTACAGACCTGAGACAAAATATGCCATGTCCTCAACTACTTGAAACCATGAGGTAGTAAATCAAACTGCCACTCAGCAAATAATTTAGGGTTGTTCTATGAATTTCTGAATCTCTTACTGTCAGAAGAAGATTAAGGCAAATTGGAAAGGATTCATAGAATAATGAAGTTTTCAGAAGGATAGATGGATTGATTCCTGAAAGATTAAATAACCACAACAAAACTAAATATGTATACAATTGCTTCCTAAAACATAATTACAATATTTAGATATTTTTATACCATTAACACAGAATAATTAAGCACAATATTCTATAGCAGAAAAGAGTACATATTAAAGAAATAGAGTGGAATTAAGAAAAGGGGGGAGGGGGGAATAGAACAATTTTAAGGAAATCTGTTGCAATAAAGTCTATTACCCAGTGGGATGTTTTCAAATAATAAAACATCCATTACTTGCTAATACCAGGTAGACAAAGAAACTGAATACTGAATGGGATATATTAAACTACTCTGAGGTTCAGTTCTGCCATATTCAATCATATTACTGATTTAGTAACAGGGAGATGGACTGGATGACTGTACAAATTTCAGGTACTTCAATAATTGCCACTTTAGCATTTGGTTATGAGATTAACTATTAGTGTGTGACTATTCATATATTGCAAGAACTTGAAGGACCTTTCTGATATTTTTCTAGAGTTTTACCTTTTTTCCATAAAAGCCAAACTGATTACAGACAATTTTGAACATGCCAAGACACTCCAGGTTCTGAAAATTCTAAAAGAAAATAAGGTGATCTGTTTAATTGTCTTAAATGAAAAGAAAAAGAAAACAAAAGAAAAAAAAAGAAAAAAAAGTATTTTAGAGTACGATTAGCAAATGCTAAATAAACATAAAGGGAAAGTAAAAAGCTTCTGAGAATGGGAAGATGGAGGTTCAGCAGTCTTGCAAAATATAGAAACACATTCAGCTGAAATAATTATAGTATACTGTTTTGATTCATTTTTCCAATGGTATACTTACATACTGCAGTAGTAACCAGCATAGAATATTACAACTACAGCATAAAATATTTGAGATGCACTCAAAATTAACTTAAAAATGACAGCTGGTGCTTTCATTTCTTAAGTGGAGTGAAATATTGCATGCATTACACTGGTTTCTTTTTTACCACTGCACATATTTCATAGTCTTCTGCTTCCGGAATCTCACATGAAGTGACATGTAAAATGCAGATACACTATTCCTCACCATTTTATTTACTGTTATTTATGCACTGCTTCTGAACATTCTTCATGATTTCTCAAAAAAATAATAATTCTTCATAGATATTTTTGAAAGTTCCTGAATAAAAACTCTTCTGACATTATGACTGTATATCATTGTTTCTAGGTGCTGTGTTCTGGAATTCATGTTTCAGAGAACATGAGTCTAGAAAATGGGAAATAGAAATGAAGCAATGATGTTAATAACAGTTTTATTCTCAACCACTTTTCTACCTCAAATATTTTTTGCAGGTGAAGTTTTTAAATAAGACAAAGATTGGATGCCCATTTTCACAGAATCACAGGATGATTGAAGTTGGAAGTCATCACCTGATCCAACCTTCTTGCTCAAGCAGGGCCACATATAGCTTGTTACCCAGCATCATGTCCAAGTGGCTTTTGAATATTTCCAAGGATGGAGAATCCACAACCTCTCTGGTCAGCCTGAGCCAGTGTTTAGTTACCCTCACAGTAAAAAATCTGTTTCCTGTTGTTCAGATGGAGCCTTCTGTATCTTTTGTCTTGTCACTGGGCACCACTGAGGAGAGCCTGGCTTTGTCCTTTTCACATTTTCCCCTCAGGAATTTAAACATATTAAAAAAATCCCCCTAAGCCTTCTGTCTTCTAGGCTGAACAGTCCCAACTCCCTCAGTCTTTCCTCATAGAAGAGATGTTCCAGACCATTAATCATCTTTGTGGCCCTTTGCTGGGCTCTTTCCAGTATGCACATGTCTTTTTTTTTTTTTTTTTTTTTTTGGTGTTTTTTTTTTTTTTTTTTTTCAGATATGGTCTGCTTCTACAAGTGACTCTATGTCTTTGAAAGAGCTCATGTCTACAGTGATACTTAGTAAAAAAAAGGGAATTTTTAAGTGAAGACAGCTTTTGAAAACAGGGTCTCAACCCGTAGTAAAGGACTGCAACTAATCTGTTTTATTCTGTATTATATTTCCTGACTTTTTTGGTGGGTTTTGTTGTTATCATCATCCTCCTTCCCCCAGCCTGTACCACTGCAGAAACAAAGCATATGTACACACTTTATTTGTAAAACTCACATCTGTAAAGCTACTTAATATCATGATTTTGTTAATGGTATTTTTTTTTCTAATTTGGGAAGTTAGTTGAGAAGGAAGACAGAAAACCGATGAATCTGTGGATGTTTCAGATCACCCAGGCAAGGGATAGTTTGTTGTTCATTGTTCTTGAAGGATATTGTGGTTTTGTCCCCGGCAGTCTCAGCTTTAAATTTACTCTGGCAGTATATGATCACTTTATCTCTGTGCTTGTTCTCATGATTGAGGCTGTCACACGCTCCCTTCATTGTCCTTAGCCGTGAAGCAAACATAATGGGCAACATTTTTCTTGATCTGTTTTCTTTTAATTTCAGAGGGTAAACCAAATGAACACTAATAAAAATATGATGTGTTTATAGTTAAAATAAAAACTTCTTCCTACTTATATGTTGCAGAAAACAAAAAAAAAATTCACTGCAAATGCTAGACAATTGTTTATAAAGTACAATGTGAAACTGTGCAGCTTAATATGCTTTTGTAATTATGACCAGTTCGTATGTTCTGCAGTGAAATTGCATGGAATTACAAAATAAACTAATAAAAGCATCACTATGATTGAAGGCCAGTGAAGACAGAAAAGATTCATTTTTTTAATTTGTTTGCTTACTATCAGAAAACAAATTTTGAACAAACATACTGCATGACTGTAACAGACAATACAGCTGCTTCCCAAGCTTTTAAAGGTCTGCTATTTCATACCTGTAAGATAGTCTTAGACTTCAGAACCTATTTCCTCTCATATGTAAATTAATAAAAAGAAAAGAAGGGGTGGACTTATTTATTAATTTAACTTTTTATTTCTAACTTTTAAGTTTTACAGCCGTTGGTTAATACTACTTTTGTTAACCTTTCTATTATCACCATTTTTGTCTGTTTGGTGCCTTGAAACATATGCCTCTTCTTACCACTAGATGGAACTGAAAAACCTTGTCATTTCTCTTTTTTCTGTTACACAGAAATATATCAATTTCTTCAGGATAAAAGTTTGGAAACAGTCCAGAACTGGCACTTACCAAGTTAGGGAAGGGTATCTGAAGCACAGTAATTGGTACTTGGTGTAGCACTACCTTTGTTGCTTGCAATTCTAAATGACAAAAAAGAAGATATTTAAAACATATTATAAATGTTGTACCTTCATAGCAATGAAAGTGAAACTAAAACCAAGCAAAACAAATGAACAAACAGAAAAAGCCCAAACATTACAGATTTCCAAACTGTAATAACTCAAAATAAAAGTCAATATTGATTGATTTTTCAGGAGATACTTTGGAGACAAAACAGGGTAGAAATACGTTCACTTCCAATATATATCACATTTAAGTGTAGAAAAGCATGTTAAAAATTTCTGTTGATGTGGTGGTTTTATTTCTTTACATATCCTACAGAAAGAAACATTTACTTCTGAAAAGACATAAACATGCAAAACTATTAGCTTCATGATGTATTCAAGTTAAAAATATATAATGTAATGTATTTGTTCCTTTTGGTTTTAAGAACGCATTTACTCTTTTCCTGAAAGTTTATTTTTGTAGCAGGATGATATCAACAGACTGCTGTAGCAGTTCCTGTGTTCAGTTCATCTGCATTTGAATCAGGTGTTAAAGGATTCTCCTTGCCCAGCAAAAATCATTATTTTAAAACCATTTCGCCAGCATAATTTGTTCTGCATCCCTCTGTTCATTTGGATTGCTTTAACCTAACCAGATTACCCCCTTTTTAGACTGAATTGAAGTATCACTTCTAAATAGGAACACTTCTTTCTCTCCTGACTAGTGGCTGACCTGTCAACCTTTCTCCTTAAATTGTAAAAGAAGTATTTGCTTCCCTGTCCTGTGATGCATTATTCTATATGATCATTTTTTTATATATATATATTTCAGATAAGGCAAAGTTTCAGTAAATACATAAGAAATCAAGGCTTTTTGGCATTGTTCTACAGTTTCCACGAACCTGAGAGTTGCAGCCTTTCAACTCGATACCTGGAAGCTCAGAGTTATGAAGATCAACTAAATGTATTTGAAATATTGTGAGTGCTGTTTTCTTTGGTGCTTTTTTTTTAAAAAAAATAATTATTATGTTTTTTTAGTAATGTCATATTAGAGATTTAGAAATTAGAATATTAAATAGTAAATGGGATTACAGACTGTACATGCATGTTTCCAGTTTGGCATACCTGTATAATAGAAGAAAACCCAGCAGAGAGTGTCAGTGAATTACACATAACTAAGCTTCTTGATCCTTCTCACATTTATTTCACTGAAAATGGTTAGCAGTTATGGGAGGTTTTTTCCCCCCTTTATCTCTATTGTTATTAGATTTTCTTATTCAGTTCCTTGACCTTTTCCTTCATCTTTCTCTGGCATTACAGGCCCTTTAATTCTCTCTGAAATTCTTCCCTTTCTGCAACTTCCACCTAGATCTCCTGTCTCCTATAAATATATCACTTTCCTGGTGTTGTCAGTGTCTTTACAGAAGGGCAAAATACTGTGATAATTAAGTATTGCAAACACAAAACTCTGGCATATGATCATTTCCTACCTAGCAAAAATATAAAGTATTCTGTTCAACCTTGTTTGTATCTTAGTAAACAATGATGCATGCTAAAGGAAAGATGGATAAAATATTCCTTGTTTACTCTGGACTTCTGAGGAGAAAGAATAATATTTAAAGGGTAGGTAATAGTTTATGTTTGTTCCCTAACGCCTTTACAACAAGGTTTTTTTGAATGCACCTTTAAGCTATTAACTGCACAGGGCAGATTCCTAGTTTCTTTTATTTTTTATAAAGCACTCTGTGTATTGCCAGACTTCTGCAGCACCAGATGACAGTCTGCTAAAGCTTGTAAAAGAGCTGAAGACAGTTTGCATGCTCTGTGAAATCCCTGAAAAAGATTAAGAAGAGAAAGCAACTTCTTGAGGTTTTAGAAAGGATGCAGAAAAAAACTGTATAAGATGTGGTTTCTTTATTTAGTTCATGAGTGCCCCATGGAGTCAGGAAGAGGCAAAAGGGCTCATGTATTACAGTTATGAGACCTTCCTTCATTTTTCTTTAGTATGAGCTCCTTAAAGAGCCTTTACTACTATAAAACAGCAGTGTAAAATAAGAACCCATGCCAAAAGTGAATATGTGAATTGTTCTAGAATCTTGTCGATGTGTAAGATGCATTAGAACTACACGCTTTTTCTGCCAAAATGAGTGCTCCATTTCGGGAGTGTATCTATTAAGCATTGCAGTGATTTTTTGTAGCATTTAAGATCTTAGTACCTTAAAACAGATCCAGTTTTAGTACCTTAAGACACATCCTCATTGTGCCCCAGAGGTTCTTGTGCTTTGTATGATTCCATCTTCTCACTTCATATGGTACGATAGCATTATGTTTTTATTGTTACTGACTTTCAAACTTCTCAGGAAAGGAGACATACATCAGTATTGAATTATAAAATTTGCTAGTATAATTGTACTAGTCTGTAAGGTATTTCAAACACTCTAGATACATACAGGGAGTTAACTTGGTGTAAAACAGGTATCTTCATAGACTTAAACGGGGATAGTTATTTTTTACCAGCTAAGGATAGGACAAAAACCAAAGTACATTTTCTTTCTTGCCAAGACTTCTATTCATATTGTGATGTTTTAAGCACGTTTCCCAAGTGAAAAGCTTTAATGTTGCATGTGATCATACATTATTTTCAATATTACCACTTTACCAATGTTGCAGTTCATACTGTGAGAACAAGCAAATGGACAGGAATGGAAAACTGAAGAAATATCCAGTTCTGAATACACATTAATATTGCTCTTTACTAATTCATCACTGTTTTTTTCAGTAGCTTACATGTTGTACTAGATTATTGTCAGAATCTGATTAGGAAATATTCTAACCCCTACCTCAGAAATCCCATGCCTTTTTTACTTTTTTTTTTTTTTTTTTTCCCCTTTCTCCATTCTAGCTTTTATATGGTGGCTGCCATCCTGCTAGTTGATGTAGTACTTGAAGAGTACTACTTAAAGACCTTTTTGGCAAGCATGTACTCTATGCTTAAGTAAATTAAACTTGGTCAGTGAAAATACTCTAATGGGATGACTATGGTGATGTCAGTTTTTGCAAGTTGGCATATTAGTTTATATCAGCAAATGTTTACTATAAGATTAATGCACTGCTGTGTTGTCATGGACAGTTTTATTTATATACTGTAATTTTGCCTAATGCATATAGTTTAGTTCATATAGTTTAGAGATGATGTACTAGAAGTAAAGAATGACCAGCCTGTGGTGCTTAACTTTTTGTTAGATGCACATTGTGTTGCCTGGCTTCACAAGAGCTCTTATACATATATATGAAACATCAACAGAAAGCTTTGTCCTGATTTCTCTCTGCAACTCTTGATTTATTCTTTGCACTCATAGTGCAAAAAGGGTGATGGCAGACCTAACTCTGTGAAGGATACCTACAGCTGAGAATAATACAGAAGCTGGAAGTAAAATTTTTGGTTTACGCTTTGAACTACTTCAATGACTTACAAGTTATCTGTCAATAGGTTTTCTTAATATTGTCAATTCTCAGAAGAACTTCTAGTCTGAAATGAACCACTTATTCTTACACAGTTTAGATCTGAATTTGGTACTTTTGAAGTCAATAGCAATTCCAAATTTGGCATTGATTTAAGCCCAAGAGAATATTTAGAAATTAATTTAAATAGTTATAAGCAAACACACAATTGCTCTGTAGATAAAGAGCAACTTTCTAACAACATTAAATAAATAATTCATTAGTTTTGACTCTCCTGTATCTATAAAGTGTCTGTTTGGATAGAAACCACACTTTTCCATGACTTTTTATGTTAATTCTATAATCACCAACCTAATCTCTCTAAATGGAACTTAAATCCTTTTACCTAGAAATCAAATATTAAAGAAGGAAAAAAAAAAACCAAGCCACACCAAAAAACACCATAACCCACCAACCTGACAAAATCAGTTACAATGAAAGACGTATCTCCCCTGAGATCTTAATGAATTCAAATATGTAATTGGTTAGGTAATACTAGGAAAGATATGAAGAGAGAAATGAAACATACCGATGACCCTATATGTCACATATATTGAAATATGAAGTTACATGCTAATTTCCTGAGCTTCATTATTATGTTTTTTTAGGCTGTGTGGCACAGAAGTCCACCTGCCTACTGGGCTTCATCAGGAGGGGTGTTTCAGAGGTGATCTTTCACTTGTGCTTAGCACTGGTGAGGTCACACCTGGAGAACTGTGCCCAGAGCTGGACTTCTCAGTCCAAGAGAGGCATGCACCTACCAGAGACGGTCCCAAGTAGGGCTGCAGGGACAATTCAGGCACTGGAGCATCTGACACACAGAAAGAGGCTCAGAGAGTGGGGACTCTCAGCTGGAGAGTCAGCTCCAGGAGTTCATCCCAGGGAGAGAAGGCTCAGGGGCATCTTATGAATGTGTGTAAAAGCCTGATGGGAGGGAATGAAGAAGATGGAGCCAGACACTTCTCAGTGGTGCCCACTGACAGGACATGAGGCAGTGGGCACAGATTAAACCACACAAAATTCCACTTAAACACAAGAAAACATTTTCTTTTCTTCCATTTTTACTTTTACTGTGAAGGTGATCAAACACTGGCACAGGCTGCACAGAGAGGCTGTGGAGTCTCCAGCCTTGGACATATTGCAAACCTGACTGGACATGGTTGTGGGAAACCTCCTTTAGCTGACCCTGCTTTGTGCAGGAGCAGGTTGGACTAGGCAAATGCCAAAGGCTCCAATGTTTCCATGATTCTGTTTCTGCGCATTTTTAATCAGGTATAGACAATAGATATTTCTGCTTTAGAAATAAACCTTGATCACCAAAGTAGAACTTTGTATTTGTTCAAGAACTAAAAGGCATTGAGGACCTGTCCTTTCTATATTTAAAGCTAACAAGAATTTATTAGGCTGTTAACATTTTTGACTTAGCTTAATTACAGCAATTAAGAGATTACCTGCACTGAAGCACTTATCTGCAGCTGATCTAGCCTAGAGGTGAGAATCAAAGGGAGAGGAAAAAGGAAATAGTTCATTTTTTCTCTGTTCAAGTTGACACCAGGCTGTGTGGCATATTTCTCACCTTTCCATTGTTTTCAAAGGAAGTCTGAAAGTCACTGAGGTCTTAGTTGCTGAAAAACGCAATTAACGGTCTCATGGAACTTTCAGTCTATTTACCACTTCTCTTCTAATGCTGGGAAAGAACATAATCCATGACATTCCTGCATCACTCCTTGACTTTTGTTCAGTGCTACCACATTTGAACATCCTAGAAAGATCAACATTCTAACAAGTGGAGAAGGTGATGGTACTGTCATAGAAATATGATTTGAAGTACCTAAACACACATATATATTGGAACAGAGAGAGAGAGAGATAGGTAGATATGCATTTCCCCCCCTTTATTTAAAGACTCAGGTCTTCAATGATTTCTAGGTAACAGAATATATCACTGATTCTTCCATAGAAACTTTCAGGGTTGTCCTATGTAAATATTCTATTCTAATTTTTCACAAAAATTCATTGTTTATTTGCATTACCTCTTGTAACCTTTATTTTATCTGCTCCTAAATATCTTAGTAGACTAAGTATTTTTTAAAACACGTAAGAGAGGGGCTTTGTTTGGTCATTTTTTCCAGAGCAGTCAGCTATTTCTGTGATTCCCTTCTGAGTTAAATTCTGGTAGACAGATTGACCTGCTTTCGGTGGTTCACCCTCACTACATAATACAATCTTTCTAGAATGAAGGAAGCTACATTGCAGGTGTTAACTAATGTTGGTAACTTCTTCCATTTCACCCTGTTTATTATAACTTTCATTTTAAGCTTGTTTTTTCAACTTGAATTTTGTTCTTTCAGTTTGGTTTGGTTGTTGGCTTGGCTTTTTTTTTTTTTTTTTTTTTTTTCCCCCCAGAATTACGTCATTGGTGTCTTAATCTACAAGTAACTAAAAATCCCCTTTAATCCCAAACCCCTTATCACTGATGGAAAGTGTTGTGTGTGTTTCTTTCATCATTCATCTCTGGATGCAATAGACTGTGGTCATCCTATAGTCTTAGAGACCGGTACCGTATCTCCTGTTAATGGATGAGAAAGCAATTACATGAACAGAATGAATGAATATGCCCTATTGGGGGGAGATTTAATATGATACTGTTTCTTTACTCCAAAGAGTGCTTTGTGCTCCAAATGGGAAAGTGTGTTGGACCTTAAGATAACATGATGAATAAATGATTCTACTGGAATTAAAGGGGAATGGGAGAGTAGGGAGAATATATGCTGCATAATTCAACATAGGCATATTTGAGATTTCATCTTGCCTTACTGAATAGATTGGGTAGCAAAAACTATGCTCTTTATATCACCTTAGAGAAAAATATAAGCAATATTACCTTGTGTAGTCTTTGGGGGAAATAAGCCTTACTCATAGATTGCTACAATATTTGAGCACAAACAGCTATTTAGCTGATGTAAAGAAGCAAAGACATAGTTGTTCAGACTTTTGAAACAGGAAAAAAATGGGTGTTGCTTTAAGCAAAAGGTCATCCATCTGTCTTAGAGTGGTCTTCAACGTATTTCTTACTTGAATCTACTGCTTTGGTATTATGTTACTAGCTCATCAGCAAGTTCTGAATTGCAGTTCAGAGGGAGATATCAGCTCTCACATTGATATAGTGATATGCCTATGCTGTAGTTTATACTTAAACATTCAGTGAATCATATATACTGTGCATATGTAAATATGAATTTGCAGTGCAAATGAGCTGCAGGGCCTTGAATACTGAAAAACTGATTGAAGAACAAGCTTATTTGAAGAATAATTTTTTCACTTGCTTAGTCTTCAAAATCCAAACTATAACCACAGCAAGACTCACAATCTGAGAACACGTGCTTTGAGAGTTTGTCTTCCACATGTTATATTGAATGGGTCTGTAAAAATTTCTACAAGATTGATGGATACCGTATTTCTGCTGGGTGGAGAATTGTCTTCTTTTCTTCTAGGCAAAATGAGTATTCAGCATCTCTAATGATTAGAGGAATGGACTGATAGAAGAATATACCATGGATGCATTGATATTCTAGAAAATTATCCAGTGACATTTTACAAGGATACTTTGATCTTGCAAGTCAAGATTTTCACATTCATGTAAGGAAGGTAGGCATTTATAGTCAAATGTGTGGTATGTACCAGCACACATTTCATTCTTCCTGTAATGCAGTAAGAAACAACACCATCACTTACAGTGTTTAAAGGGAAAACACAGTACACGATAGTCTATAGTAAGGATTATGGAAGTGGGAGGAAAAGCTATATAAAATCACAGACTTTAAAAAAATCAATAGGAAAAAATGTATTCAACTTTATATGACTGGATGTTCCTTATGTAACAAGTTTTGTGGGTTAATAACAAAATAACAAAAATTAAATGCTGCCTTATTAAAGAATCAGAATGAAATATGAATGAGAGAGAAATGTTTTTAACAGAAAGATAAATACCAGTTTTTCTATGAATCAGAGATACCATAAAAATGTAACAACTCACATCTGATCTAATTTTGTTACATTAACAGCCAGTTTATTATCTTTAAAAAAAAATCTTCAATTTAGCAAATAAAAGTAGAAACAAAATAAACTTTAAATCACCATTATTGTAATTTAAAAAAAAAATCATTGTGATTTTACAGAAGTTTAAATTGGAATTTTTATTTCTTTTTATTTCCAATTTTATGCGAAGGAGTCAAGGTTTAATGATTCTTTCCTTAGCTATGTTATGATTTTGATGGCTCTGGGATGTTTTCATCAGTTTTCAGGCTTGGTGAGACTTCACAAAACTTTTACATTTTTTATTTTTAGCTTGGCTTTCTGATGACAAATATAAAACTAGGCTTTTCAAACTAAGTGACTGAGGGTTAGTTGTACCTAGTATCTGAAGCTTTACACTCAGAAACAACAAAACTTAATAAGTTTCGAAGACAAGGATTGAATTTGACAATAAAAACATATTTTCCTTCCAGAAAGTGCATTTTATTTTAAATGCATTTTGTATGGCACTTTTGAATAATACTCTGCATTCAGCTGTCTAGTTGAAGCTGAAATAGCGTAATTTCATAATATTTTTTTACTGTACTGTATGTGACATTTTTGCACCAAAAATGCATGATCTTTGAAAACAAGTCAGAAATACTGCGGGGGGAAGTAATTTGACCTTCATACAGCCTTCTTTTTTATAAAAGAAAAGAAAAAGATTAATGCTTACATAAACCTGAATTCTCTGTGAGGTCTAGAAATAGGTACCCATTGTACCTGTACTTCAATGTACAGCACTTGAAGAGTATGGAATTATGATCAGATATGTAAAGCTCAGATTATTCTGTTCTTGCAGCAGAAACTTTTTTGTGCATTATATAGGGCTTCTGTGCTAGACTTCCATATTTTGGGGTTTTAGAATGTACAAACATTTCTAGTGAGAAAAGAAGAACTCTAAAATAAATGGGGGAAAGGGAAAAGAAGGTGCTTGCTTAGACCACTGCCCTGGAAAGAATACTATGTACAACTCTATATTCCAACATCTTCTCTGTTTGTTTCTTTAGGTTTTTTCCCCCCTTTCTTCTGACATTAAAGAAGAACGGCTAAAACAAAAGTAAAAAAATCCCATGTCACCAGAAACTACAGTCTTTTTCATATTCTTCTTCAGTCCCCTAAATCTTACATTTTTGCTACATTGAAATGTTACCTCCCCTCTTCTGGTTCAGTTTGTCAGGGCATAATTAGCCAGGTGCAAAGAGACCCTGCTAGCAGAACATACAGAGCTTAAGAATATAAACCAGTTATTAGCTGTCTATCACACACAAAAGTTAGGTAGGATTTAATAGACTGTTAGGCTGAACATTCATGTATTTGCCTCCCCTGATAAGGTACCCAAAGACCATTTATTGGCCAGGCAAGCATCAACTGGGAGGGAAGCTGCAACAGCTCTCTGAAATGATTCCTCACTGCTGTTGAGGTGCCATCCTCCCCTGCAGAGGTATGAGTGGTAACACTGAAGACTCAGGCCTGGAAACCCAGCAAACACCCAGCTAGACCCCAACTAGAACCCCTGTTATCTTTCATTTTTCCTTTAGGATTATGTGTTTGTCCACATGGGTGCTTCTCTGTCCTGAACCCATGAGCTAATGATGGTCCCTCTCTCAACATTCCTACCCATATCCATAATGTGACCTTTCCTATCCTTCTGCTCTCTTTTCCACAGTTTTCCCCCAGAGCTTTACAATTTTCTCAGATGTTGGATCAAATGTTATGCTGCTGAACTACAGATAAAGTGGTCCTTGGACCGTCAGTGCTCAGGCCACTGAGCCTCAGGGACAGTGGGTTTACAGCAGGTCTTGCAGAAAGAAAGGGTTACTGTCATGGTCAGGAAACAGAAAACATCTTCCTTAGCATATATACCTATGCATGCAAATTTGTATTTATGTAAAGCAGATGCTATGGTATTCCCTCGTGGAAAGACTTATTCTGACTGAGATAGTCAGGTTTCCCTTTTTCTTGAGCAAATGGCAAGTGGCGATAGCATCAAGCCTCCACATTATGGCTTCAGTGCTGCAGGTGTATGCTGGATTTTATCACAATACCTTTACCAGATTGTGTACCACTGCACTGAGAAAGATTGCCTCCAGCACAGCTGAGTCTAGGGACTTCCAAAGTGAAGGAAGCACTGTAGAAATTTAGCAGGTCAGTGTCCTAATTTTTCATTCCTATCAACTGCTTTCCTACTATTGGCACATATCTGAGACTTTAAAAAAAATCATAACTGAACAGCAGGCACCCAACTTAGATACCAGTATGATATGATCCTCTAGAGGATGATTCAGAACATCTGCCTAAATTAGCAAACATTAAATATAAATGCAGCTTTCTAATATTTTTCATGCATTGAATGGCATTTCTAATTATTATAAAGCAGCGAAGACTTGAGCCGCATACCATTTTTCACCTGCTTGTGATCATAGTCATATTCAAATTTGACCATGTATTTTAGTCTTTTATTACCTTAACTTAGTCTGAGATTTAGCAACTGATGTAAGAGTTCTTAGCTTTCTTGGTTCTGATGAGGGAAGGAAGAGGACCAAAAGGGAAGAGGATTTTGTAGACATCACCAGGAGTTATGTAGGTTCTAGAGGTAAATCTACATGTAGATGCATGTGGTGTATTCATGCACTTGAAGATATATTTAGATAGAAGATAAATGTATAACTCTTCTCTATTTTCTTTCATGTGTCAGTTGACAATTCTTTAACACTAAAAATGATAAATGAATGTGATAATGTGTTAGTAACTTTGTCATTGCTTTCCTTCACAATAACCACATCCATACATGAGAAAATAATGAACAGGAAAAGTTAATTTAAAAATTTTAAAAAGTCTACTGATTCATGAAACCTCAGATACATTATTATTTAGAAATATATATAGAAGATTATTGTGTAGTCTTCTGTTTCAATGTTATTTGAAAGACATTCTCATGCTTTCTGTGCTTCTATTCACATTATCTTTAAAAAAACAAACAAACAAACAAAAAAACCCCACAAACCCATCTACCAACCACAGTATACTCCTCTCTAGGTTCACTCAAATATTATCTTATAAGCTTCTGTGAGGTAAACAGGTGAATTTCTTTCAACTATTTTCATTTCCCTGTCTGATAGTCTTGTATATTAGTTCAGTGAATATCAAGTTAGACATATGTTCTTTGACAGATTTGGCAGTTACTTATTGTGAAGATGCAGTATCAACAGATAGAGACTAGCTGAAGGACACATACAGTAACCCCTAGTCACTTCACAGTACTGGAAATCTGGGTAAACAGTTTTTTCTTCTGTTATATTAATTTATAACTGTTAAGTAAAGCAATATCTTCTTTGATTATCTCAGGAATTGAATGGAATTTTGAAAGATGGTGTGAATTCAATTGGAAATTGTTTCAGCTTCAAAATTTATCCTTGTTTAGAGATATTTTTTTCCTTGCAAATTTGAAGTGTGATTCCTTGTGATATATAGTGCTTCCTTTCAAATAATGCAGGCATTACTGAGGCAAAATATGTCTAAGTGGAAAAAGTATATATACTTTTGAATCTAAATGAGACTATTCATTGTTTTCCAGCTACAAATCCTTGTACAAGAACTGAAAATCTATATTACACTCCTGATAGATTTTTATATGTGAAGCTCTGTTCTGTCTGAAAAATCTAAATTTCTGGCAAGCATATATGTCATTAAGGGTCTATAGTGTATGGTAATATTTCTCCATCAGTACTAATACTGTTTTAGATACTTCTTCCAGTGCTGGTTCAGCTGGCAGCTTTAGTGAACATCAGTATTGTTTGAATAAGCATTTTAAATACTATATTGAAAATTTCTGCTTGGAGCATGGCAATATTTTGTATTACTAAGAAATTTCCCAAGAGTATCTGTGTTCTAAGAACAAAAAATCACTCTTCACTTCCATCAGCTTCCAGAAGATTAAGGCAAGGGGAAAATGGGATTCACACAGAGCTTACATCAAGCACCAACAACAGAATTTTAGTACGGATTTTCTTTTTTTGATACTCAGTCCATACTGTTACTATACATATTGTGCATATATGTACATATTTTTATATGTATAGAGTATATATTTTGATGCTGCAGTAGATTTTTCACATTTGCATTTTCATATACTTCCCCTAAGGGATTTAAAACCTCTTTTTCACGTCTAGTGCTTTTCTTTCCCTACTGCTTTAATCTTATCTCACATTCACTAATCTCCTCTACTCCATTTTTATGGTTCATATGTTCCCCTGTGTGATTCTTGCACATTCATTACACTCCTGTGAGGCATAAATAGCATCAGACATGAAGGCCACAGAAGGCAGTGGAGCTGGCAGTCATTTTTTTTGCGGTTCTTCCAGAATTTCCAATTTCTAGTATTCTAATGTGTCTTTATGTTGCTGGGTTTTTTTAACATTGTTGTTCATATGCTTTGACTTTTAATTCCTGGTTTTATCTAATTTTAGTGGATAAATGAAGGGAAGAGAGATAACCTTTTTTCTTTTTTTTCTTTTGGAAATACAAGTGGGTCACAAATAAGAGTCCTTAAGTGTTAACTTGTAAAATGTGGCACAAAGTGGAAAAATATGGTAGGTATCTCCAAAAGCGGGACATTATTTCTGAATTTTTACAATACTTTTCTGATTTCAGTAGTTAAACAGTGTCTAGAACACCAAGTACATACTTTAGACTTTTATTTAAATTTATTTATATAGTCCTTTTTTGGAAAAAAATATGCAAAGATTGTAGTATCTTAGATAGTCCAAAATCAAGTTTACAAACTTAGAAGTCTTGCAAATGCACGTAATGTAAAAAAATAGTTGAGAATTTTACAGAACTAAGAAACTCTGCAACTGATTAATGGTTACAGGCTTTCACAGAATTTAATATGACATTATTTTCAGTTTCATCCCAACTTTGTTGTTATTTCATTTCAACACATTCAAGTAGAATGTTTGCTACATCTCTAATATACACATAATTCTGGTACACATGTACAATTAGTGAGCAAAATTGCTGTCTGTGTAAAATAATCCTGTTCTGTATTCATAGCATGCGTATTTTTAACAAAAAACTGAACTGTGAAAAAGGATTTCATAGTGCTGCAAAGGGGCATCATGAATTATTTACAGTAAATCAAACTTTATAACCCTCCTCAATCTTTCATAAACTGTATCTTCCTATTTTATTTGATATTTTATCCAGAGACTTAAAGCAGCATAAGTCAGGGAAATCTTTTAAATTCCTGAAAGATTTGTAAGAGTACATGAAGAAACAGTTCTTACAGTAGCTTTTACATTTGATGTAGCTGTAAGACTATTGATATCCTGTAAGTACTTAATATTTAACAGGAAAGGAGCTAGATTTTTTAAAATGTTCAACACCCTGAATCCCCTTTTATTCTGAATTAAGGCTACTGGAAGTTGTTAAGAAATGTTAAAAACTTTTCTCAAACTATTCATTGGTTTGGGCTTATCATCCTCACTGTTTCTGATTACACAGCACCAAATATACAATAACACTTTCAATGTATGAGAGTCAAAATATAGGTCATAATTCAGGAATGAGACTTTTTTCCTCAAAAGTGCTTTCGGACACTGGAAAACAGAAAAGTTCAGAAAGAAAATGCAAGAACAATTAAAATCCTTGAATATAGTCTTTACAATGGAGCACCTAGACAGCTTTATACGTGGAGATAACTTAAGGGAACATTAAGATGTGACTTCATTGTAACTGTAGACATAGCCAAGAGGTTTGTTCATTTGTTTATTAGGTTTGAAAGACAAAAGTATAACAAGAAAAATGCAGTTCCTGGAAGGAGAGCTTACATTTAAGGAAGCAGGAGATAAGTTATCTGGACTTAAAACTGTTATGTCAGGACATATGTGGTTTATTAATCAACTAAAGTTACTGAAACAGGCTCCACAGGGAAGTGGTCACAGCACTAGGCCTGTTAGAGTTCAAGGAGCATCTGGACGATACCTCAGTCATATGGTATGGTTTAGTGTAAGATAGTCCTGCAAGGAGCAGGGAGTTGGACTCAATCCTTATGGGTGGCTTCCAACTTGAGATATGATCTCTGAGTCACAAATATCCTCAAAAAAAAACCCCTATGCATTTACACTATCATCAGAAATAGAGTATAAAGAAGGAAACAGTGGCTTTAGAGTCAAGTATTTTATTGAGACAAGAGCATGAAAAAGGAATCATTTCCTTCTATCTCTGAAGGAGAGCTGTAAGAAAGTATTTTCAAGAAGTATCCCTCATATGTTTTCATCTCCATATCCCTCCAGGTTCTTCCTTGCTCAGAGCTAATTAAGCTTCCTACTTAACAAAGCAGATCCTAGAGTTATTGTAACCATAATGATCCCCATGGGTTTGAAGAGTTTAATGCCAAGAATTACAGAGTAATTGTGATGTTACCTTCCAACACTTTTAAAGCCTGAATCACGTTTTATTTGTAGAAATCTGTTTTTCCAAGTATATATAAGCATATTCCTTCATGAAATATAAAATAATGTGAGACTTCAAAAAAATGTTTTCAATCATATTGTTTTTATTATCTCGTATTTTTTAGTGAGAAAACAACATTAATGTAATATGTCTATCACTGGGACCTATAATGCCTTCCTAGTTCTTGAAATTATTAACATATAAAGAAATTAGTTACCTGTGACACATACAGCAAAGCATTCAACAAAGCAAAATGCTTACATGTAAAATTAGTAACTATTTTTGTAGTAATGAAAATCAGACTGTTTGTATTCACACTTCCAGTATTTAGTCATTTATTAATCAGGTCAATTTTATGCAATGTTCTATGAATGAGTTTCAGTTTTTGATACATGTCTAATTTTACTTTTTTTTTTAATAAAACCTGAAGCTTTAATTTATCTTTTTCTCAAATTTGAACAGTATTTGAAGATGATGACAGTCTCACGTGCTGTATAATATGAGATTGAGAATAGTACAGGACAATTCTAAATTGTTTTGCAAAAATATTGCTGACTTTAGAAATATTGGGCAATATAATGTCCTAACTGCTGATACAGAAACATTTTCTCTTCTGGTCATACAAATATTAGGTTAATTATGCTTTTATTGAAATGAATAGTTACTTTTTCATTGATCACAGCAAAAGAAGTATTGGGCCTTTATAAAAAAAAATGTTGGAAATTATTGAAATGCTTATTATATGAAATATCACCTAAAGAACACAATGTGCATGTTTTTTCATTAATAACTTTTGTGCTTTTCATTATCCCTGAAATATACAGGAGTAAGATGAATTCTACGACAAATTGCAGTGTATGTGGCATTGACAATGCATTTGTACTCCCTCACAGAGGAGGCATTCTGAGGTCATACAAAATCTGAGAAACAAATTGATGCTTGAGCATTTGCGTATTATTATAAAGTAAAGACACTAGAACTAAAAGGATTTTTAAATAAGGTTTCTGATTAAAAATTGAATTGTAACCTTGTTTATACAATATTTTTAGATAAAGTAATGAATTACATAAATTTTAATTGATAAGAATTAATTAATGAATTGGCTTTTATGTGTGATATAGATTTTAAAGATACACAGCAGTGATCTTATATAAGAAATTGTCAAAAATATTAAAGTTAAGTTGCAATTCTGTTGTGATTAAGTTTTTTTTAAAAAAAGAACCGGGAAAATTAAGAATAGATACCTACAATATTATGGCTCAGATCTACACCTCCAGTGAAGGACTGTTATTTAGAATTAGTAAAAGTGGTTATGGAAGAAGAAATTAGCACTAAAACACTGTAGTATGATATGTGGGAAATAAACTTCATCTGGACAGACATAGCTAAGTAGTGCAATTGCAATGGATGTATACATATATGTGTGTTGATGTAAGGGCCCAAAACTAAACACAGTATTTGAGATGTGACCTCACTAACACTCAGTCCAGAGGCACAACCATTTCCCTAGTCTGCTGGCCACACTATTTCTGATACAAGCCAGGATGCTGTTGACATTTTTGGCCACCTGGGCACACGGCTGGCTCATGTTCAGCTGGCCATCAACCAACACCCCTGATAACTTTTCTGCCAGGCAGATTTCCAGCCACTCTTCCCCAAGACTGTAGCATTGTGTGGGGTTCTTGTGAGGCAAGTGTAGGACCAACAAGGACTTTTTGTTGAACCTCATACAACTGGCCTTGGCCCATCTATCCAGCCTATCCAGATGCCCCTGCAGAGCCTTCGTACCCTCAAGCAGATCAACACTCCTGCCCCACCTTAACATCATCTGCAGACTTACTGAAGATGCACTGAATTCTCCCATCCAGATCTTTGGTAAAGATATTAAACAGAACTGGCCCCAGTACTGAGCCCTGGAGAACACCTCTTGTGACTGGCCACCAACTGGATTTAACTCCATTCACCACCACTCCTTGGGCTTGGACATCCTGCCAGTTTTTTTAACCAGAGCAGAGTACACCCATGGAAGCCATGAACAACCAGTTTCTACAGGACAATGTTGTGGGAAATGGTGTCAAAGGTTTTTGTAAAGAAACTTGCTTATGAGTTTCACATGCCGTAAATCAATAACATACTAGATAAAAACTTTTTTTTTAAGACACTATAATTTAGAAATTACTGAATATGCAATGTTCACAGATAGCTTAATTTTAATAATGTTTTGTCAATCTAGAGTTTTTCAATTAAGATACACTTCATATGTCATCATTAACTGATTGATAAGAGAAGTTATTTGCTTTGGCTAGTTTGCTCTTTATGCTGGACAACTTAAAAGAGGAATCTGGAAAGCCAATTCAATAACAGACTTGCAATTTCATTTAACGATAAGTATTGCTTCTTGCCTGTTATTTGTGTGACTGAAAAGACTCAGGCAGGTTAGCTGGTAGAAGTTTTATGTCACAAATATTTCAGCAACGTAGTACCATGAAAAAATGTGCTTTAGAGTTAATTCTCATTGGAATGAGAAAGGTGCTGAATACTTGCTGTTTGAGCTTGGCTGTAAATGAGCAGCAATGTCCCTGAGAACTTCCCCTGACACATTTTGTTTACAGTTTCATTTAACAATGCTCAGTCATTGGCATGGAAATAAAGCAGAGTGCTTTGCATAGGGAAACCAACATTTTATTAAGTTTATTTTATTGATTTTTTTTATAGTCCAGAAAGCATGTTGCATTTTCTATGGAGAAAAATAGTTTCAGAATGAGATGATTGTATGTGGCATTCCACTGCTAGGAAAGATTGGCAATTACTGAACTTTTTGTGGTGCCTCTATTTTTGTATCGTGGAATGGAGTACTACCATTCATCAACTTCACCTATGTACATCTGGGAACATATTTTAAAAATGTCTTATTCAAGGAGGTTTGGAAAAATAGTCAAGCATTTGTCTACTGAAGAACATTAAAAGCTCCATCACATGGAAATACAAAGCAGAGAAAGTAAATTGAGTTAGAAGATGTGAATGATGTTATATGAAAAATAAGCAAAACCCCATTATCCATTGAAATAATTCAAGTAAAGTAAGAATATATATTAATATATTAAGTCAAAATGCCATTTCATTTTTTTATTAACAGCAAGATTTTTGAATCATGCTATGTCCTCCCCATAAGACAGTGAAACAAATAAACCAGATCTCCAGGGCTACAGATTAGCTCACTATTTCAGAACAGATTCTGCACTTTACAGATTCTTGCATGAATCAGTGAAGGATCAAGTAGACAGAGGTGTTACACAGTTCAAGGTAATGTATAATTATGAAAGAAATCAGTGCATTTACACAAACACAGAATCTACTATTATGTGTATGTATTACACTTACTAGTTCAAAGTATTGTAAAGCCATATAGATACAATTTAAAAAATTGTTGTTAAAAGATCAAGTACATAAATAAACGAAAAATACAAAGACTTTCAGTAGAGTTGTAACTCTCAAAGTCTGCTTTAAAATTTACCTGCACCACACAATGCACTCCAGGGTCCTGGCTTTCCAGACTTATAAATAAACTCAGTATTCAGCTACCAGTTTGTAGGAACTGTGGAAGGTGGCATAGTTGAAAATCTTGTCTCACTTTGAGACAAATTACTAAAGTAACTCTGATTTCTGATGATTGATATAGCAATTAATTATACAAGTCTAGTAGATTCCACTGCAGTTGCTTGCCTCTATCATTTACAATACAGTCTTGTGTTTATGAAGCATGACGCACTTTAATGTTTGGTTGGAATGCATCAAACTGTAATATCATTGTATCATTTAACCAACATAAAGCATGCTTACATACCTACATAAAAAATAATTAAAAAGAGAGAGCACAGATTAGAGATTTAGTTAAGAACATCAGTCAAGCAAAATCCTTAAACAAGCCTTTCTCCAAATACACATATTGGTAATTACTAATTTAACCCACATCAAGGTTTCCTTCACAAGGCTTCCCCCTCCCCTTTTTTTGCCATCTTTTTCTTTGTAGTTCTTTGTATTTAGTAGAGCCAAGCAGCTATTGGCTGAACTTAGTCACTTTGCACAGAAAAAAATTCTGACTTGCTGTCAGCTGATTTCCAGTGGCAAGCACTTACCTGTGTTAAGTTTTGGTTACTGTGAGTTGCCTTAATTACTAGGGGCCTGGCATGTTTCAGAATACTGAACTTCAGGTCGGCAAGGACTGTAATGTAAACCAGAAATTCTGTTACTGAGCAGTTTGCAGCTGACTTTTAAAAATTGTTTCCTTTTCATTTGGTACTAAAATATATTTTCAGTCTTTCCAACAGTATTTTGGAAATGGTGTCTGAATGAAAATTAACATGAAGAAAATTCCCTCTAGAAAGTAAAATTCAGCCTGAAAAATGGTACATGTAGCCCTAAACTTAGTGATTTTGTTGTCAAATAAATAGAAAAATTCTCCAGATGTCTCAAACTTGCTATGTACAAACGTACCCCCAAAAACTTCAGAAATGTAATAATCTATTTTTCAGTCTATTTTCAAGAAATACTTTATAAAATTATTTGCATTTATTGATTGTTTCAGGTGGTAAACCAAACCTGATTACAGTTAAAATTGTGTGGAATTGTAAATGACTTAATATTAGCCTATTTATTTTGGGGACTGGACCTAGCTTTTGGGTTGGTGTAATCAATATGTCAGGAAAAATTTTATACTTAAGAATTGTTTTCACCTGTTTTAAAAGCAAATAGAACTGCAGCTTGTTGCTAAGAAATGTAAATGAAATATCAACTTTTAGTTTTGGTTGTAAAAGCTTTTGTTGAAAAGCTTAGAAATATTAGTAGCCTAAAAAACAAACTAAGGAGAAAATTAAGAAACTGAATATTTCTCTTCCCTGTAAATTTAATTATTGCTTATAATATAACTATTTTTTCCCATTGATGTTTAAAAATATATTCTATTTCAGCTCAAGCTTTCCAATGTCTTGAACTGGAAACTGTGAATTTATATGAAGACTCTATTTAGGAGAATCAAGTTTAGAGAACATCTTAGAGTCCGTAAATATAATCAAAAAGTTAATTCTAAAATGTCCTAAAACTCTTATGTCATATTGAAGATATTGTAATTACTGACATAGGCTTCAGATAAGGGAATTGAATAAAACTTTTTACAATACAAAACATCATGAATGAAAACAACATACTTTTTCTTCTATGAATGAATGTTAGGTTTATTGTCTCCATCTGTCTTAATTTATTGGAGCAACTTTCTCTCAGAATAAAAATTCACCTAACACAAATTGGACATAAAAAAAATGATGAAGATATTTTACTGAAAATCTGCCTTGATTTAAAATCTAGTTTGTTTAAGAGATCAGATATCCTTATACCTTTACAAAGCAAAACAAATTACTTCCACATCCAGATTATCTTGGAAGAATGAAAGGAAAAAGAAAATATGCCTCAAAAGAAAAAAAAAATCATTCAAATTTTGCTTTTTTCTCATTTCTTAACATTTCCAAGATGCAATTATTTTGTTACAGTGAAATTTTCTTTCACATTTGAGTCTATATCTTTATTATTTCAGCATGGTCCTTTGTAATGTATATAAACATTCTTCTGAATATCCACTTTTCAGAATATAACACTGAAGACAGCTCTGCTTATAATTTTTTTCCATGTCCTGGTTTCACCTGGGATTTAATTTTCTTATTAGTAGCTGGTATAGTGCTGTGGTTTGGATCTAGGATGAGAATAATGCTGACAACACACTGATGTTTTATTTGTTGCTAAGCACACACTAAGTTACACTAAGTCAAGGACTTTTCTACTCCTCACCCCACCCCACCAGTGAGCAGGCCAGGGGTGCACAAGGAGTTAGGATGAGACACAGCCATGACAGTTGCCCCCAGATGACCAAAGGGATATTCCATACCATATGATATCATGCTCAGCTAAGGGAAGAAGGAGGGGGGGGGGGGGGGGACGGACATTTGTAGTGATGGCATTTGTCTTCCCAGGTAGCCATTACATGTAATGGAGCCCTGCTTTCCTGGAGATGACTGAACACCTGCCAGCTGATGGAAAGTGGTGAATTAATTCCTTATTTTACTTCGCTTACATGCACAGCTTTTGCTTTACTTATTAAACTTAAACTCAACCCATGAGTTTTCTCACTTTTACTTTTCTGATTATCTCCTCCATTCTCACCCCACTGCTCGCCACCACTCCGGGTGGAAGTAAGAAAGCAGCTGTGTGATGCTTAGTTGCTGGCTAGTATTAAACCACAACTCCCAAAACACAAAAGATATTTCATGTGTCATGTAATTTTTCATAAACTTTCACAGCCCCATTTCTTGCTATTTGTGAACTAAAGTTCACTAATTATGACTATTTAAAATTCATTCCCCTTTTTCCTTAACAAGGACTGATGGGCCAGGGCCAATTTTATGAGGTTCAACAAGAAGTGCTGCATGCTGCACTTGGGTCACAACAACCTCATGCAATGCTACAGGCTTGGGGAAGAGTGGCTGGAAATCTGCCTGGCAGAAAAGGTATCAGGGGTGTTGGTTGATGGCCAGCTGAACATGAGCCAGCAGTGTGCCCAGGTGGCCAAGAAGGCCAACAGCATCTCCTGGCTTGCATCTGAAACAGTGTGGCCAGCACTGTTAAGGATGCACCTTGAGTACTGTGTTCAGTTTTGGGTGCCTCACTTCAAAAGGGATGTATAGCTACTGGAGCATTGTCCAGTGAAGGGCAATGAAGCTGGTGAAGGGTCCAGAGAACAAGTTTTGAACAGGTCTTATGAGGAGCAGCTGATGGAACTGGGGTTGTTTAGTCTGGAGATGATGAGACTCAGGGGGGGGCTTATTGCTCTTTACAACGACCTGAAAGGAGGTTGTAGGCGGGTGGGGGTAGGTCTCTTCTCCCGGATAACTAGTGACAGGACAAGAGGAAACTGCCTCAAGTTACATTAGGGGAGGTTTAGATTGGATATGAAGAAAAATTTCTTCAGTGAAAGGGTAGTCAAGCACTGGAACAGGCTTCCCAGGTAGGTGGTGGAGTAACCATCCCTGCAGGTGTTAAAAAGTATGTAGATGTGGCACTTAGGGACATGGTTTAGTGATAGTCTTGGCACTCTGGGGTTAACGGTTGGAATTAGTGATTTTAAAGGTCTTTTCCAACCTAAACGATTCTATGATTCTAAGTTTTATTTAACAGGTTCTAAAACCTGCATCCTGCATTGCCCTCTTACTCTTTTCAGATTCAGTTTTTTTCTAAAATCACCAAAGCATCTTAAAAGGTCTCCCCTCTCTAAAAAAAAACAACCCCAAAACCAAGAAACACCAAGCCCCAAAAAACCCAAGACCAAACCAAACAAAAAACCCCAAACATACCAAACACAAAAAGAAACTCAAAAAAACCTCAACAAACCAGCAAACCAGAACTATGGCACAAGCTTTTTCATACAACAGAACAGAGTAATAGATCGGAATATAAAGTTTCTGTTGGAAGGGACCTAGAATGAACATCTAGTGCAACCACCTGACCTATTCAGGGCTGACCAGTACCTTGTTAAGAGCATTTTTAAATGCCTGTTAAGCACTGACAGGCTTGGGGCATCGACCACCTCTCCAGGAAGCTGGTTCCACAGTTTAACTACCCTCTTGGTAAAGGAATGTTTCCTAATGTCCAGTTTAAACCTCCCTTGGTGCAGCTTGGAACCATTCCCACTCATCCTATCACTGGATCCCAGGGAGAAGAGGTCAACACCTCCCTCCGTACTTCGCCTCCTCAGGAAGCTGTAGAGAGCAATGAGGTTGCCCCTCAGCCTCCTGTTCTCCAAACCACACAAGCCAAAAGTCCTTAGCCGCTCCTCTCAGGACATGCCTTCCAGACCTTTCATGGGCTTTGTTTCCCTCCTCTGGACACATTCAAGGACCTTCACATCCTTCTTAAATTATCGTAATATCTGATTCATTTTATCACTGTTATCTTCATTTTACATTGGTCTATAATCTTGCTGTGGCCTTCCATGCTCAATTACAGTGTTTTACTTCTGTTTAAAGAACCAACTACAGGTACTTCAGGTACTAATTTTTACTAAGAAGACCTTCACTATATATTGGGAAGCTTAAGGACTTAAACTGCAAGCAGTTGCTATCTTCTGTTACACATCTTCCCATGCAGCTTGGTCATGTTTTAGTTCTGTGATGATTTTACAACACTCAATAACTCAATACTCAAGTAAGATAATTAGATATTACAATTATTAGTTCCAAATGTTCTTAACAGTGAAATAAAAATCAAACATTTTGTCTGTGACATTTGTAGCAACTGCATTACTAGTTGACCAAACACTAGTCCAGTTTATCCTTTTTCAGTCCTGATTTTTCAGTACTAAACAATAGCGTTTCTTAGTAATAAAACATACACAAATCAGAAGCAGACCACAAATTGTATGATAGCATCACATAGTGATCTCAGCTGGAGCTTTTATATCATAACAGAATTCCCCAACTAATCCAGGGATGTCAGGTTAAATTATTCAGAGATATCTCCAACATATAGATGAGGTTAGAGCAAGGTCAAAATTTGATTTTTACTAAGCTGCATTTATCTCCTTGAGATTTAAGAGCTGTATATGAATATTCATATCCTTGAAGAAAGCAGTTGCATTAAAAACCCACAAATCTGTATTAAAGATGTAAACCAAGAGCAGCAGACAATGATTTTTAAAGAGGTAGCAGAGAAGTGATAAATGAGTGACAGAAGCAGCAGAATATGAGGAAAATAAGCAGTGAATGTGTAGATGACTTAGAAAAAAGCATGGGGGAAATCAGGGTTTTTTTTTTCTTTTTGAGAAGTAACATTTATTTCTCTGGAAAATCAGACAAAGTAAGTTATTAAAACCCTAAAATAATGGGACTAACACTGGAGTTAAGACTCCTTTTTGAAAGACTGCTGTTTTGCTGTAATGCCCAGTGAAATCCTTCTATTTCAGCAGGCCAAGGCACAGGCACCAAGATAGATATATCTATATATATAGATATATGTAGATATATATATATAACATAGCAGGCCTCTTTTAATGGAACAAAAAGATAGAATTGTGGGTAAGTAATGTTTATCTACAAGAGTGCTCTGGGATGGTAACCTGGAATGATAACGCCCAAGTGCATATCTATGCACACAGCAGAATAATAACACCAGTTACTTGCAGCTATATTTTAGAGGACTCAACCCCCTAAAGTGAGTTGAGGAAATCACCAAAGATCTAGGTTTGTAAATAGTGCAGTACATTCCTGTACTGAAGTAGATCGGATGTAGAGAAGGAGTGTTTTAGCAAATAGTGACAGCTGAATGAGGACTATTCTAACTCATCTGTTCCAAAGATTTTTACAGCTATACGTTAACGGCTGAGTTTTACCAACACCTGACTGCTTACTGCTGGAAATGGTATGACAACACATCTTTTCCTCATATGTTCATTTTTTCTTGCATATTTGTTCAGCATCTTTTTTGCAAGGTTACAACTGCCTCAAAAATTTCGGTAGTCTGGAAGTATCATGTATACCAATGAATTATGAGGGAGTAAATTATAATAGTTTCATTATTAGATTAACTCTGAGTTGTCCAGATTGTTAAGTGGACCTTTCTGTGCCTTTTCCTTATAGACTTTACCTCACATACACACAAAAAATCACCCCATCAACCAACCAACCAACCAACCAACCAACTAACCAACCAACCAAATCTACAGCTATTTCTTTATTTAAAACACAAACCAAGATAACAGAGAGAATTCAGCATAAGAACAGAACAGACATAAAAGAGCTTATAACAAAGCTAAGTCTCCAAGTTACACTGGAGATCTATCTGTGTTTCTGCTTTTCTTAGAAGTCCATCACTTTCAATACATGCTAAAATTCCTTTCTTGCTTTCTCTTTTCTGGTTTCCACTACCCTGTCCTCCAGCATTATCTCTCTTTCAGCATACTATTTTTCTCAACCACTGCCTCCTTCCAGAAAATGCTACTACTACTACTACTGCAGCAGATCACACAGATTAAAAAGAAACCTGACTTTCTCCTGTAGTCAGTACCTTTTTAAAGGGAGATAACATGCAGTGCATAAACTTCAAATAAGTAGGAACCATCTGTTATGGTTGCTGCTGTAGAAGCAGTGGAAATGTTTGCAACTCCATATGCATTTACTTGGAAGGGCAAATATGACTTCCATTTGCAAATCTGGTCTTAGATAAACCTGTTATAATACAGAAGTGGTCAACTGTTTAAACTTAATGAGAAATTATTTACCACTGTTTGTATCAAACTTAACCCAGAAAGATTCCAACATTGAGATCTCTGGAAACTATGAAGAGTTTTACATATTTATTGATAATATACATCTTTTCTGTAACTTACTCCTGAGGACTGTAAAGCTGCTGCAAAGATACTGTGTAACTGAATTTATGGGAGGCTGAGGAAATAGACACTGAGAATGGGCAAAGACTGCAGTGGGAATATGTGTCCAGATCTCAGGAGGAAATAGACACTGAGAATGGGCAAAGACTGCAGTAGGAATATGTGTCCAGATCTCAGGAGGAAATAGACACTGAGAATGGGAGAAGACTGCAGTAGGAATATGTGTCCAGATCTCAGGAGGAAATAGACACTGAGAATGGGAGAAGACTGCAGTAGGAATATGTGTCCTGATCTCAGGAGGAAATAGACATTGAGAATGGGAGAAGACTGCAGTAGGAATATGTGTCCAGATCTCAGCCAAAGGACCAGCTTCAGTTGGCAAAATAGTTTTAACCAACCTCTATGAGTGCTGGATGATAGCTGCAATATTATGCAAATATGGACAATTCGCCTGACTCCAGGTGATCTCTCTTGGCAGCCAGGGACACTGATGACCAGAGAAAGAAAATACCACCTAGGCTGGCTAAGTAACATCAGCCTCACATCACTCCTTGTGGGATATATCTTCTCCTTTTGTCTCTTATGATGTTGTATGTTATAAGAAGCAGTTGGCGGAATAGGAGAGATGTATCATCCTTTTCTTATGCTAATAGAACTACAACTTTCCATTACATATTTTTCTGTACCTTTCAACTAAAAGCTTCTTCCCCCCCTCCCCGCTCCGCCCCTCCCCCTCGGCCCCAAACTTTTGTTCTTGGTCGATTCAACTCAC
The DNA here is from genome assembly GCF_017639655.2 of Falco naumanni. Taxonomy (NCBI): domain Eukaryota; kingdom Metazoa; phylum Chordata; class Aves; order Falconiformes; family Falconidae; genus Falco; species Falco naumanni. The sequence continues at coordinate 40,190,106 of NC_054055.1, forward strand.
ATTTATTTTATTGAATAAGGTGATAAGCTACAGAATATATATATAAAATAAAACAAATACACTGTGTTAGTTTTTTAAAGGATTTGTGTCATTCCTGAAAAGATCACTGCTTTATTAAAATAGCAGTTTTTTCAGCAGAATAAATAGCAAAGTTCATTTAATAAGGGATGTATTGACCCTGGTGTTACTGTTTCATTAAATCTTAATCAATGTTTTATTATTTTTGATAAAAAACATCCACTTTTGGCCTCCTACTTGTCCTGTAAAAAAAAATTTAGATGTTAATTATACCACATGTGAAAAAAGCTCAAAGACATTGTTACTGAAGCTTGGAGGAAACCAAATAAACCCATTTCAGTCTAAAGCACCATCAAGGGAACTGAAACAAGTGTGCGTCAGGATGTTTAATATTATAGCCCAGGGGGACATAACACTTGGTATATGTGGGAAGTAAACAGCAGAGCTTTTCACTAAGAAATGAGACAGAAAAATCTTGTGATCACAAGACAGAAAACTATATTCTTGATCAGATATAAATACAAGAGCTGTGCCTTTCCCAACTAAGATTTCATATTGATTTTTGTGAGACTATATTTTCCTTGCATAGCTAGGAAGAACTGAGAAAAAAGAAAAGTTTTTCTTTTCCCAGAGGGTCTCTTTGTGGCAAAACTCATGCCATGTTTTTCACTTTAACTGAAACACCAGACTATTATTAGTTGATTCATCCTCTATTATATTAATTAAATTAACAAAGCAGAACATGTAAGCCACAAAAAATTCAACTCCTCTTTGAAAATTTAAAATTAAAATATAGTGCTATTTGGAGTGTATGCTCATAATTCCTATATTAACAAATCAGATTTTTTTCAGATGCAATTTCTGGGTATAGTCAAATTATATTTTTGCCTATTAATTACTTTTAGATTTAATTTTCAAACTATCTTCTTAGTCAATCCATTAAAGGAGTGTTACCCTCCCACTCCAGACTTATATTATCATAAGTGGAATGTTCCAGAAGCTAAAATTTTCTAGAAAAGAATTTCACACATACATCTGCATTCATTCTTTCAGACAGTTATTAGGTCCTTTTTATTCAACAAATGTTGAACTTAGCAAGAAGAACAATAAGGTGTGTTGGTACCCTCTTTTAATAAGTAAGAAAATAGGAATACATTAGCAAAGTTTCTCAGGTGAAACATAACTGTACTTCAGATTTGTGTCTCAATTTAGTGAAAATGTCATAAAATGGAGTCCAAAGGAGATTAATATTCCTGATTTCAGATACTAACTTGTTTTCGGGGGGGGGGGGGGGGGGGGGGGTGGGGTGGGTGGGAAGAAAAACAACACTAAAAAAAAAACCACCTGTGGATCCACCTGTGGATCTGTATAATAAAACTTTATATATGCCTTCAGAAATTCCATTTCCCAATGTTTTAAGTAGTGTCAGCAGGGAAAAATTCAGGTCTTATTCTTTGTCTATAACAGTAGATCCAATAACTTTTCTTAGGTTACTCTTATTCTGACTTCAGCCTAAGTGAATTAGATGCAAATGGGTATTTGTAGCCAGTATTGTAACACAATAGTAATTTATCTGAGTTATTAAATAACTGCTCTCTCTCAGACCTTTAGAATTATCAAACTTCATTGTAGTCAAGAGGTGACAGGGTAAAAGGACTTTATCTATGGTCTGCCTAGATTTCTGAGGTAGTTTGATTACTTGAAAGTGAAAATGAATTTTCACCAAATCCGTTGAGATTTGAAAAGGCTCTTATTGTTCAAATCCTTTGTGAATAATAGCGATCAATTTTTAAGTCTGGGTCTATTTTTCTTAGTTTTTCACTTGTACTCATAGCTAAGGAAGCACACAGGGAAAAAGGCTGGGAAGGAAATGCAGCCTGAACTTAAGTATCCTCTACATTCTTGAGGAAGACAGAATTTAAAAATATGTACTTGTCCTTAGCATGTTGTTGTTGGGTAACTCTATAACAGTACTTGGTGGGTTTACTGAATTATATTTTTTAACTCTGAATTCCGAATCTAGGCTGTCTGTAACAGACATAGCAGTATATACTTCATGACAAACGGGAGCAAATAAAATAGTGTTGCTTTAATGCTGAACATATTTATTGTGCCCACTAAACACCATGGAAAAAAATTTGGTTCCAGTAAAGGGTACCTTTCTGTATGGATGACAAAAAACCTCTTTTAAATCATCAATTTAAATAAATAAATAAAATAAAGCAAATTCAATCATTGCATTTACAAAGACTTGAAGTTGTAATTTAATATTTAAATTGACAAAACTGGTTGTGGCAGCATCTGGCACTAGAAAATTGCTAAATCCTATGACATCTATTCCCCTCTAATAATTAGAGTTAAAGGTTCAATTGTATCTTGGAAAGACCCCTGCTTATAATAGGAACATTTGAGTATTTTTTTCCCACCAATGAATCACTGAAGATCACCTTTTTTTTACTTCCCTTGTGAAAATAATCCACCTTCCTTTAAAATGATTAATTTAAATGTCTTTGATTCAGTCTCCTTCTTTTTTCTTTGTCTTTATTGTGATCAATGGTTCTTTGTCTTTAAAATAAGCAGTATAGGAAACTATGTTAGGATGTAGATTCCCCATCTTGTTACAACTGTTTTTGATAGCACAAAGTGTCTGCAAATGATGCCAAAGAGGAAAGTGTGGATGAGAGTCCGACTGCACTGCATTGCTTTCATTTAGTGTAGGCTACCAGAATAAATCTAGGATTACTAGTCCAATTGGTCTATAGTAATAACTGCTTGAATTAACATTTTGGGCAAGGAACTGGATGTGTCTGCAATCTGAGTTACATGAACTCCACAGTCACCAGAACACAAGATGGTACAAGTAAGTATACTTTAAAACTAAGATTTTGTTGATGTGCCCAACTTATGTGTTCAGACTGAAAATAATGCTTGAAAGTTGTCACTATACTGACGTATTTTCCATCTTACTTCAACGCCTGCAGACAGGTGCTTAATCAGAGTAGAAACAAAACAAGAGAGGAAAGGCTGTATATGATAATTGATTAAATTAAAAAGTGAACAAACTAAGTCAGGACTTAAACCTGTATTAGAAAAACAAAGGCTTGCAAAATGTGCATATGTCTCTGTGTGTGTATATATACACACTCTGTATATTGTATATACATATAGAATACTCCTTTTTAATAGAACTGAACTGAAAAACAAGGATTAATTCCAGTAATATATTATGAAATATATGACCTCCTAAATGAGTTCAAGTGTAACTTACTGTTTCCCATCAGAAGGTCACAGCTGTATTTGAGAGCCTTGAGAAAAAAGATAATTGATTGAGCTGATCTATGTGCCTTGCTCATCTCACTAGGCCTATTTCTCAGCTGCCCTGGGTTAATCACCAAGTCCACAGCGTGCTGATGTCCTCCATTACATCATAATTAGAATACAGCAGGCAGAGATGGGGAAAGCTGGTAAAATTATTCATATTTTCTTCTGAGGAGGCAGATGTTGCTGGATAGATTTCATTTAATTCTATGACAGCTGCAATAATAGTCCCAATGTGTAGAGAGCTGATAGTGACATCGATAATGGTGTAAGGAAAGTGAAGTGAGGCGTGCTTCTTTACTAGTTAATTAAGACTATTCATTATTGTGGGTCTTCTCATCTTATTTGACAATTATAGTAGATTGGGCAAGGATTTAACATATGTAAATAGAAACTACTTTAAATATAATTCCACAAAAATTGAATTATGTTCTCTAATGTAAAGGCTTTGTAGTGTGTTGCTTATGGGTAGTTAACAGGTTTGATTTTTTCTTAGGACATATAGTTTCCTATTTGGTAACATGTCTAAAGATGATATATACTGAAGCTCTGCAGAAGTTATCTTATTGCAGAAGTTACGACATAATTTCTGTTCAAAATTTATACTTTTAAAACTGATACTGACTGTGGCAAATATCAAGATATTGAGATGAAGATCACATTTTCTAAAATACATTTGCATTTTGCATAAACTGACGTTAATTTAACTTTGAGGGATAGCAAACGAACAAATTAACAAAATGTGGGAAAAGTGAAACATTCTACCTGTGGCTGTGAGGTGGCAGACAAAAAAATGTATCTTGCATTTTAATCCAATTATTATATTGTAATTACATTGAAATATGTATTTTAAGTATTTATTAATATTTTAAGTTTAGGAAAGTGTTTTTTATTATGTTTATATGATGCAAATATATGTTACTTCATACTTGCAAAGTAGAATATTAACAGTAACATAAAAATAAATGTCTGCTAGAATATTCTTGCCCTGTAAAAATTAATACATACTATTAAATGTGTAATTCAGAGTATTTGGAAATATGAGCAGCTGTATTGACTTGTCATATATGTTATTATTTCTTCCTTAGAAACTAAATATATGTGTGTATATATAAAAAATATACACATATCTACTTACATGAAATATGATGGCACAGATATTCATGCAAGTTAAAAGCAAAATGTTTATAAAATACTTTCTCCCTAAGATTATTGAAAGTTACTGAAAATTTTAATTGATCACACTGCATGCTAAAAAGAATATTTGGGATTGACTGTATTTATCAGATTAAGACTATTCCTGAGTTCAGCCTTAAGGCATATCTCAGTGTTGCTTTTGTTCTGACTGCACTCTGTTTCTGCAATGGATATAACAGAGAGAAAAAAAGGGAATACCTCTCATTAATATAAATGAGTAAAATAGACCAAAATAAAGGCAGGTTGTTTGGGAAAATTTGGGCATTTTGGTATATTTTTTGTTGTTATTTCAGTTTTTACCCTATCACTGATTAAAGAAGAAGCCTATACTGAATAGCTCAGGTACAATTGTCTCATTTAGTGAGATGACTCATTCTCAATTTCTTTGAGATGACTGCTTACTCAATTTAATTAAAATAGCACTTCAGTAAACCAAGATCAGTAGCTGACAGAAAGAAAAAAACCCTATGATATAGAATTTTCATTTCAGAGTATTTTTCCAGAGCTCTGTTGCTTTGCTTTATCTTAACTGAGTTTCTGCCTGGGTATATACTACCTTCAGGTGTAAATAAATAAAGTTATGACCCTATCTTTCATATAATTCTGTACATGCTTCTCTCAGGTCATAGTATTATCTGCCACCACCTGAGAGGACTTTTCTGAGTCCTTATGCATACATCAGTTTCACAATAGTATCTCATGGCCTTGGTAAAATACAGCATAATACAGTTCCATAGCATAATGCAGTGTAGAAATATATTTTTTTAAAAAAACACATTTTCTAACTCATAGTGCTAAAATTAGTGACTGCAGGTAATTACTGGTCATGCACAGCGTAGTGCATAAAATCAGTAAGACAATTTTGCTGAAGAAACAAAATCTTTTGGGATCAATACAAGACCTCATCAATCCATTTAGATACCTGTATGCCTATGTAAAACTGCTATTGGTTATTTGTTGTGGAAGATATTAGATACGTTATTCATGATTACAATAAAAACTCTGACATAATTCCCAGGGAAAGTCCAAGGAATCTTGGAAGCTAATCAAAAGTTTCTCTTGAAGAATGAGGTCAGAAATCTTCATGAAGCTAAAGCTTTGATTACCAATTAGTGCTATCTTAATGAAGACAGATATCAGATCACCTGGAGAGATGCTATTGTTATTACCCACAGAGGCAAATATTTGACAATACATTAAAAAAAAGTATAATGAATTTTCAATTACCTTACATATGTGATGTGTCATGTTAAGCAAAACAGTAAAAGACAGAAGACTTTTAACTATGTTATCGATATGTGTGCAGATATCCTTTGCTATGCTCCATAGCATTATTTTAGTGATTAGCAATCGCTTCAAGTGTAGCTTTTTTCCCTATTATCACTACCATTTTATATAGTGTTATTTCAAATAATCCTGTTTTTACCTGATTCTCAAATTATAAACAGTGTGAATTTGACCAGAAAACTAAAATCACAGCCTCTTTCTAGACTAGACATTTTGCCTTAGCACAGGATCATGACATGGAGATGCTGAGCCACTTGATGCTCACTCACAACAGCAGTAGGACAGTCATAAAACAGCTGAATTGAATATCTTATTTAAAAATTAATTTTATACAAAGATGATGCCATTTATCCAATCTATAGTTACCCATGTGAACTGTTTATCTTCAGCAGAATTTTTTAATGTATAAATACTGTAGGTATAATTACTAGAATTTTATTTGTGTGGAAATACTCCTGCTAGAATTGCAGAGTTTTGTCTATGGATATACATTTTGATGTTATATCACTTTCCATCCACTCAAGCAATGTAGTGATTAGATGTCAGAAGCACTAAAAAATTTTAACAGCAGAGAAATAATCCACAGGAAATATGAAGCAGAAGATTGATGATTTTAAGCATAGCCATATGTTAATTCTGTTCACACTCTCAAATCATCACCAGTAGAAACACACATACAACAGGTGAGTTTATATTAGTATCTGTATCTAAAGAACAAATCTGAAATTTCTATCATTTCTAACACTATGTGGAATTCAATGGAGCTAATAATACTGACTCATTTAAAGTTGTTTCTTACTGAAATTTAATGTTGGTTTAAGTCTAAATCATAGATTAAGTGATTATTATTTAATGTTTATATGTTTATGCATGTATAAATAAATGTATCAGTGAAATAGTTTTCATTTTGCACATCGCATTTTAAACTGCTAAAAAGACAGTAAAATTGCAGAATATTCAGGAGCCAAAAACAAAAAAAAAAAAGAGAAAGTTTGGAAAACTCCGAGGAAAGGCTGCAACGGCAGGGTCCACTGAGACAGTAAAACTGTCTCAAGAGCTACAAAAGGCTTTCACATTTATGGAATAAAAAGGATCAGTTGTCAGAGATGATAAAAGAAAAGCTAACCAGCCCTACAAGAAAAAAAAAAAAAAGTATATTTGCAATCCAGGTCAAACTTTACTGGTCAATCTTTGCAAAGTGTTGAGTTCAGCACTGAATCCAATAATGATATTGTCCTGGTTTCAGCCAGGATAGAGTTAACTTTCTTCTTTAATAGCTGACAGGTATGAGATAAGAATAAGTCTCAATAATTTTAAAACAGTGTATAATATCTTATTTATATGATTTAGGTAATGGTGACTGATGAAGACAAAAGACATATTCCCAATTCTTTCTACAGTTGATGTGAGGCATGAAGGTAGAGCTGGTTTTAGGAATAAACAATTTGGGCAATTGTTTGATGTCTAAAGGTGAGCTGGTACACTGTCACGTACTCTGCATTTGTTTAATTCACTCATGTCTATTTAGCCCACAATTTAGTGTATCTTATTTGCCCAGAAGACTTGCCTTCAGATAGTTCTAGGGATGCAGCAAAGTCTGTAAAATCATGGTGTTAGCACGTGGCCTTGGGATGCTCAGCAGAAGGTAGCAAACTTCAAATGTTTCTAACATTTCACTCGATATTCAGAAAAGCAGTTTTATTTTGAGTTTGCTTTTTTCTTTCATAACTTTGTAATTCTAGTCCGACCATTATCTAGTTTTAATACTATAGGAAGTTTTGGAAAAAAATTTCACATGCTTTATTAAATGGGAATGCAAATGAGAAGTGAGGAAAATAGAAGGGGAAGTCTAACATTAAAACACACCACCCCCCCCAAAAAGAGGAGCTTACTTATGATTTACTGGTGTTTACACTGTTTTAAACAACCATTAAGCATGTGACGTGCTGGATTTTAGGAAACTGGAGTGTGATGCAGCAAAGCTTTAGCAATGTTCTACTGTCTTTCAGCTTCCACATTACTTCTTTTCCTTTCACTGCCTATCCTAAACATCCATCATAACAGAGAATGACAGAATGGATGAGGTTGTAAGGGAGCTTTGGAAGTCATGTTGTCCAACTCCCTTGCTCAGGCAAGACCATCTATGACTGGTTGCCCAGGACCATGTCCAGATGGCTTTTGAATATCTCTCAAGGATGGAGAATCCACAACCTCCCTGGGCAACCTGTGCCAGTGTTCATTCACCTTCACAGTAAAAAGGTGTTTCTTGATGTTCAGATGGAGCCTCCTGTGTATCAGTTTGTGTCCATTGTCTCTTGTCCTGTCACTGCAAACCGCTGAAAAAAGTCTGGCTCCATCTTCTTTGCACCCTCACTTCAAATATTCACATACATTTGTAAGATACCCCTTGAGCCTTCTTTTCTTCAGGCTGAATGGTCCCAGCTCTCCCAGACTTTCCCCATAGGAGAGATGGTCTAGTCCCTTCCTCATCTTTGTGGCCCTTTGCTGGACTTTCTCCAGTATAACCATGTCTCTCCTGGACTGTGAAGCCCAGAACTGGACTCACTACTCCAGGTGTGGCCTAGCCAGCACTGAAAAAAGGGGGAGGAACATCTCCCTCAACCTGCTGGTCTGTCTAATGAAGCCCAGGATACCTTTAGCCTTTTTTACAGCAAGGGCACATGACTGGCGCATGCTCAAATACCTGTCCACCAGGACACCCAGGTCCTTTTCTGCCAAGCTGGTTTCCAGTTGGATGGCCCCCCATCATATATTGGTGCCTGGAGTTGTTTCCCTCAAGGCACAGGACTTTGGGGAAAACCTGGGGTGCACTCTTAGGTACTAGCTTCCAACTAGACCTCATGCTGCTGATCACTTTTCTCTCAGCCTGGTCATTCAGCCACTTTTCAACCTACCTTGCTGTCTGTTCATCCAGGTCGTACATCAACAGTTTCTCCATAAGTATCTTATGAGAAACAGTTTCAAAGACCTTACTGAAGTCCAGACAGACAATGTTCACTACTCTTCCTTCATTTACAAACCAAGCCAGTCATTTAATAACAAAGTTATCAAGTTGGTCAATCATGACTTCTCCTTGCTGAAGCCATGATATCTCTCCTGATTATTTTCTTCTTCTTAATGTGCCTGGAAATACTTGTCAGGATTAGCTGCTACATCACTTTCTTGGGGTTCAAGGTGAGGCTGACCAGTCTGTAGTTCCCTCCATCCTCCTTTTTGCCCTTCTTAAAGTTAGAGGTGACAATTGCTTTCCTCCAGTCTTCAGAAACTTCTCCTAGTTGCCCTGATAGATCAAAGATTATTGAGAGTGGCCTTGCAATGACATATGCCAGCTCCCTCAGCACTTTTGGGTTCATCCCATCAGAGCCCATAGATTTACGGATGCCCAGTTAGCTTATGTATTCCCTGACTCGATCCTCTTCCACCAAGGGTACATTTTCCTTGCTCCAGCCTTTCTCCTTGGTTTCCAGGACCTAGTCTTCTTGAAGGCTGGTCTTGCTAATAAAGACTGAGGCAAAGGCAGCATTCAGTATTCAGTCTTTTCCATGTCCTCTGTAACCAGGTTCCCCATCGCATTAAGCAATGGGGTCACATTTCCCATAGTCTTCCTTTTGTCACCTAGGTACTTATAGAAGCTCTTCTTGGTGTCTTTGACATCCCTGGTCAGAATAATTTCCATTTGGGTTTTAACTTTCCTAACTTCGTCCCTGGATGTTCAGTCAATGTTTCTGTATTCCTCTTAGGTTATCCATCCTTGCTTCCACCCTCCATGCTTCCTTTTTGTGCTTGAGTTTGGTTAGGAGCTCTTTGTTCATCCACACAGGGTTCCTGGTATTTTTGCCTAACCATATTCATTAAATTGGAACTCCTTTTTGCCTGGAGGAGGTGATCCTTGAATATCAATCAGATTTCTTGGGCCTCTCTTTCCTTCAGAGTCTTATTCCATGGGGCTTTTCCAAGAAGATTTTTGAAGAGGACAAAGTCTGCTCTGATGAAGTCCAGGGCTGTGAGATTGTTCTTCACCATTCTCCCTGCCCTCAAGATCCTGGACTCCACCATTTCATAATCACTGCAACCAAGGCCACCTTTGATCTTCATATTCCCAGTGAGCTTCTCCTTGGTGAGTATGAGGTTCAGTGTAACATCATTGGCTTCTCTGTCACTTGGAGGAGGAAGTTATCATCAATGTACTCCAAGAACCTCCTGGATTGTTTATGTCCTGATGCATTGTCCCTCTTGCAGATGTCAAGGTGTTTGAAGTCTCTGATGAAGATCAGGACCAGTGAAAGTGAGGTTGCCCCTATCTGTCTGTAGAGGGACTGATCTTATTCTTCCTGGTCAGGTGACTTATAGCAGACACCTACTGTAATTTGCTTTGCTCTTTAATTCTAATCCATAAACTTTCATATAGCTCTTCATCCATCCCCAAGCAGAACTCCATGCACTCAGCTCCATCTACTCCATCTGCTGTCTCACATAAAGGGCAACTTCCCCTATTCATCTTCCTATTCTGCCCTTCCTCATAGAGCCTGTGTCATGCTTGTAAGTCTCCTCTGTTCTTTGCAGCACATACAGCCTAGCCCCACACACCACTCATTTGATCTTCTCTTAGCTTTGGGACCAAACTGTGCATCTCTATTCCAAGTGCTTATACAGTTTGCAGAATTAAATTTTAGGACAGCTGGTAGAAATTTCCTTACTTGGATCTCAGTTTTCCTTTGAAGACAATTTCAGAACCCACACACAGGAAGAACAATTTGCTGTTGGATCACGCTGTGCCATAAAGAGAGCTCTACTGTGTCCCACGGATAATGTAACATTAATTTCTAGGAAAATTCAAGATTCATTTTCTTTGCTACTTAGGTAACAATATTTTATTTAAGAGCTTTGAGAGAAATGGCATTGTTTGCTCAATCATTTCCACGCTACAGTGTTTAGTCTTTGATATGTAGCAAAAAGAAAGGTTTTGCATTTGCTTACATCACAGTGATGGCCTTATATTCACAGAAGTTTAACTCCTTCTTTCTCAGCTTCTGCTTATTCTTGTCTAAATATTCCACCTCACTCCCCACAGCCACCCTCTGCAACACACACATATTGTAGCTCCATTTGGAATATATTTTGTGTCATTTTTTTTCTTTGAGGATACAGTAAATATAGTTAATACTTATGTAGCTGGCATTTTCTTTTCTATCTTCAGTGGTAAGAAACTTTCCAAGTAAAGCACAGCAGAGTGTGAAAAAACAACAAACCTTAATATGGTAAATGTAAGAAAAGACCTCATATCCAGCTACAGTGAGATGTTTTACTGAGAGGTTTCAACAAACTAAATTCTTTTGCTACAGGTTTGAATCTTGCTACCCTAGGTTACAGATGGATTTGGAAAAACTCCAATAACCATCAAGACAGTGCAGTTCTATCAAAGACTTTGGAATGTATCCTTCTAACTTTATGTATTTCTCAGTGGAGTAACAATTAAAGAAGCCTGCAATTTTATGAAGCAATATTTCAAGAGTTTGCCAGGCGAAAATGTTGGGCTTGATTTTTTTTCCACTGTCTTACCCTCTGAACAGTACTATATAAAATACTGTTCTGAAAGATATATTTTAAGACATGTCTTGTAGATGCAAATATTACGCAACCTGTTCACTGACTAAGAATTAAACCCTGCAGTTTTACAGAGAATCATTAGTTAGCCTTGGTAAAAGATAGGTAACCCATACCCTTGTCTTAAACAAATGTGGACTCACATAGGAGATCTGTATCTGTTTCAGGGTTGGTTTTTTTCTGTGAAACAGACAGTATTTGAATTTGTGAAGCACTGGTATTAAATAACTGATATGCCAGAAGAAAACCCCAAATCAATGAACAAGACAAAATGTACTATTGTTTTTTTTCTTCTGGAGAAAGTTTTTCATATTGAATAATCAAAGAAGCGCGTGTGCACACACACATACACACACAACCTAATAATTAAGAAGTAACACCCTCAAATAGGTGATTATTCATGGGCTGACTGAGCATGCAAGGGAGATGTTATATTCTGTATCATACTGAAGAATGGTCCAATTTTAGTTTTGCTTTTTTCCTGAATGAAAAAGAGAAAGGCTTATTTCACAAAACACTGTTTTGTAATAGCCAAAGTTATTAGTAAATTCAGATGAAAGCCAATTAATATTTTTGTAGAATAATCATAGAAAATAATTATAACAATAATGACTATAGATAAAATTAATAACAACAACAATAGGTGAAGGAATAAAGGAACAATAGCTTTGGAGATACTAAAGAGGATTTGATTTTGAGGCATAGGACATACTGGAAACATCTGTGATATGGTATTTAGAGACAGGGGTAGAAGTTTTGTGACTGAATTATATAGTTTTGATTCTCCCTCACACCTGAACACCTGCAGCACTATCTGGAAATGCCCTGTGGTTCAGGGTTTGCCATATTTACTTTAAAAAAAATGTTTGTTTGTTGTTTGTAAATTTCTGCACTTAAATGATCACATTGATCACCAGTTTTCAGTCCTTGTGGCTTCCATTATTACAGGTAAGCAAGATGTTGCAGCTACCATGTCTGGTTTGCCACCTTTGAAAGTTACTTTCATAATGTTATAATTTGTGTAGGGCACAGATGTTCACCTCTATTCACTCTTAAGTACAGAAATATACAATATTTTGTTGGAAAACTCTACTACAACAGTCTGTATATAAATCAACTCCAGACACCTAATAGAAAGCTAACTGCAGGGAGAACTACAGCAAAACATAGTAAATCTGAGGTTGAAATATGCTCTTGGCTATCTAGGCTGTAGTTCCACTGACCTTAAAGAGCATTTCCCAGACATCATTCTGCTTTTTGATTTTAGTCAAGAGTTTCTTTGACCCCTCCTGAAAACATTTATCATAGGGCTTATTCACATTAAGCATTGGTTATTTATCAATGTCTTTCAGAGCAGAAATTATTTTTATAATCTGTTACTAGTTTTTGCTTTTGTCTCAGAAAACACATATAAAAATACTTCTTAGGGTTAGAATTTTGGATTAGCCAGTGGAGACTAAAATAGTGGTACAGAAGGAGACTTACATACCCAGAAAACACAGACATAAGGCCATATTTAAAAGAAGTCCAAAGGTAACCAGATACAGGAATAAACAGGTCAAACACATTTTAAAAAAATCTCATTGCAGAAGAGTTGTCTGAAGGCATGTGTTTACAGGATAAATACAGGGGATTAGAGTAAACACAGGATAAATACAAGTTAGAGCAAAAAGAAGCCTACTTACTTTTGAAGTCACTGGCCAAAGAGTTTAGGGAGTCTATTGTGTTAATACAAAGTATATTTGTCGAAAAAGTACACTCCAACCAATAGAACATTTTAATATCTTTGAAAATGTCTATCTTTTAAAGTATTGTTATTTCATCAACTGATTTATTTTTACATACTAAAAAATATTTCCACATCAAAAGAGGAGATTTATAACATGCAGAAATAAATGTTACCCAGGAGATGAGACAAAGACAGAGAGGGTGTTATACATTTAAAATGTAATTTGCTAAAAAATGAAAATAATGTTTAATTACGGATTATTATTGGTGGTTCCATTTATATCAATTACATAAATGTTCTAAATAATGATCTAGTGATTTTACTTTAATGAATTTTAACCATTTCTTCAGAATTCATCAATATATTATTTGTATAGTTAGCAATAAAGAAGATATAATAATAATTCCTAAAAAAAAATTTCAGAAAGGAAAGCATTACATCAGTTTCTAAAGTTTTACACAGTCTGGAGGCCTGTCCTGAGCAAAAAAAAACACATTTCAAGTCAGGGAACTTCTATCAATTTAATTAATTGCCAATTAGCAAACTTTTGGTTACTGATTCTGGTATTGTAAAATAACAAAGAAACAAATGAACAAACACCTAGAAAAAACATCTTTCCTCCACACTTCCTGGTTTCCAGTTCCCCAGCCACATGTTATACCTAGTCCCTTTGGTAGTGTGACAGGCAGTGCAGGAGTTAGACGTCAGTGCACTGTGGGATCTATTCTGTTGCTCTGGTGTTGTTTCCTCCATCAGCTGCAGACCCTTTGCAGTCATAGCACCTCCTCAGCCTCCTCCCTGTCCCTGCTTGGGGTGGCTGCTTTTGTTCCTACCCTGCTCTGGGCCGCTGATTTTCTTCAGTGTTTCTTCTTCTCTGATGACCCTCCTGCCCCGGAATTTCTTGTATCACTGGCTGTGTGTCTCTACCTGCGCGAACGTCTCTTGAAGAGTCAAATCTGACTAAATATTATCTTATTTGGTGAAATAAGTTCATATTTTTAAAATTATAAATGAGAACGGAGCCTCATGAAATCTGGGCATCTGTCCAAACATACATAGCTTTAACTGCATATTGAAATGATCCTAAACCTAGGGAAATCTATGTCCTAAACTGCTTGAAAGGTTACTGTGGCCAGGTGTCGTGAATTGGCATAGGAGTAAGGAGAAGAGCATGGACAGTCACCAAGCAGGAATACTAATGAGGGAAGAGAATAGAAATCAGCCTGGAGGACAAATGTCATGATATTTGTGAAAAGAACATCATACCACAATGATGTGCCTAAAATTATATGTTTGATGAATATGAAAGAAGAATACAAGGTTAAGTAGTGTAAATAAAAAAACGATAAACCGATCCTAACTAAGCCTTGTTTAAAACAGTGAGTGAGGACACAAGAATTATCTTTATATTTTCCTTATCCATCTGCCTTAAATTTATTTTCAGCCATGAATTGTGACTTCTAAAGCTCTGGTTTTGGTGATCCAAGCTGAGATGCCAGAATGATGGCCAGATTCAGAGTATTATTCACTGATTTAGTACTGAATACTGCTTTGAAATCTGGGACTGCTCAAAATGCCTTGCATAACACTCTCTTTCTATTTTAATTTAACAGACTGTCCTGGTTTCAGCTGGAATAGAGTTAATTTTCTTCTTAGTAGCTGGTACAGTGCTGTGTTTTGGATTTGGTGTGAGAACAATGTTGACAGCACATGGATGGTTTTAGTTGTTGGTGGGTCATGTTTATATTAAGTCAAGGACTTCTCATTTTCTCAGGTCCTGCCAGCAAGAAAGCTGGAGGGCCACAAGAAATTGGGAGGGGACACAGCCAGGTCAGCTGGCCTGAACTAACCAGAGATTAATTCCATAGCATGGGACATTATGCTCAGTATACAAACTGGAGAAGGAGGGTTGGCTGGAGCTGCCACCTCCGGGACTGGCTGGGCATTGGTCAGTGGGGGCTGGGCAGCTGTACTGTGTATCACTTGTTTTCTTTTCCCCCTCCCCTTTGGATTTTATTCCTCCCCCCTCTCCCTCTTTTTTTATTATAACTGTTATTGTTCTTTCATTTTTATTTTATTTTCAATTATTAAATTGTTCTTATCTCAGCCCTTGAGTTTTACATCCCTTTCTGATTGTCCCCGTCCCTCTGGGGGAGGCAAAGTAAGCGAGCGGCTGTGTGGTACTTAATTACCAGCTGGGGTTAAACCATGACACAGACTTCCTATGTTGTAATTGGGTTATTCAGAGACATTATTATTATTATTATTATTGTTATTATTATTATTATTGTTGTTATTATTATTATTATTATTATTATTATTATTATTATTATTATTATTATTTATTATTATTAATATTAATAAGAAATTATTAAAAATAATAATAATAAACCCAAACATATCTTTATTTTCATATTCTATTTCAGAATTTAAACATTGAAATGTTTAAATTAGTAACAGGTCAAATATTTTTCCCCTTGTAGTCCACATCATCCCTGCTATTGCAGCTTGTAAGTTCCTATGCTATAAAGTAGGTCACAAAGAAAACTAGGAAAACAGAGTTTCTTTTTAATCAGATTAGGAAGAAAATAAGTATTAAATTCAGAAATGACCAGAACTTTTAAACTGAATAATTTTAAGATTTTTTTTTACCTCCAAAATTACTTTTTCAGTCCTCTTTTTAAATTCTATTCTCAGTCAATCTTCTAGGAGACTATAGTTCTTGTCAAAAACACATCTTCTGCTGTTGTTAACCAGCATAAAGTTCAGTTTTTCAAGAATTAAGTAAAAAAGGCTGACCAATTGGCATTTCTCTGGATTTGTTTAAAACATGAGACATTCCTCAGGTTTTGCCATGTGTCTAATTGCACTAATACAAGTGATTTTTCACAGGTTTTCAGACTATTGAGTCAAAATAGCACGAAAAAATCAGTCATTAATTTAATGGTTTGAAGTTTGTTTGGTTTTTTTCTAGAATAACAAACATCATGGAATTTTGTCTTATAACTGTATTTTGAGAAAGCAGATGAAGACAAACTGGCTCCTTGCTCAACAGTTCCAGTCACAGAGCAAAAAAATGTCTTTTGTGTTGTTAAACTGATGTTTCTTTCAACATAACTAATATTTTTACATGTGCACCTAATTGAGAAATTTTTGTTTTGGTCAGATTATGTCTAGGAAATATTTTTTGCATGGGGTAAAGATATTACATATTTAGTCCTACCAAGTGGTAAGTACAGAAGAGAGCCTACTAGGAGCAATTGCCTCAAGCGAAGTACTGTCACAAACTTCAAATCTTTGATGTGTTTAGAAATGGTGGAAAGCATAAGGTGAAGAGTGAGGGGTGGGTATGAAAGGGAACAGCTGAGTCCCACACTTGTTTCTGTTAGTCAGCAGAACTGACAGTGACAGGGTGTTAGGGGAGTGCATTCTGTAACCTTTCAAAAGGAGTCACAGCAATTGCTTTCACATATGTTCCTTAGATCCCCTGAGAATTTACTCATTGCATTGGACGTGGAGTGATTACTTTTCTCTCCCAGCATAGGCCCAACTTGTAACAGCCAGGATAGGCTTCAGAGAATAAAGATGCAGGCAAAGAACAATAATATTTCTTTCTTGTTGTTAGGCACTCCAACGCTTTCTTCACAACTGCCAGGTCACACGCTTACCGTTTAAAATAGATTTTATGCAGAATCCCTAATGTTCCTGTCTGATGGATCTCATCTGTGTTAAAAAACCTGCTTTGTTTCTTGCTGTCCTTGGAGTTTCCAAGACTGTAGATACTGCTCCAACCTGCCTTACACAAAGACAAAAGATTCTCTGCAAGTAATTTAATCACAGATGGTGGGTAGGCTAACAAGCAACTTGCCACACCAAGTGATACAGAAAGCTTAGATTAAAACATAGAGATTGCTTACTCAAAGAAATTGTTCATACTGACACTAGTAGGACATGTTTTAATATGACATTCATGCCCTTCCACTTCTTTTAGTATTGTATTTCCTTTAGGCTTACATGTTAATAGCCAGTACTGGTGTACCACTCTAGACTCTTTGAGGAAGAATGGGAGAAGGGTCACAGAGCACTGTGGCTTCTTTGATAGGAAGAATGTGAGATTTTGGTGGGAGTTTTTTCCTCCTCAGTTTTGGGTCCAGTGGGGGATTTGTTAATGTATTTCCTACAGGAGGAGATTTAAAAAAAAAATAAATAAATATAGAAAAGAGGAAGACAAAGCTGAAGAGTGGACAGGGCATATACAGTATTTTCAGTATTTTCACTGGTATAAATACTATATACAGCAACACCTACTTACTGAAACATTTCTCTGTTATTTTAACAGCTTTTTGCCTGATCAGCACTTTTCTTATTATTGTCTTTATGTATTTATGTAATTGGAAATCAGTGGTACTGATGCTTGGTGAATTAAAATGCCCAGTACATGGCAATACTGTGATTTTATAAAGGAAATTACCCTCAAAACTATTAAGTGCGGATCTATTCAGATTTTTCCTGGTCGGTCAGCAAGATCCAGAGATATTGTGTCTGGTGGAAGGCAGTGGTCTGCTGTGGCGGTTGCTTCAGTATCTTCAGTTTTTGGAATCTCTCTGTTCCACATCTTGAATGAGTTTGCAGATCTAGGCCAATAGCAGTTTTGATTAATATCACTTGGTCAATACTAGTATTTGATATGCCAACACTAGTGTTTTTTAAAATTGAAATGTTTGAAACGTTCAGCTAGCTGAGAAGTAAAAATTCTAGGTTTTGTCTGTCTGTCTCACCACCTTCCAAACTGCAGTATAATTACATGTTCTGAAACATTTGCATGTGGGGGATCAGATTCTACTCTTCTTTCTTGCTTATGTCAAGCCAGGGCAACTTCCCTGAGTAGCATGGAGCCTCACTTCAGACTTACAAGTTAATTTGTAGCACAATGAGGCAAACAGATAGTTTTCATTAAGAAAAAAGGAAGGGGTGTGTGTTTGTGTGTGTATAGTGCTCATTAGCTATGAAGTACAAAAAAAGTAAGAAAATTATGAGAATAAGAAAAATAGTTACTTATATAAATATCTTACATTAGCCCCCTTTCAACATTCATTTTCTTTGTGTAGTATAAACATGCCTCAATACAGTCATATTTAGAAAATTCAGGACCATCAAAAGGAAGCATGATACTCAACAAAAGGAATGTCAGAGAGGGAAGCGTTAGTGCCACACATTTCAGCTACAAAATTTTTGACATTTTCAAACAGATGGGGAAAATTTATCTTGGGATACAGGAAGGTTGGCCCATTTCCTTAAAGATATGCTTGTATGGGCCATACCATAGAAATCTTCATGATTTGTTACCCAGAAACAGTGAGATAATTTGTTATTTAGAAATGGATAGAAAATGGAATTGAAAAGTTATGAAGCCCTAGGAATAAAGCAGGGAACTGGAAGGCAACAGCTCAGCACCACCAAGTACCAATCAGTTCCAAAAAACAGAAGGCAGGCTGCTCCTTGCCTATTAACTACCTGTCCAGAAAAGACTTGGCAGGCATCTTATGGGGAACAATGAACATGCTTAGCCTAGCAGCATACCAGTCATAGTTTTCTATTACATATTTATTAGTCTACTTAAATTAAAAGTAACTGCTTAATCTTAAACAAAACATATCTTGCCTGCAGAGTCTCTGTGCATGGTAGAAGATGCCAGAACAAATGTGACCTGGACAGGAAGTATTATAATTTGGTAGGTTAAATTTATATCTGATACTGCAAATACTCTGCTGCCTTGCTACCAAATGCCTATCTATACTTTTCACAGCGTATCCATCTGTGATTAAATCTATAACATGCTAAGGGTACCTATGAGGTAAGTTTTACAACCAGCACAAAGACCGTTGTTAGGATAATAAAGGTCTTTTGTATTCTTGGTTCATATAATATGGTTCAATTAATAAAAATGAAATAAGATTCATTCTTCACAGTCTGCACAGTATGAATGGGTGTGGGAGGACTTGGTGCTTTGGAGGGCCATCAGATAGCCATGAGTTCAGCTAGGACATATGTCATATTAAAGAACTTAAATATGATGGTGCAAAAAAAAGAGACTGAAAAAGTACATAGTTTGGACTTGTTATTTCTTTTTTCTTTATTAAACAATTGTATTTTTAAATATTGTTAATTACTTCTTTTGTTAGACCAGGAAAAAATTTCTAAGGATTTTTTTTTTTTTCCCCTTGAGTCATATGGTAGATAATTTTATAATATATGTATCCCAGGGAAGGTGGTGTTTAGAACCACAGCATGGCTGACATTGAAAGGCACCTTTGGAGATCATCTAGTCCATCCTCCGTTAACCCAAAGTTGGGTCAACTACAGTAGGTTGCTCAGGGCCATGTTAAGTCAGGTTCTTGATAGCATCAAAGATGAAGATCCCATAACTACTCTGGTCAACCTGTTCCAGTCTTTGCCCACCCCTACAAGGAAAATATTCTTAGTTATGTTTAAATGGCCTTTTTTGTATTTGTCATCAAAGCAGAGTGCTAAGCAACAGTCAGAGATGTCCGAAGTTCCTTTTAGAAGGAACAAAGTTGGAGCCATCCTTCATCTCTTTAATTTTAGTGTAGAAGTGTGTACATCTCACAAAACCTAATTTCCAAATGCACTGTTGTTTGAAACAGAATGTAATATCTTGAGAGGATGTTTAACAATTTGCATTTATTGTCTCTCTTGTAGAAAATACTTACAGATGAAGACAAATAACTTCCTCTTCTAGTTGGTATTTTCTTCTGTATCTTTTTATCAGGTTTCTTCACATTTCTGTACACTCTGTACAGTAAAATTTAATAGAAAATTCCAAAACCTGGAAATATTAATTAACATTAATCAGCAGTAATCTCTTATTACTATCTGCTAGTAGTATAATCAGTAACGACTAGACAGCATTGGAAAGAATTGTGCTTTACATAACTTTATCTTCCCAAAAAATCAAGAAGAATGGAGACTATATTCAAAAAGAGTTGCAATTTTTAATAAGGTTCAGTTACATCATGGCTAAATGAAAGATGGCAGCTCCAGAAATTACTTTCATAATGTTAAGTCAGTAAGTTAAATTCTTTTTCATTGAAAGAGTAGTATTAGACAGCTAAAAATTGTATTCACAGCAACCAGCACAAGTAATGAAAATACTTCTAAGCTTGGTAAATAGGAAATGCGTAAGGAAGGAAACAAACAAACAAAAAAGACATTTTATGTTTATTATTTGTAACGTTGACTCTCAAGCATTATGTGTTTGTTTTCTTTCAAATCCTATGACAATCTAATATAAACTTCTCACATGTTCTGGAGAACAAAGATATACTTTAACATTTCTCCAAACCAATTAACTGCTTTAACTAATAATTTAGCACTGTCTTTTTTTCTACCTGTACTTTATCCTGTCTTGTAAAATCAAGATTTCTCGTTGCAATCTTTGTACCCAAGCTTCAGTAGAAACAAAGAATCATGTCTACCTTAGAATAAGCTCAAGAGTTAGTGCACTGTTCTGGGGAACGGAGAACGTGGAATCATTCAAGATGAAAAAAGTTCAGTGCAGGAACCTCCTACCTGGTAAGGAGTGAAGCCACTATAGACTATTCAGGAGCTAGTGCTATCTAATCTTCTGTGAGAAAGACCTATAAAAGGAAAAAAGGAAAATGTTAGTTTAAGTAAAAATAGGTTTTGGACTAATTAATTTATTTTTTTGATTTATGCAAAGCAAAAAGCTAATCAAAGAACAAAGAAACCCTCTGAATTAACTTTGTACAACACTTCAACTTAAAGTGAAACTATAGTGATGAAAATGCATCTTTCTATAACTTCTCTTACCTTTCAAAGTGTAACTTTTTTTCTACCTTCCTTAATGGAATCATCTTATATTATACCTTCTGTGAGTCACATAAAGTAGCATTTCCACGTACCTACCTGATACATTGATTTGCTACTGCAAACAGTATGCAATTGTTAGAGGTTCCACAACATCTATATTAAATGGATCATCTACATTGTCCTAAGGGAACTGTATGAAGTAACTTTTCTTTTCCACATTTAATATTAATGTGATATATTCTTCAACGTAAATGTTAGTGTTAATTGCTCATACAGTAGTTACACCACTTTCTTCTTAGTAACCTTGTACTTTTTTTCAGGTATTAGGCCTCTCCTTAAGAATTGAAGTTTAATTCATCTATTGCTTAGTACTATTTGGCACTTAGACTCCAAAAAGTGCATTTAAGGTTGCTTGCACCTTTGTGTAATGGTCTCCAGGTCAAAGAAAATATACACCTTCTGTATGAGCTTCAGCCTTCTAAAAATATAGGGCTACCACTGAAGATCAGAGACCTGCAGTTTATCTGGGACTGTATGGATGTGAAGAAATAATTAAGGAACATGCTCATCGTGTGTCATTTGTGTCAGTTAGGTAGCACAACTAGTTACAAAGCTTGCTCATAACTGTGTTGTCCAATCCTCTCCACTCTGAAGTCTAGGACCAATGAAAACTTAAATGACTTGTGAATAGATACTACATATCAGCTGAATTTGTTCTTTAAATTGTGGATAATCTTTTTAAGGGTCTGTCTGCATATGGTTTCTTCCACTTTCAAAAGATTGCCAGGAAAACACGTTTATAGTTAAATGCAGAAGTAATAGTGAAGGAAAAGTGACTCTTCCTGCCCCTTAATGCCTGCTGTCTGAGCTAGTTTCATAATCGGTGTTAGAAAATACTGAGGAACAGCTAAAAATCTTAAAATATATGACCTAGAACCTTGATTATTTGGGAATTTTACCAGATACTTATTTACATCAAACCAAACTTGCAGTATTTGAGTTTTCTGAAAAAATAACATACAAAAAGGGACCTTCTCAGTCCCTTAATTTCTAGAGGCTCTGTTCCTTTTTTGTTTTTTAATTTGTGAAGAAAAGGACAAAACCCCTAGTATATTTTAATGTTTTACAAAAACAATAGTAAGTTTCTACCTATTTTGATTTTCTGAGAAATTATTCAGATTATAACAGATGTCCATCATACTAGTTGCCCTTGAAAGAAACCAAGGGTTGCTTTTAAGTAGCAGTGGCCATTTGGACAGGAAAATAAAATTAATGACCTTTCGAACAAATTCGGGAAGGTGTTCCGTATTTTTGGCCACACATGCAATCTTATTTGAACTCTGAACTAGAGATTTGCCTACCATATAAAAAATTTCCAGAGATGTATTATTAAAGAGTAAGCATTTTTTAAGAACTGAATAGGTAGGATGCTTCTTAGAAAATAAAGTGTCTGGTCATGACCCTGTACATAATTATCAATCAAAATTCCATCTCACCTTTTTGCATACAGGGTAGTTATTCTTTTTTAAAAAATAAATCCTTAAAACTTGAGCTAATAAAAAGTTTCAGAAATCAAACATTTTCATAAATTCAATGTCATTAGTACATTCAGATTTCTCTAAAGCTCTCACCAGCCACTTGGAATTTGCATGTAGGTTGAATTCAAGGTATCCTGTAACCTTGAATTTTTGAACATCTGCCAGTCTGTTCAGAGGATATTTAGAGTTTCTAAACATCCAGAAATCCTGGACATAGAAAGGTCAACTCCACTGAGCGTATGGAAAGAGTCTCATGCAGAGGTACTTGCTGTGAAGATGCCCTATATATTTCCAGTAAATAAGATGCAAATATTTATGCATTATATTTACTGTTTATGCACAAGTGTTGTAAGTAGCATATGTACAGGAGATGTACAACATCTGGAACACAATGAGTTTGCTATCCATGAGTTATATGAAGTATTTTATCTCAGAAATGGCAGAAGTGTATTATCCATGAACACAGCTTACATAATAATTCTAAAGGACATGGAGGAGATGTGTGCTATTTTGTTTGAAACATTGAAATGGCCCAGGTTTTTGCTAGTGAAATTTACAAAATCAAATTTCCTCCCTCCCACCCAAAAAAGCCTCCAAAACTATGTAGACTTAATGCCGTTACAGGTCAAAACTAAATCATAGTTCATAAGTAAAAGAACATTCAGAAGAAAATCCATATCCTCCAGATTCCATGGGTTGCAATGAATTCTAGCATAGATCTTGTTTATGTTTTCACAGTCATCCTTCCTAAGCTTGTATATGTCTTTGAACTTTGCAAGTGAGAAACTGATGTGTTGTGTCTCTTCTCCATCTATTTACTTTCGAAAATCAAGTTAACATTTTCTTTCTGAACTGAGTAGTTTTAACAAAGTAGAGCCATTAAAAATACTTTTTATCTCTGGAATAAATATCCTTTTTTTGTATTGTTTTAATGTGTGTGGCAAAAGCAATAAATAGGTTTTTATTCCTTGATTATGGTGGCTCAGGGAAGTAAGTGATCCTTGATTTGCTTGCAGTGCAATAAGTTTAAGCTGTAAAAGTTTGTAATAAAAAATGTATGCATATAAACTTTTTTAGATTTGCTTTATGTCTCTGGGAAATTAGATACAATGCAAACCAGTCCATTGCTCATTTTATCCCATTTATACCCTTGAGTGATTCATAAGTATTTGGGTTATCTGTGATGAGCACTGTGGGGAAAAAAAGATCTGAATAAAAGTCTGTGTTCTCTGAAGCAAATCTCTGGCATAGATGGACCATTTCTCAGCAAGTTACTGTTACAGATATACACTATTACTCCCTTACTCCTCTGGGCAAACTTATACTGAGTACTGGCACCAATGGGCTTGAAAAACTGGAACATCTGTTTGAATCTTAAGACACTTGTTGACGGAGCTTAGTAACACAACAGTAGTTTGTCTCAGGAATGCAGAAAATTATTTGTAGAAACAGAGGCTAGAAACTGCATCTGCAATGCATTTCTTCTAGCTCATTTATACCCTTTTTAGTTGAATATGAAATCCAAGATGTTTATAGTGATGTTTTATTTAGATTTTCTGTGTTCATTGTGTGCATAACCACTTTCTTTGTGTTCTTTCACATTTTATGCAATTTACATTCTTTACAGCCTTCCAGGTTTTTCCAGTATTTCACTTTCTCCATCAAAGTGTACTTCTGTTTCCTCATGATTCAGGTCTTTCTTTTAAATGCTCCTCCACCGTGAAATCTATTGATATTACTCTATTCTTATGAACAGTGCTGTTCACTATGTAAGAACCTAAAGATATGGAAATTAATCTTTATTTATTTGTAACATGTAGCTCAATAATTTATATTTACAGGACCTCTGTGTATTTAGTCTCACATTAGGGAAGGAAAAAAGACCTGATTTAAAAGATGGCTAGCTATTTTCTGTCAGAGTATATGTGAAACAAGATGGAACACAGAGGTACCAACAGGTACCAAATATGTTTAGTTCCTGGCTTACATGAATAATGAAAGATGCTTTCAGTTCATGAGAGATTATGAGACACTTTTTAAATGTATTTCAGCTAAGTAATAAGGCATGGCTACATATATATTTTCTCAAAACTATTTGACAGAAGCTATGTCACATGCATCAGAAAAAAACCAATATTGATCACAAATAAAGCATTGTGTGCGACCTTTCTTCAGAGATTTTAAGTCCAGTTCACCCTAGTGTTCTTTTTAAGGTTTTCTTTGGATGCAGCACACTGAAAGGCACATTTGAGAATCACAGTAATGGAATGATGGAATCTAATTTATTTATTGTTTCTATTAATAACAAGTCTAGAAAGCCTTTATTTAGTCCTCACATTAAATAAATAAATAAGTAAATAAATAAATAAATTAAAATTTTCATTATATCACTTTGAAAAATGTAGAAAAGAGTAAGGAAGTATGTCTAACAATATTTATCTATTTAACCCATTTTCATTGTTATACATCAGCAAGGAAATCAAGAACCCCCAAACAAGGGAATTTGTCTTGGCTGTTAGTCCTTTAGTATTCATGTGCTTACTTCAAACTATTTATGTAACAAGTGCAATGGGAGATTCATGAAGGGAATCCCACACTAAGCCTTGTATCTTAAATCACTGTACTGAATTACTCCTTAGAATTATTTAGCTGCCTTTAAAAAGAAGCATAGGACTAAAAAAAATATTTTTTTTTTAAAATAAAAATACTTCTGATATTCAGCTCTCACTGATTGACTGCTCAGTGCAATTTTTATTGAAGTCTACAGGAAGATTCCTTTAGGAATAGCTTTCACAGAATAAGATTAAAATCTTTTGAAGGAAAAAATAACCTATTCCCATTCTTCCATTCTTATTATTTTCCTCTCCTCCCCTTTCCTTTTCATGCATTGATTGAAACTTTTGTTCCAGTTGAAATCACTCAATATTTCTACTATTTTATTCATTTTTTATAAAGTTCCTGAAGTCTTTGCATGTTGGAGAATTGTTTAGATTTTTCTTTAGTGGAAGCTGAATAATGAGTATTTTGCAGAACAAGTAAAAAAACTAAATATGCTTAATGAAAAATGAAATTAATCTAGTCAAGATTTTTCCCCTAAATACACACATATTAAGCATGCAATGAAAATATGAACAGCTTCTTAAAATACCGTCATTGTGTTCTACAAGAGTTTATCATTAAAAAAGACACAATTTTAAACAAAACTTCACTCATTTGAATTTACTTAGCTATAATTAGAACTCAACTTTTTAAATATTGTATAGAAGACGATTTAAAATTGTGGTTTTGAAATCTCAGGAAAGAAAATGCCACAGACACATTCCAAAGTGGATGGATACCAAAGGTCAAATTTGAAATAAGTATACTGACAAAATAAGCTTAATTAAAATATAATAAAAAACTAGAATTTATTGCTGATTTTAGCATCTGTTAACAACATTAAAGGAAACCTAAGGCATATCTAGTGTTTCTTATGTTAACAGATTATGAATATGTTGAATAATTTACTATTGCATGCATCACTTATTACAACACTGAAAATATTAGTTCTACAGGTCTGCTGGTAGATCTGCTGTTCACTCAGTCATAGATATGGATCTCAGGTATTTTTTTATCAATTATTTCAATTTGTTAGTGCTAATGAGGGGATGACACTGTCAGCAACCTGTTGCTTAGCATAAGCTCTTCTGTCACCTTTGTTAAAGAGGGTAGTAGGCAATTTATCCATGTTCTGAAAAGTTTTAAGATTAAATTCTCCTCTACTTTCTTCTAATAAAGACATCTATCTATCTATCTATCTATCTATCTATCTATCTATCTATCTATCTATCTATCTATCTATCTATCTATCTATTATCTATCTATAGCAGGGGTCCTCAAAATTTTTAAACAGGGGGCCAGTGCACGGATGAAGTGGCAGGCAGTCATCTGCGGCTGCTTGGTTTCCCCCCCAACCCCCGGTGAGGGGTGGGGGTGTTCTGTAAATACCGGGGGCTGGATTGAGGACCCTGGGGGGCCATATCCGGCCCACGGGACATAGTTTGTGGACCCCTGATCTATACACACACTTTATAAATAATATGAAGCCCTTTTCCACATACCAATAGTTGGTAATATATGTTGATATTCTTATGAATGGATACAAATTAATTTTTAATAAATACGTAAATACTGTAAAGAGATAAAATGGTCTTGTGTTTAGATTCTGATCTGAATGCAACTTTTTGGTTTGTAATTGAGTATAAAATAAAAAGTTTATATCATACATATTTTGTTCTTGGATTATGTTCCTGAAGTCTTGTGGTCTGAAATGCTGGAATTTTTGTTTGTTTGTTTAATTTCTGTATTAATGTTTTTCTGGTGCTTTATCCAGTGACTTGAAAACTAAAATAATGAAATTATTTGATCTTTTAAAAATGCAAGAGTGCTGTCATTTACCAAAAGTTATTTTCTTCACAACTTTTATTAAAAAAATTGTATTTGTTTATCTGATAAATAGAACAGCTCTGATATATTTCTGTTCCTTCCTGTCCTGGAGAGACATGAGATTCTGACACTAGTACAATGAACTTCTGCAATGTTGATAGTTTTTCAGCTGCTTTACCACAATCACATTTCTATGCAAATCTGCCGATGTCCCTCCTTATCTTCAGCTAGATATTGAGACAGTACTGTGACCTGAAGTAAAGTGTCAAGGATTTTCTATTTAAATTTCCATCATGAATAATGATAAAGACTGCTTCTCTATCCTGGCCATAAACTCCACTTCCTATACAAAGATGCATATTGCAGACAGCTGTTCGGAGAGTCCAAGGTTGCACTATTCTTTTCAGTAATACATCAATTACTTTTGAAAGCTTTGTGGGAGATCTGGAGGAAGATTTGTTAATTTGTGATTCAAGCTGCAGCACAGACAGAAATGCAAGTTTTTTTTAAATGATTACTAGTTAGCAGTCTCAGAGGTGAATAAACTAGCTAATTATGTTACTTGTTTCAGTTCAATAATACAGCAAAGAAACATAGCAAAGTTTATCCTAAGGAAGACATTTTGTCTATCCATATGTTTGAAAACAAATTCTTGTGTCATTCGGTTTCCTTCCAAATAGCAGCAACCTTCTACTACATTTATGGTAAAAGGGATTTCATCATAATCCTTTGGAGAATATTAAACAGTAATATAGCTCATTTTTTCCCCTTTCTTTTTTCAAATACAAATGGTAAGTCAATAGCAGCAAAAGAATTCCAATTAATTTTTCAAAATATCTTTGAAAATAATTAGAATTATTTCTCATATTTAATTCTAATCCTCCATGTAAGAAATCAAATTAAAAATTATATGTAGCTTTTCAAAGTTTTTGTTTTGTTTAGTTCTATATCTTCAACATTTGGCAAGTGTTTACAATATATAGTCAAAACCTGTTTTATTGGGCAGGAGAGAAGAACATCTACCTCATTTGCATATATGATTCTAAATCTTTTCCTCATACTTCTTTGTGTTTATGCAATAGAAATATGAACAAAACACATTTGGAATCATGATGTGGAAAATATTACAAGTTAGATTAGTCTCCTTAACACAATCTTCTGCCTATGTTCTCCCATGTTCCCCAGTGTGAAGACAGTAGTAGGATAAATGCATATAATTATGTATTTTTACCATCCTTCACACCAAAGAAAACTACGTTTTCAGTCATGTTCTAAAAAAGAAGTCTACTGTTTCAGGTGACTAAGACTTTCTTTGCAATATGTTCAAAATATTCATTATTCAATCAGCTGAATTTATCTGTAAAGCTTCCTTTAACACTGTTACTAGTCAGGCTGAACTGAGTCTTGCTCCGTAATCATCAATTCTGCATCACTGGTCCACTGATGTTTCACACCAAGCTCAACTCTTGATATGAGTTTCCTTAATACAGTTGTCCTTGCTTTGTGGAACAGAAGCTTTAGTTTTTAAAAACTAAAAAAGGGTTTCTGTTGAGCATGAAGTGTATTTCTGAAACAGAAACTGACAGCTCATGTACATTAGACTTTGAGACTGTTCAAGGCTGGCTTTTCTCTTCTCCTACAGGGCAGATGAGACTCAAACCCTCCAATACTTTTATTAGGTTGTCTTAGAATGTTAGCATTTCTGCTTCTTGTTTGTTTGTTTGTTTGTTTGACCTCTCTGATGCCCCATAAAGTCTTAAATGGATGCACACAAGAGGGAACCTTAATTAGAAGACAACAAAATTCATGGATGCTTGGCATCAAAGGTAAAGAAAACTACTTGGAATTTTGACTGACATTTGATGATTGAATGTTTTTTATAGTACTGTCAAAACACTCTAAGTAAGAATGTAAGAGTCTCATTGATGCCATTTGAAAGAAAAATCTACCATTGGAAAACTCTTGCAAGTAGTAGGTATAGTAGTCAGAGTCTGGACTGGCATGGGTTTGGCTAGAGAACAGAGGAAAAACGCGTGAAGATTTTTGATAACTTTGTGAATTAAATTTCACTGGAGTGAAAATGGAGCTATGCCATGTGGGACTGACCCAGTATTTTTGTATAAGCAATTGTGTTCTATAAAACATGAATTTATTTGCAGATCAGTACTATTTGGAGTTCAGCACTACATTCCTCTACTCATAACACTGGAAAACACAAATAGAGTTAAAAGTATAATTTTTTTTAAAAAAGTGTCCAGTAAAAGGAGATTTTTACAGAAGAAGAAAATATTTTTCTTGTTTCTTAAATATATCCTCACACACACACTAATACTGGTTGTACAAACTGATCTGCAGTATCTATAATTTAATGACTGATCCTAATCTTCCTGATTTCTGTTTTTCTGGTTTAATTTCCAAAGTTTGGAAAAAAGACATAGTTTGGTCTGTTCTCTCTGTCTGAAGAAAATGTGCTGCAGTATATGCTGCAGTATCTCCATCTACAAAGACAAAGATCAGAATGTTGCTTAGGGACTGGGGCACACATTTTTTTCTAGATTTAATACAGTTTGTGAGACCTAATCTTCATATTCGGTTACAAATATTTAGTCTACAAAGTAATAAAATTAGTGTGAGAAAAGTTGCCTTCAGTAGCTTCTATGTGAAATCTTCAATTACATGTTAGCAAAACAAGATGTAGAAGGAGTTCACCTTTCAGTCCTTTATATCCTAATTTATGAATGTGATGCACCAAACAGGAGATGTGCAGTATTATATGTATACAAAAAACATACTGACTTCATAAATCTTCCTATTTGCATTTTTAGAGGTAGACCTGCTGTTCATCAAGATCGTAAGGAAAAATAAAATAAAGGAACTACATCATATCAGTGATAAGCTCCATAGTAATTCTCTGAACATCTGTAGTAAGGCAAAAGTAGTAAAAAGTGGCTTTGTGTGCATGTACTGGACATGTATGCCACTGTATCAATATTTTTGTTTCTTCTGTCAACATTTTCAGCCTTTAAATCTCAAAACATATTTTAGAATAATCACATTACTTCCCGTTGTGTTATGTTTTGTGTTAAATTCAACACTCACTGGATGTATTAAATGTGAGTTTGCCTGTCAAGACTTTTCAATGGATTAAGTATGGAGTTGGCCATTGCATAAGTATAAACATCAGATAAATACTGAGACTTTAGATCACCCTGAAGTGGTGATACCCTTTTAGGTATACATGTAAACATTAATGTCTAAACACATTCAAAAATATATTTTAGTTATGCAATTCTTGTCCCTAAAGGCCTATGCATAAATTGAGCCATGGACTTCTGTGCCTGTTTCATTTGTTCTGGGCTTGAAGGCAGCAGCTCAGATTATCACACATCATTTGTTTCAGTGCAAAACATAAATAATTCTCTTAAATCCTATCCTGGAATTTGAAAAATTTTCATATGGAAAATTTGCCATATAATGTATAATATTGGCCAAATAATTCCATCATACTCAAAGTTAATGGTCAGATACTATGTACAAACTAGTAAGTACTAGTCTGCATCAAAGGCCTCCCTCCTATGGGAATGTATGGTTTTGAAGTCAAGATAAAAGGAGATTCATAGCACAACCATGTTTTACATTTTTCTTTCTTATTAACATGTTAAGAAAGCTTGTGGTATGCAAGTTCAATATTATCTGCAGTGCCAGAAGCAAGATCTTTGAAAACATTTATATTTAAAATACAGATAATATTTAGTGTCAGCTCAGTTTCACTGTTGGTTTGCTTTCTCAGTTTTAAACACAACTCAGTGAGAAAATTTAGTATTCTACAGCATATACTTTCCCTGCCTCAGTTTAATTGTATTACGAGTGCAAAATCTCAACTGTGGAATAGAAGCTGTGAATATTGAGTTTCATTTCATTTCAGCTAGAATTCTTAGTTTAAGCTCTGTTTCATTGTTAGTTTACCTTATAAAAACGCTCTCCAGCAAGCTGAGCTGACGAGATAATGCTGAATGGAGTATTTGTTATCACCCGCCAAGTACATAAACACTGAACAAAGGTAAATAACTGTCATCTCAAAATTAACATACTCTTCCCTAAAGAACTGCTGTTCATAAACATCTAATTAATTCAATAAAGGTATGACTGGTTATATTCAATAGAGGAGACTGCTTGGTTGTTTTGTCCTCTTATGGAGAAAGATGTGGAGGGGAAGTAATTGCAGTGGTAGCACTTCTGAAAATTCCTAAGATTTCTGTTCTGAAATAACTAGAATTTGATCCTTATATCACTTAAGTATTTTCTTATGCATACAGAATCTAAACCTATTAATACAATTTCCACTCAATGTGCACCGTATTAGCATCTCAGTATGTTACATATTACATCATCTTAACATAATGAATAACAGCTACAAAACTGATAATGGTGTGGTCATTTGTTTAAATCAGCACATAATTTTGCAGAAGGATTTAGAGAACAGCTTTGTTTTGTTTTGTTTTATTTCATTTTCCTTGACCTACCCAAGGAGTCATTTGAGCTTGCTTACTTAGCTGGGACACAGTATTATCCCCTCAAAGTCACCAGTATTTTGGAATTGATTTCTGTGCGAGTATGACAGATTCCTGCAGCACAGATAAAGCAAGGATTGCTTATTATATAATGTTTTTTTTGTATAGTAAGAATAACAATAACAATTTAAATTTCCATTTTTTTAATTTGAAAATATAACATTTAAAATGTTAATAAATTTTCCTCTGAACCAGCTGCAGCTGCATTGTTAAGCTTTTATAGCTGCAGAGTTAAATATACACATGTAGACTGAACTTTGAATGAATCAGGAAAGTTAGGCTGAAACCTCAGTAATGTTTTCATTATGTCAGAAAAGATCTGCTGTATTTCTATCTCTATTCCCATGGATAATTTAAAAATTATTGTAAAGGCAGTGCTTCTAAGTACAGAGAAACATCTTAAATTGAACATGATCACTTTCATAACCCCAAGCAAAAACTTCTATTAAGATAAATACACAGCCTTTCATTTTAACAAACAAAGGAAAAAAGTCAGTTGTGGGTGCTGGTTTTGGAAACAAAGACACTAAAGAGAATACACTAAGCTGAAGTCTGGACATCTTAGGAACAACCCTTTATGTAAGTTCTCTCACAGGTCAAGAACATTTAGGATATGCCAGCAAACAGCTTTAAATTTTACTACATATGCTAGACAATTTATGATTACTTTTAAATTTAATTTATTTCTGCTGAACTTGCTTTTTCTGTGGCCACAACTATTTTATAACCATTAAATATTTTTGGTGGGTTTCATAAGTATGTATATTGTATATTGACATATTTTATAATCTCTATACGATAGCAGATGGGGGCAGGGGGGCAGGGGAGGAGGGAGAGAGATGATGATGTTGTATGGTGATTCCCCCTAAATCACTTATCTGGTTTTATCTGCCTATTATAGATTGGTTTATCCTATTTGAAAGATGCCCAGTAGAATCCTTAGACTTATTTATTTGAAATCTATAAAAACAGTCACTGGCCATCAGAACAATTTAGGACAGTGTCAAGAGCTTGACAATCATACACTTAAAGTCTTGCTGCTTTTAATAAACTCAGTGTAAAATCTTTCTCAGATACTGCTTAAACTGATTAAGAAAAGAATTTGCTTTAGTGCATTACCCTTGGCAGACTACCAGGTGCCCACCAAGATGCTCTATTGCTCCCCCTCTTCAACTGGACAGGGGAGAGAAAATCTAACAAAACGCTCATGGGTTGAGACAAGGGCAGAGAGAGATCACTCAGCAGTTGACATCATGGGCAAAACAGACTTGACTTTGGGGAAATTAATTTAATTTATTAACAATCAATTCAAAGTAGGATAATAAGAAATAAATCTTAAAACACCTTCCCCTTACCCCTCCCTTCTTCCTGGAGTCAACTTGACCCCCAGTTTCTCTGCCTCCTCCACACAAATGGCACAGGGGGATAGGAAATGCAAGTTGCAGTCAGCTTATCACACTCTGTCTCTTCCACTCCTTCCTCCTCAGACTTTCCCCATGCTCTGGTATAGGGTCCCTCTAATGGGAGACAGACCTCCAAAAACTTCTCCAATATTCCATTTTTGGAATATTCCATAAACCCCATTCCATGGGGTGCAGTTTTTCAGGAACATAATGCTCCAGCGTGGGTTCCCCATGGGGTCAGAGTCCTGCCAGAAGATTGTTCCAACATAGGCTCCTCTCCATGGGGTCACAGGTCCTGTCAGGAACCTGGTCCAACATGGCATTCTCTCCAAGGTGCCACAGACTCCTCTGGGAGCACCCACCTGCTCTGGTGTGAGGTTCTTCATGGGCTGCAGGACAGATATCAGCTCCACTCTAGACCTCCATAGGCTGCATGGTCTTCACTCTGGGCTGCCAGGAAATCTCTGCTCCAGCAGCTGGAGCACCTCCTGCCCCTCTTTCTGCACTGAATTGGGTGTCCACAGGGATGTTTCTCTTACATATTATCACTCTTGTTTCTTGTTGTGCAGCAGTTTCCCACCCCCCCACCCCCCCACCCCCCACCCCCCACCCCCCTCCTTAAATATGTTATTACAGAGGTGCTGTCAGCATTGCTGGTTAGCTCAGCCTTGGCCAGCAGTGGGTCTGCCTCCCAGCCGGCTGGCATCAGCTATATTGGACATAGTGGAACTTTTTAGCAGCTTCTCAGAGAAGCCACCCCTGTAGCCCCTCTGCTACCAAAACCTTGCCATGCAAACCCAATACATTTGCTCATGATCAGAACTGATTAAGAAGTATCTGATGGCAATTTTTTTTCTAAACAGAAAATACAGCTCCAAATAATAAATCTTCTGTAGTGAGGTGAAACTGACAGCTCATTAACAACATTATAGAATCATAGAATCATTCAGGTTGGAAAAGAGCTTTTAAGTCCATCAAGTCCAAACGTCAATCCAAAAGTGCCAAGTACATCACTAAACCATGCCTCTAAGCACCACATCTACATATTTTTTAAACACCTCCAGGTATGGCAATTCTAGCACCTCCTTGGGCAGCCTGTTCCAATGCTTGACCACCCTTTCAGTGACAAATTTTTTTCTAATACCTGATCTGAACCTCCCCTGGCATAAATTGAAGCTATTTCCTACTTGTTAACTGGGAGAAAAGAGTCACTCCTACCTGTCTACCACCTCTTTTCAGATAGTTGTGGAGAACAATAAGGTCCCTCCTAAGCCTATTTTTGTTTAGGTTAAACAAACCCAGTTCTTTCAGCCATTCCTCCAAGGACTTGTTCTCTAGACTATTCACCTTCTTTTTTGCACTTCTTTGGACATACTCCAGCTTTGCAATCCCTTTCTTGTAATGAGGGCCCAAACCTAAACACAGTATTCAAGGTGTGGCCTCAGCAGTGCTCAGTGCAGGGGGGCGATTACTTCCCTTGTCCTGCTGACCACACTATTTCACATACAAGCCAGGAAGCTATTGGCCTTTTTGGCCACGTGGGCACATGTTTAGCTCATGCTCAGCTGGCCATCAGCCAGCACCCCCAGGTCCTTCTCTGCCAGGCAGCTTTTCAGTCACTCTTACCCAAGCCTGTAGAGTTGTGTGGGGTTGCTGTGACCCGGGTGCAGGACCCAGCATTTCTTCTTGTTGAACCTCATACAATTGGCCTTGGCCCATCAGTCCAGCCTGTCCAGGTCCCTCTGCAGAGCCTTCCTACCATCAAGCAGATCAACAATCCCCCTCACCTTGGTGTCGCCTGCAGGCTTATTGAGGGTGTACTCAATCCCCTTGTCCAGGTCGCTGATAAAGATATTAAAGAGAACTGGCCTCAGTACTGGGCCCTGGGGAACACCACTTGTTAATGGGCCACTGATTGTATGTAACTTTTCACCACCACTCTTTGGGCTGAGCCATCCAGCCACCTTTTAACTCAGCATAAAGTACACCCATCCAAGCCATGAGCAGCCGGTTTCTCCATGAGGATGCTGTGGGAGACAGTGTCAAAGGCTTTATTAAGGTCCAGGTAGACAACATCTACAGCCTTTCCCTCAACTGCTACACAGGTCACCTCGTCATGGAAGGAGATCAGGTTAATTAAGCAGGACCTGCCTTTCATAAACCCCTGCTTGCTGGGCCTCATTCCCCAGTTGTCCTGGACATGCTCAGTGACTGCACTCAGGATGATCTGTTCCATAAACTTTCTCAGCCCTGAAGTCAGGTTGACTGGCCTGTAGTTTCCCACATCCTCCTTCCTGCCCTTCTTGTATTTGTTTTCATGTTGTATTATTTTTTTTTTCCAAACAGGACATTGGGTAGTCACAATAAATGCAGATTTTGAATTTTGTGTCAGTTTAATACCAATACCGATACAATGTCAGCTGGAAGACATACATTTGGGTATTTATTGTACCTATTCTCCTAGATAGACTTACTAGCCAGGATACATGTTCCATTATAAATTTCTTATATGCATCTTTCAAGTTAGGTAAGCATGATGCATTATAATCACAGCTGTTCAGAAAGAAGGTGGCTAATGCTGTACGACTGACTGTTTTCAAAATAATGTTATTGTCAGATCCTCTTGAAAAAAAACCCAAAACCTGAAAGTTGATATTTTGACTTTTCATCCAATGAAAACAAATACTGAAGCTTTCTGTGTGAAAAAGTACAGAAATGTACTGTTCTGTTATCAAATTTCTGAATTTATACATCTGCAAAGTGTGATCTGCACAGTGTTGTACTTGGTTTGATAATTAATGTATAATAAATGTAGCTTATTTTCATGTTTAT
Source organism: Falco naumanni (assembly GCF_017639655.2). Lineage (NCBI taxonomy): Eukaryota > Metazoa > Chordata > Aves > Falconiformes > Falconidae > Falco > Falco naumanni. Next base: position 40,225,900 of record NC_054055.1, read on the forward strand.
ATAAATTGTGCAGAACTTGTTTCTCTAAGTATCTGCTGTTCAGTGATTATTAGATAGTTAATTTACTGAAATTGGTTGCTTTGAAGAGTTACTATGAATAGCATCCTTCCTTTACCTAAAAAATTAGCAAAGCAATTAAATTTAACAAGGTGGAAGAATCAAGAACAGAAGAAGGTCTTCATGATGAGCAGTAAACAGCAGCTGCTGCTACACTGAATATACTCTTGCTTTGCATTAGCTTTCTCATTACAGTAACTGAAATAAAACCTTCACAACATTTTGAGTAGGAAATATATTTTAATTTACAAATATAACCCCTAAATATAATATAATAGGCCAAGCTTATTGTACATTATTTCTTACTTCACTGTTTGCAAGGAGTGTTGTACTTTAGGGTCAAATTCTTGTAATGAGTGATAGTGGGGACAGGAGAAGGAAAGGACAACTAGAATAGAGGAAAATTACTGCTGATTGGAGGAAAAGAAGGACTTCACTAAAATATTCTTGGACTTCTACATTGATCTGATCTGAGTTTTATCTGCAAACCTAGACAAAATTAGTTAAGGTTGTTCATATTCTTATCTTGATTCACTTGGTGTGTTTAACTCCCATTCTTTCTGACTATGCTGAACTTGTACTCTGACTGCAAATTGCCATTGAAATATGGGATGTACAAGGTACTAAACTGGTTCAACTCCTTAGGTAGATTTTTTCATCTAAGGGTATGTAGGCATTGTGAACCTATAAAGAGTTTTAACTAGAATATAGATAAAACACCAATTATAGGTATGCCTATATGTGCATTTATCTATAAAAATAACCTTTTGAAATTACCATTACTTCCTAAAGCAAGCTTAGATGATTGCTATTATCTGTTTACTAATTTTTTTCAATGAGGTGACACACACAGGCTCACTGTGGGGAATCTTTACAATATCTTCCAAGTATTCTATAAGTCAAAGACTCTTATTTTCTGCTTCGTGGTGTGTAGTAAAAACTACAATTACAATAATCCGGAGGTAATTACTGTCTCTAAACTACTTCAGTTGAGTTTTCTTTCAACTTTACACACTAATTTCTCAAAAGGTAGTTCACAGCACCTGTTTCAGAGGGGAAAATCAGTTTATGAGATATCAAAAGGATTTTTTTCTTTATCTCAAATGAAACCAATAGGCTAGACTTGTGAACAAGTTAAGTATTTCCTGTGTGTAAAACACATATCCAGTTGCTTTGTGTGTACATAAAAAGAATTCTGTGTAAGTCCTGTCATGTTCCATTTGCTTGGGTAATGACCCTGTTTTATCTGTCCCACAGTTGTGACAAATGCATCTGCAAAGCTCTGTGAGTCAGTGCTAACTAACCTGTTTACAAATCTGTTTGCACTTTCAAATAAGCAGTGACATATAAACAACTAAAAGGAAATATCTCTCTGGTAAAGCAAGAGTATATAAAATATACACAAATTAGAAATGTGTCTACATAGTGATAGGAAGTTGATATTTCCACAAACAGCAGGTATTAATTATGAGTCCGTTTGTTTTATGGACAAGCAAGGAGCTTTTGAAAAATAGTAAAGAAATAATTTGTACTCACAACTCATAAAATGCAGTTAAAATACAGATCATAAATTTGCTGGAGCAAAAGGATAGAATTTAATCAGATCAGCAGTACTGAATTTAAGAGTAAAATCTGAAAATTAGGTAGACTCAGCACAGATTCACACAGTTGGGGTCCTCTAAAATCATTGTGTGAAATGAATATGTGCGTATTAGATTTTAGCATCTTTAGGTTACATTGAGAAATGAGCATGTTTCTTGCTGAATGTATTGTTTTGTCCATTTATTACATGGATATGAAACTAATTTTTAGCTCTTTAAAGACTGAGCATTTAAGTTTTGAGTACAACTATATCTAAGTTTCTTTTCTGATCAGATGAGAGTTTCAAAAGTTAGTCTCCCAGATGATCAGTTGTTATCTGCGACTGACCAATAAACCCAACTATGGATGAAAGCTCAGTGGAGATGGGCAAGGGTGATTTGCCCATGAAGCTCGGGGAATAATGTAGGATGTGAATGAACATAGCTGGCTTAATCACATTGGTAATGTGACTGAACTGTGTATTGCAATTGCTATATTTTGCTAAGTGTAACTTACATCCGTATTGTGTTGTCAGTACATTTTGTGTCACTCTGCCAAATCAAAAATCCCACGTAACATCCAATATCTTCAAATAAGTAAATTTGATATTAAGCATCACATCCTTCACATGTGGAATTCTAGAAGAACTTGGTCAGAAAGTATTAGATTATAACATTATCATGCTCTATTTCAATTTTAAGAATAATAATGTAATTATTTTTGGAAGAACCATGGCTGGAAATGTTCTTAAGGAGTGTTCCTAATACACTTTAATTGCTAATAGGTGTTTAGTTTATAGGAAGAGACTAGAGCCAGTCTAAAGTGAAAGAAATTGTTCCTTTGTTTCCTGAAGTCTTGTCTTCTCATCACTTTCTTCCAAAAGATTGGAATAGTTCTGGGGAGAACTTAATCTTCCAGTAAATCACTAGGGCCAGGAAAGACTAATATTTTCATCAAGTCAGATATACATAACAGGCCAGAGACATGTTAAAATTACAAGCAACATTTTTATGCTAAGAAAGAATTTAAATGAAGAAAATATTATGTTTATTTTCAGCACTTTTTTCTTTTAGAAAGTATATTTTCAGGCATATTCACCCATTCATCTAGTTGTTCCACAGCACTTGTTAATTATAATCTATAACATTTCCTTTATCTATCTATCTATCTATCTATCTATCTATCTATCTATCTATCTATCTATCTATCTATCTCAATATTTGATTGTTATCATCTCTTAAGTACTAGAGTGGGGATTTTTAGCAGAACAAAGGTTAAATGCTGATGCAGAATAACATTGTGCCCAGATTAATCATTTCAGGCAATATTCTGTATCACAATATTTAAAAACTTAAAATGCTGACAGAACTAAATTAAAAACAAAAGGCCTACTTCTGCAAGCTGTTTCACATTTAAGGAATCTCAGAAGTCAATGAAAATATGTGCATAGGTGTCAGCTATATTAGTTACTAGCAGTTTGGGAACTCAAAAAAAAGATTAAAGATTTTACTACATTTTTCATTGAAGAGGGATGAGTTCTTCCATGCCCAAAAAAGGATGTGTTTTGCTCCATATGGTAGTTTGTGAAAGTAAAATCCATTGTTGTCATACCACTGAAGAAATTAAAGTGAGTCAGGTGGCCATCTCTAACTGATTTTTTTCACCATGATTTAAGTACTTATATTTCTTATGAGCCTTCTTTGAAATTTTATCCCTCCAGGCTTTCTGGGTTTTCTCATGTTTATTCTGTGATTATAAGCAAAAATGCATTTATTAATTCTTGTGTTGCCATAAATCAGCAGCTACCTTTTTTACTTCTTTAATATCTTAATGCCTCTTCAAGAAAAAGAAAAAAAAATATTAGCAGTTTACTTTAACAGCTTCGTCTGCCTGCTAGACAAGTTAATAGAGATGTGGTGTTTGTATAAAGTGGGATTTTTCTCTGCAGTCACCTGTTCTTTTCCTTGATTCTTACCTAGTCTTTCAGAAAATGATACTGGGATTAATTTCATCTGACCTTACTCTCTCTTATGGCTAGCTTTAGGATAATTTAATTATCTGAACTGTCTCTGTAATGAATAAAGAAGGATAAATGCAGTCACAGAGTCTGTCATCCCTTATCAAGATAAAGAAGGAGCTCTGAAGCTGTCCATCTTTTTTCTCTCCAACTAATCTGTATTACATGTTTCTGAATGCATGCCTTTACTTTTGGGTGACTAGATGAAGTCTGCCTCTAGTGTATCTGTCTTGGGCTGCAGGAAGCATAGACATATTAAAGACAGCATTTACATATAAATTTTTGTCTGGAAGAAGCTCTCAGTTGGGATTCCTGGTAATGCCTGCAGTCAGACACTGATATGAGCGGTGGTGGACATTCTGTGGCAGGTCAACAATTATAAGAAATAAGTAAGTGTAATATTATACCATTTAGCAGGAAAAGTCCATGGTGATGCAGACAAAGGATCAGTTGGTATTTATTTTTATAGAATAGTGCTTTGTAATAAGGGCAGTCAAATACTTCCAAAACAACAACCTCCCACACCACCCCCCAACACCCCCCCACACACCCCCCCACTGAAAATGGTGTTGATTTAACAGTATCAATAATTATATGGAAATGGAGTTAGTGTGGCAGCTTGGCAACAGGTTGGGCCTGATCAGATATTGCTTCCCTGCAGATGGCTGCCCTACAGTTGCCTTTTATGGGCAGTGTGGTTACCATGTCAACAGCAACAACAAGCGACTCTGAGCCAATCAGAAGCAGGTATGCTGTACCCACCCACCCCTGTGCCTGAGGGGTCAGGAGTCACTCAGGGGAGGGTTCTGCCAGAGGCTATTGGGTGCCCCAAGGCTAATGGTGAAGAGGCCCTCAGGCCGGCTTCAAATATGGTCTGGTAAAACCAGATGGGTTCCATTTAGACAAATCCTGCATGACACAACATCTGGAAGCTCAGTAAACGCTCAGAATGTGTTCAGTAGAAAGCTGCAACCTTCAGACATGTGGTTCTTGAGGTAGAATCACTTAGGCGATGTGGTCTCTGAACGATAAATGGGAACAATGTGTGAGGAGAAAAACAACAAATGAAATCCTCCTTCTCTCTCTTTTGAAAGATCATACAGTGTAGTGGTTAGGATGATTAGCTGGGACACTTGGTACTTGGATGCATTCCTATGCTGACTGGTTTATTGTAAATTATAGAAACAATATTATTATTGGGACTAGAAGTCAAATCCATCCCTCACAGCTCAGTGCTCTAATATGTTTGATACAAAATTGTTCCTTGTCTTCATGATCTGTCTTCTTCTGGTTGTATGAAACTGTATTTGTTACTATACAGTGCCAGAAAGGAGGCAGGTGTCTTCCAGCCTGCACTGCATTAAAATGAATAGTGTACTCGCCCGGGCCACAAGAATTTGATTCCTTTAAGACTAGGTGAGTTACAGTCTTTTGTGAACTGATCTCAAAGTATGCAGGGCTATGGAAATCCCTCCAGACAGCAAAAATGTAGTCATTTGTTGCTGATACAGCTTTCGGCCAGGATGCAGTTTTACTACAGCTGCCTCAAAAGCTGTCTTAGTGTTTCCAGCCTTGCTGGCAGTAAGATCCTAGCAATGGCCTGACATCTCCATCACTCCACATTTTGCTGTGAAGTCAGACTGTGCTCATTCTCACACAAGGAAGAAGCAATAAAACACACTGCCAATAAAGTTACCTTTGTATAGTTCCTGACAAGTTAGCAATGGAAAAGCCTTATACAACCACTTCCCTTGTATTCCATTAATCTGTATGCATTAAAGAAAACCATTCTGCCCAGCTTCACTTACTACAGAAATAACGTTGCTGAGCTCCACCCCAGTATTGGCTACAACTGGAAAAAATATATCCACTTTTTTGGTAATCTTTTTGTCCAGATTTGAGTGTACTTTTGTCAAAGGAAAAAAATTGTTTGCTTTATCCAGTTTCACTCAGTGAAGAAAGTGAAAGTGATAAAAGAGAAGGAAGGAAGTAAAGAGGAAGCTTGTTAACTTTGCTGCCAACCTGTTATCTAGAAAATATACAAATGGATAATAATAGTAATAATAATAATAATAAAAAAGAAACAAACAAACAAACAAAAAAAAAAACCACCACAATCCCAACCCTGCAAGCTTTGTATAGCTTTTGACGAAAGTTTTAGAGACAGTATAAGGAATTCCATAGTAGAACAAAAAATGACACAGTATAAGGATAGCACATCTTGATCTGCTAGAGCCATACCTCACTGAGAGAGTTTACAATTGTCTCCCCAGATATTCGGCATCAGCTTGGAGCATACTGACATGTTTTACCAGTAATGTTGCCTCGACAGCAATTCCTTAACCTATTTTGCCTATTCAAATGTCACTGACCTTGTTCATGGACAAACTTGTCATCCTTAAGATGGATGGAAATATTAAAGCGAAAAGGGCTGTTTCAGGAACATATAAATCAAGGTCATCAGTTGTTCTCATCACATGCCCCAAAGACCAAGCACAATTTAGTGTTCTTATAGCTTAGCTGAAAGTATTGAAAAGTTCAGAGTGTTTTTTTTATTATTATTTTACATTTTTACTGTCAACCAGAAAAGAAAATTCTAAATATCAATGTTTTCTGAGGAAAAAAGGAAAAACCTTCCATAGTGTCAATAAAAACATTTACCAAAATAGTACTAAAATTTAAAAGCAAAATGTTAATGAGAAAAGAGATCTCTGACATGACCAAGGTTATAATACATGATATTATAAAAGTTAGGAAAATTATTTAGTGAGGCACCAGCCACTATACTATGCATTTAAATTCTTTATTCCAGCACCTATTAACTGAAAAATGAACATCACAGGTACCTTTTTCCACAAAATGTTACAATAATATTCTTTAGAAACAATAATTTAAAAATATTATAAGCTCAGCATGGGTGTCTCTCTCCGGAGAATAATCTGCATTTGTTATATTTAACATCAATGTACAACTTGGGCTTCAAGTTCTGCAGACTTAAAGTTGTAGTGCCTAATCTAGTATTTTTCTGAACCAAATATACAAAGGCGGAGGAATAGGTAAAAATAAAAGTTTATGTGCAGGCACAAAATATCTGTTACATTTAGCTGAAAGTAATTTCTGATGCAATAGCTGATGCCTGACCATGGGGAAAGCATAACATTTCAAAGAGTTTATCTTTGTGGGAATAAGGGCATAATGTGCTTCATAACTTAGAGCATTTCCTTCTGTTATATAGTAATTGGATCCATACATTCTGCTTGTACTTGTATTCACACAGCAGAAGCAGCAAAGGAGGAATTAGAAGTCCATAGACAGCTGAAGAGCTACGATCTCATTAGGACTGTAGATATGTGGTGGGACTAGATGCTGTAATGGATGGTTACATGCTTCTTAGAAAGACAGCTTGGGAAGATGAGGAGATGGGGCTGTCCTGACATAGCTTAATGACATGAATGAGCAGACAAGGGAGATGTTCTGCTTGTCGTGACTATTGCAAACAAGGAAAACTTCATTGAGGATGTGAAGCAAGCTTGATGTAGTGAATTTTATAATCTTTCGAAAAGTTATCAAGGCAAACAGCAGAATCATGAACTCTGGAGTTTAAGGAAGGAAAATTTGGCCTTCTTCAAGAATCTCCTTGGCAGAATCCCTTGGAAGTCTTCCCTGAAAGGCAAAAGGTCCAAGCAGAACTGGTTCATCTTGAAAAAGCAATTTCTTCAAAGCACAAGCATTTCTTTGTAATGTTCAGGCTAGCCAGAGCAGCAGAAGACTGGCATGGAGAAACAGATAAGTACACAGAAAAAATACAGGAAATCAAAGTGAGAATGAGCTACCCAGAAGGACTACAGAGATAATACTTGGGAATGCAAGGATGGAATTAGGAAGTCAAATCTCCCTTGGACTTAAAGCTAGAAATAAATACATAAGGAAACAAGGAAGGGGCTTCTATAACTTTGTCAGATGAAAAAAAAAAAAAAAAAACCTCCAGAAAAAAAATCAAAGAAAACTTTGGGCCCGCTAATCAATAGAACAGGGTGCCTCATGACAAAGGACATAGAAAAGGCAAACATACTTAGTGGTGTTTTCTTGTTTTTATTGATTACCCCCTCTCCTGGTTTCCACTGGTCAATTCTTGCCTCTATCTTCTTAGTTTCCAGAGCTATTTCCTTCCAAACAAATGGAATAAAGCATTACCTACAATCAAGAAAAATACAGCTAAGTAATGTTCAAAGCAGTAGGACAAATACAGGTCCATGGAGAGAGGCAGGATGTACCCAAGGGTGCTGGGAGATATGGCCAATGCATTACAAGGCTTTTTACTGTGATATTTAAAAAGTCACAAGAAAAATCACATTAATCTTCAAGACTGGAAAAAAAAGAGGTTCTGGAAAACTGTGGTGACCATTTTAATCTCAGATCCCAAGAAGATTGTGGACCAAATCCTGGAATTAATTTCTTGAGAAGAAAAGAACATGATTGGTCAGAGTGGATTTCCCAGGGGAAATCATCCTTAACAAACCAGATAGCCTTCTTCAATGAAATAACTAGCTCAGACAAAAGGACAATGTAGAAGTTATTTATCTTGACTTTAGCAAGACCTTTTACGTACTCTTCCATAGTACCCCTGGAGTCAAAACGATGATAGGCTGGAGAAATAGACAATAAGGTCGGTGAAAATTGAATGGTCTATCCAAGTTAAAAAATTGTCATCAAGTGTAGAAAATCCAGCTGGTTCCTTATTATTGGTGGCATGTCTCAGAGATCGATACTCAGCCAACACCACCTAATTTCTTTATTAGCAACCTGGGTGATGGCATAGAGTGTCCTCTCAGCAGTTTTGCAGTCAATACCAAATAGGAGGAAATGGTCAATATGCTGGACAAGGCTGCTTTTTAGAGGGACCCTGAGAAGATGGAGGAAAAGACTGACTGGAATGTCATGAAGTTTAAGAAAGGCAAATGTAAAGTCTTGCAGCTGGAATGAAAAAAACCCAGACAGCAGTTAGGATTCAAGCTGACTAACCAGAAAGCCCTTTTGTGAACAAGAGTCAGCAGTTTGCAGTGAAGGTCATCCAAAGTCTTAGCTATAGCTAACAGGTTGAGGGAAGTGATTTTTCTCTATTAGGCAATTTTGAGATCACATATGAACATCATGTCCAGTTCTGTGGTCCTCAGTACTAGAAAAACAAGGCTGTAGCACAAGGCGTGTGAGGAAAAGCTGAGAAAACTGAATTTATTCATGAGCACAAAGAAGGATCTTGCTACTATCTGGAAAGTATGATGATGATGGAACCAGATGCTTCCTACTGGTGCACAGGGAAAGAACAAGAAAAAACAGATCTAGCTTGGAACAGTGGAAATTCTGACTCAACATGAAAAAAAGTTGACCACGAGGGAGAGCAAACACTAAAACAGGTTGCTTAGAGACACTACGGACTCTCCATTTTTGGAGATTTTCAAAACTCAAGCAGACTAGGGGCTGAGCAGCCTATTCTTAGTGAATGCACTTTGAGCAGAAAGTTGGGCCTGGTGACTTGCAAAGGTCCCTTCCAATTTGTATATTTCTATGAGTAAAGTTGAAAGAGAAACACAGATTTAAAAGAAAAAGAGATTACTTACTCTCTTAGATTTTTCATAATATACACTATTTAAGTACTGGGGGAAAAAAACTCCTCTATTCAAAAATACAGAAAAAAAAAAAAAAAAAAAAAGAAAGAACAAACAGAAGTACTATGAAAAAATTATAGCTGTCTATAAGAATATGAATAAGAAAAAAATATTGCGAAGTTACTATTATATTCCAAGAGTAAGTTTCCTCTACTTTTTTTTTTTTCTTTCTTCAAAACAATGGTTTTCTTCAGAAAAGGGTTTTTTTTTATTGTCTTTTGGGAAAAAATATTAAAATTGTTAATCCTTAGAAATACCAGGCCTTTGGGAAATCTGGAACAGAATGTAAGGGAGACATTTGCCTATGTCAGCTTTACTCTACAGAAAAGTAAACAAACCATAAAACAAGGAAATTAATATGCATCATCTTTCCTTGTTTCTTTAAATGACTCTTTCATGAGCATTAGAAGCTTCCAGAAACTCTCTATCGGATCTTGATATTTCGACATACCAGTTGTAATGATAACTAAAAGATCAAAATATACCCATAAAGTTTAGTGGAAATAATACCACTGTAAAATTCTCTTTTTGCTTCTCATCAACTTTAAGTAGCTTAGTTCATAGTGCACATTTAATAACTGTGACCAACCAAAGTATGTAGAATTAAATGCAAGCAAAAAATGGCCTAGATAGGTTATGCAGTGTTCAGTCTGGGAGCTTTTCAAGAGCATACTATTTATAATCTTAAGCAACCTGGTTTGACCTCACAGCTGACTCTACTTTGTCCAGGATGTTGGACTAAAGAAACCCCAAAGTCCATTCCAACCTGAATTATCCTGCTAACCTTGTACCTTATGCAGACAGTAGTATTTATGTTCTTTAGAATTTAACACAAATTTCTTCTCCAATTCCCATTCTATCGAAATTTACAAATTCTAGCACTTTTTAAATCCTCTGGAGAAAGAAATCCAGCACCAACAAAACCCCCCTCTATATTAGAAATCTCCATTATAAAATTAAATAATAATAAACACACACACACCATAAGCAAACAATATAGTTTATTATTTTCTTTATCACAACAGCACCTTTATTATATAATGTATCAGACCTTCGTTCTTTTCACTTCACAGGCTGGACTTTCAAACACTGAAATTAAATATAGAAAGGATTAATCATAACTGGTGAGTAAATCATATACCTAAATAAAACCAAAAAAGTCAAAACTGTTCACTGTTTCTCTTGAACTATTTAACTAATGGAAAAGGCAGCTTTAACAATGTTGTTTCCTTCAAGAAAATGTCTCTTTTACTTTCTTTTTTCTTTAGAAGATAGAGAAGTCTTTTTTACAGTACATTATTAATTAATATGACTTGCCTTTGAATCTCTCTAATTAATCATATATGTATAGAAATAAATTCACTGTCCTTCATAGTCAAATATAATTTTATATCTATTCTGTTATGATATTAGTTACTATTTTTGTGAAAATTGAAAAGGCTTACATCTCTCCACTTTGCTGGGTAGGATGTTACAAAACAGTGCTAAAAATTCACAGATCCCAAAGTATAGCAACATGAATAAAATTTACTTGCAACATTGTCAAGGAACCCTTGCATTTTACTTAGATTCTTTTCTCTTTCAGGTATATAGCTACCACATGGCATCTTAGTGGCTAATACAAGCCGTAAGCAATGGAAAAAGAAGACAGTGTGAGTATTATTCCACAGTATGATAAACTATACAGAGAAATAGTGAATAGTTGTAGTTACCAGAGCACAGGAGTACTATGAAATTTCTTGCTCTATTTTATGAAGCATTAAACTGTTCAAAATAACTATTGCTTCTAGATGTCATCTATAAATCAACTCAGTCCAATGGCAGCAAAGTGATAGATACCCACCCATCTAAGGGATTTAATGATAAGACACAAGCTAAAACAGTGACAAGGCAGAGATAAATGTTTGTGTTCAGATTAACATCCCAAGGTCAGAGTGTCTAGGCATATCAATGAGGAATTTCAACCAACACTTTAAGAATATTAATCTAGAAATGTATAATAGCAAACTGAAGAAGAAATTGAACTTTAATGAAGTTGTCTATTTTGATTGTCTAAGAAAATATTTACACTAAACTAATCATAGAGGTTGACAGTTGTTCTTGCACAAGGGCCTGTTGCCTGAAAATATCAACCTTGTCCTAGGTTTTAATGACAAATTTTAATTTGTTTAATTTTACAGGGATGTTAATAAAGCATTAAAGGAAAAATTGTAGTGTAAAGTCTTCTTGAATGGAAAAGTAGAACAAAATAATGTAATGTCATGACAGTCATGCACTACTAATTCTAAGATGACTGTTTTTATACAGTCTTGTTAAGGTTGTACAAGACTTTAACATTTTCATTTTTAGGAGTTCATAACAGAAGATAGTGGGAGAGACATTTCAAGAACATAGCAATTAATGTCAAAAGAACTCTCGGCTTCCTAAAACAGCCTTGTTGTTTTCCAGGCTATTATTAACTCTATTTGCAATATATGGTATTTTATTCAGGTATATACGATATCGAAAATACAATTTATACCATTAAGAAAATCTGAAAACTAGGACAGCATATCTAGTGCTTACTTTCAATGTTAGATTTTCAGTGTATATGATTGTAGTAGCTGTTTTAACAAAATGCTCAGCAATGGGTGCTTGTCTATCTGAGATCAGGGTAAAGCCCATAGGGCACATTCTTGTTTTGATGTTCGGTTTGTTTTCTCTTGGGTTTGGTTTGTTTTCTCTTGGGTTTGGTTTGTTTTTGGGTTTTTTTTGTCTTCTCTTTCTTTTTCCTTAATTTGTTATTTGTTTTTTTTGTTTTGTTTTGTTTTGGTTTTGTTTGTTTGTTTGTTTGTTTGTTTGTTTGTTTGTTTGTTTGTTTTAATGCAGTGCTCTTCCACTTTGTTTCTGTGCATTCTGTACATTGCAGTAGCAAGAAAAAAAAAAAAAAAGTGAAATCATGTCCAAAGTAACTCTCAAGAAAATCAATTTTGTGAAATGCATTGTACTAGACCATTTAAACTCTCTATACTCATAACTGAAATTTAATGGATTAACAAATTTTGGGCCCTGATGCTTCTGTAAAGACAAGATTAAAAGAAGCAGTAGTTTTTAAACTTCCAGAAAAGAATAGTGGGCCCTTCTGCTTAAGTAATAGATGACAGAGTTGCTTTGAAATATAAATACTTATATGTATGCATACATATATTTATATACGTAAATACATGCACACATACATACTCTCTTTCCAGGTGAATCATCCATTAAACTATTACACATTAAACAATTCTGAAGTATTAATTTCTGTTGTGCTTTCACAAAATTTAGATGAAGATAAATAAGTGATTTAGTTATTGATGTCACCTTGGCATACCTATTCCTTTTATACTTTTGTACTTTTATAGTTTTGTTCTCATTTTTCAGAGTTTTGGATAAGCTCAGGAATATCTATGATACATGTATATACACAAAAAAACCCAAAAAAACTATACAATATATTAAGCTATTATAGATATTGCAGATCAGTGAATGAACTATAGAGAAAGAAATGTTTATTTTGAAATAGATGAACAAGAGAAAATATTAATTTATTAAAATTATTTCCAATTAAGTAAGCAGGTATTCTCACAACCACTATATTGGAGGGCTGTCACAAGAAAAAGGAAAGGTTGCTGCTATAGAAACTGGTTCAGTCTTCAGTGGTGACTCTCAGATACTACTTACATTTCCCGAGTTTTATCATTCTGTTTAGGACAAAGTCTTAAACAGCAAATTTATTCAGAAAGGTGACCCAATAATTCCTTTAAATTTAGAAAAGAAACACTTCACCATACTGAACAGATCTTTAATCGTGACCCTACAACAAAGAGGAAGGCTGTATGGTTAAGCAAAACTGATTTGAAAACATTCTAACTCTTTATTATTCTTTAAGAATGTTTTGCTTCTTTCTTCAGTTTAACTTTGCAAAAGAGAAAGAAAAAAAAGGTACTTTGAGATGTGGGTTGACTAGTTAATTTGGCTCCACATCCTTAGAGAACTGAAGCTGTTGTAGACAAAATCACTGGAACCCTCTGCAGGCCAATTTTGATGCATTAAATCAGTGCAAGAAGAATCAGAAAATAATTATTAATCATTAACTGTGAAAAATGCAGACAAAAATGTTAAAATGATTGCAATCTTCATGTCTTCCATTTCATTGTTATTCTGAAAGTATTTCTGAACATTTGGGAACTGCAAAAGAACATGCTGTTCAAAGTTATAAGGAGGAGAAATTGGGTAGGAAACATGTTTCTAAAAAAAGGATTGGCATGACTGTCTGCAGGGAGATCAATGAAATAATGCACTGTATTTAAATGTTTCATCCAAGAAAAAGAGAATAATATTAATTATAGCCTTTAGCTCTTTTCATGGCAATCCTTTAGTAATTATAGTTCAAGAGAAAGAACAGAAGTAATTTAAAGATGTATTTCTTCATAAGATATTAAATTTTATTTTTTTTATTCAAAAAGAGTGCATTTCAAAGGAGGACTTTGTCTTTTAGATATACATTGTTTGCACAGAAGTAATGAATTAAACTGTAAAAACTTTTATTTAGTGTGTTATATTTGCAACTGCATCCATGATGGGAAAGTTGGCTATTGAGAGTATGTTAAATGTCATTAACTTTAATGGTACCTGCTGAAGACCTTAAATTTTTTTGCTGCTGAATTTTAATAAGAATTTTTATGAGGGTTTGCTTTTTTTTGTTTTGCGTTTGTTTTGGTTGGGCATTTTTAGTGGGCTTATTTATTTATTTATTTATCTTAGTACATGGAATGCTATCTTACAATATCAACTTTTATAACTATGTAGAAACTTAAGACTTTTAGTGAACATACAGTGACATAGTTAGGAGAGAACAATGTCTTTAAAGGCCAAACTCAAGACAGAAGGAAGGAGGCTTAAGTTAGAAAATGTAAGTGAATTAATGGGAGTTTGCATGTAGTGTCTCATCACACAGACATGTAGATGCCCTTATTTAAAAAGGTAAATGATACATCAGACTGCTAAACCACATCAAGCATTGTGCTTACATAAAAAACACTCTGAATTCCATTTAAGACTTGAGAGATCTGGCTCACCAAATTCACTATGGTTAGTTATTTAATAAGAACCTTGTAATGTAGGATAATGTGTCTGGATACTCTTAATTAAAAGATCTGGTAATCTTTTTAATTTTAGCCAGCTGTTTAGAACTGTAAACAATTCCTTTATTAGAAATTTGAGTAGCATCTCATGAATGCACTTGTTAAGCACTGCTCAACAACAACTAAAACATTGCTGTGTTAAGAAGACTGTTGCAGTCACAAATCCAAAACAGAGCGTCTTATGGGCTGCTGTGAAGATAATTAACTCCCAGCCAAAACAAATACACTACCAAAACCATCTATTATGCAAAGCAGATGAGACAGGAAGCAGTCAGTGGTAGATGGTCTCCTGACACAGACATTTATTACAGTAGTTATAAGTGAAATCCTTCTTACGAAGAATACAAATGAAACATAGCATCACACGAAGTTCTCCGAACATAATTAATTGTCTAACCTAAGATAGCAGTCTAGACTTTCACAATCAACTGTGAGAAATACGTGCTTTCAAAAGACTATTAACCTTATTGCTGTTGTCTTAAAAGACTATTAACCTTCTTGCTGTCGTCCCACTCCTTTTCACAACTGGGGCCTCACATTTGTGCTTGAACAGTGACTTGCTTTCAAAAAAAAAAGATAAATATCCTTCCACTGCATTCACTCACAGCTAGTTCTTAACCTGTTATATCAGCCTGTGCTGAATTAATTCTCCTGGCTTCCAAAGTCCACATTTTGTCAGGCTAGGACTCAGGTATATCATCTACTAGATATGAACCCTAACCACTAGATTATTAGGATTATGCAGAATATTTAAATTGGATACATGCTACATATATTTACATGTCTATGTTGGATGTACCAGGAGGATTAGATGGCATGTAAATGTTCATCTTGGTTTGCTTTTGGCAACATACATGCCTAAAGTATGCTTAAATTGAATTTAGATCATCTAGATTTATCCTGTGATATTTTCACATGGAATTTTCACATGCATAAAATTTCTTGGGTTTAGTTTTATGGTTTCATTTTAAAAAGTAAAATAATTCAGAAGGCCTGTTTGGTTTGAGGAATTTTTCTGTTTCTTCCCACCCACCCCCTACCCCCACCCCCCATCTTTTCACTTTTTTTTTTTTTTTTTCTCCCACAAATGGAAGGAAATAAAGAAGGATTATTTGATGGAATTGGTAAACAATATTTTATACTTTTATTTATTTTTTTTCTTTCAGGGAAAAGGTATTTTAAACATGTTTTATTACCATGTATAATAAGGATTTTATGTCAGAATAAACTACTGTTTGGACTTCTAAAAATTTTAAAAGCTTAAAAATCTACTTTGTTGTTTTGTGGGTTTTTTGTTTTGTTTTGTTTTGTTTTGTTTTGTTTTGTTTTTTAATTATTAACTGCTTTAAATATGTCCTACTTTTGAATGTATATTTCAATTTAGATAGTAAGCCAAAACAAGTAATTTTCAGTGATTGATGTAAAATAATTTTTCTCACACATTTTCTGAGAATTCTAAATGTTTTATTTAGTGATCCTGAATCAGAGTGAAAAAAGGAATCATAAAAATGTTCAAAATATGATAATATCATAAAGATAAAAACCGAACTGAATAAATATTTTTAAAATTTTTTGGGGGGTTTATTATTTTATATTGATGAAGATTTATTGTAATTTTTTTTCCGTCTTGGAAAATGAATTTTAAAGCTATTTGTGAAAAGTATCCCATGACTACATGTTTAAGAAAAAATAAATTTTCTTTTCTGACAATTATGAAACTCAGTTTTCATATTTTTATGGAGTTCAGAGATTAGGGAAAAAAAAAAAAAAAAGTAAGGAAAAAACCAGGACTGAAACCAACATTTTCCTGTTAGTTCCGATGTTACTGAAACTTTTTTTTTTATGTAGATAGATTTTCCAACCAGACTTATTCCAACAGTACTTACAGCACTTAAAGCTTTCTAACAATACTATTTACTAATGAAATCATATCTAAAGAACAGATTTTTGAGACAGAAGAGTGTTTTTCCTAACTTACATAGCATCACAGGTTATTATATGAAAGTATATCCCTAAGTGAATTATTTTACTTTGCTTTAATCTGTGAGATGTCCAGAAGCTTCCTTACAGAGAAGTTTTCCCTTTCCCCCTAGAACTGTGAATTGAGACTGTAGAAGAAAAGTGTGAGATATCTGCAGTCTTTATCCCCCACCATTAACATGGTATTGATTTGTGTTGCAGGCTTTTTGTAATGGAAAATAATGTCTCTCTGCTTCCTTCCCAGCTGTCACAGAAGCTCTCTAATAGAAGCTTCAGAAAAGAAGAATAGGGAAAAGTTCAAGTTGTTAGCTTTTGCTATTGTCCTCTTAAAAAATATTTTAATAAAAGCTGATGCATCTTCTCTGAATCTGTCCTTAGTTTTTCCTTAAACAGTGATTTTGACTATTAAGTTTGAGTAACAGTTCTTTTTTTTTTTTTTTTTTTTTTCCTGGTTGCTATAGTCTATTTTCAGATACATAAAACTACCCCTAAAATTTCCTACATTTCCTTCACACTGAAGATGCACTCTATGAAAATCCTTTAACATGAACACCTGTATCTGTGCTAGTTACCCTACTTCTCTTTTTAGGTAATGGTCATAAACTGGCATGTCTAGACCATGGGTCATCTCATCTGAGGTAGATGCCTCTATCTGGTCAGACTAACCTTGATGTAGTAGACCATATTTCTCTTCATTGCTTATAAAAAGAACAATTTAAAAATGGAGACTAGCTAAAATGTAGACATCTGTATGTGGTCAAAGGAATTCTCATTCTGTGTTATTTGAAAACAAGCGAGTGTGTTTTGGATTTCACTTCTCAAGCACTTATAAAGGAATAAAGTTCTGGAAACAATTTTAAGTTAGAAAGCATTCAAAAATATTAAGTACGCTTACTTGCCTAAATGTGATTATACAATGAGGTTTTTTTCATCAAGATATATTAGACAGTCCTGTACAGAAGTATATGCAATAATACAAGCAGAGTATTGTGAAGATTATTTCCTGGGATGTAGTTCCAAAGTTGGAATTCAGACCCTACCAAATTTGGTAAGAAAAAAAGTTTTCACTTGAGCAAGTCTAGGATGTTCCTAATTTTACTACTATTTCCCATCTACTGATGAACTGAAGAAAAATCACTTTACCTGTTTGCATGATTGCAGTCTTGAATTTTTCCCCCTTATAGCTGATAGCCTTAAATAATTTATTCCTCCTGGAAAACTATGTCTTTTTGGAAAAAGTATATAAAATATATGTCTGAATGTACATTTGGCCGATAAAAGATATTTTCAGTATGAAAATAAATTGTTAAGAGGGGTGATTTTATAAAGAGGATTACGCTTTTAGCGATATACTTGTAGTGTGAAAAAAGACTGACAGGATGAATAAGAAGAGATAAGAAACAGAATAGGAAAAATTAAGAACTAGACAGAAATGTATTTTAATTCACCAATGTTTCACCAATATTTAAAGAGTTGTTTACAGGGCAGCAGATAAGGAAGGAGAAACTGTCAAAAATGTTCTGGTTTTGCCAGTCTGCATTTTTCAGAGGTTTATTTGACGGTCTCAGCTTCAGTATAAACTGACTATAAAGAATATGTAAAATTCAGAGAATAAGTTTAATGCTGGTGAAGGCAACATATAGTGTTCTCATGTTTTTTGTTAATTT
This sequence comes from Falco naumanni, assembly GCF_017639655.2. Classification (NCBI taxonomy): domain Eukaryota; kingdom Metazoa; phylum Chordata; class Aves; order Falconiformes; family Falconidae; genus Falco; species Falco naumanni. Next base: position 40,244,033 of record NC_054055.1, read on the forward strand.
TTAAGTGGAACAATATGTTAAACACTTTTTGTACTAAAGATATGCTGCAACTCAAAAGAAAATATTATATATAGGAAACTAACAATATTGTTTTATAAATAATCTCAATCATTTTAATGTTAGTTATTTAATGACTGTTTGTATTTTATAAATGAATGTTTGGTATTTTAAAAGGCTATGTAATGAATGTTTGGTATTTTAAAAGGCTATGGGTAAACAAGTTTATCTCAGCAAAACAAACAAACAAGAAAATAAAACCCTGTTTTTTGTTGAAAATGTCATCACACTGGAATCAACATAATGAGTTTATTTATTATTGCTGTCCCCAAGATGTTGCCTCTCATTTCCAGGCAGTTCCTGGAGCATTACAGATAGCAGTAACATGCATTAAAACTTTTGCCAAATTCCAAAGACATGGGTCAATGCGTTGTAGGAGGGTGCTGTGAAAGTCTGATGGTTTTGAATACTGGTTTTCTAGTACTTTTAAATTTTACTGTTTGTCTAATGTATCATGGTGTAAGAACAGCTACCAGTTTTAAAATACAATTCCATTAAAAAAGACTAGTATGGCCCCTTATTATCAAAGCTGTAGCTTCCATGATGGAAGGAAGGTATATGTATGTTCTTGAAGATCTAGTACCCAGATTTTATTTTAGCAAACTGTTGAGTTGCTTGCATTGACACTTAGACTTCTTTTCTGGACAGGCAGAAAGTATTTATTGTATATTTGGGATTTTGCTTGCTTTTCTCTGTGAGTACTATGTGCTTTCTAAGGATGATTGCTTTGTTCTAATAATTCTGCATTGTACACACTGATGATATGTGGATAAAATCTTAAAACAGAAACACATTTTTCTAAGATGCTTGTTTGTTTTAAGTCAGAAACCTATGTTTAACTGCTGACACAGACATTGCCTCTGGTTGTGATCAGTAAATTGTCAATACAAGATGGGACCACAAGGGAATACTCATATGCCAGAAACGGACAACAGAAATTGGTAACTTTTACTTTTCAGTTCCGTAGAATTTCAGTAATTTATTAAATTTTTTCTCAGGCTAAAGCCAACCTGAAAGATAAGACAAGTGAGATCTCAACTAAATCTGTCCAGCTATAACAAGCCAAACTAATCCAATGAGCTAGAAGAACAAAAAATAAATATGAACCTTGTTATCTAGTTATTGCTAGCTGCACAATTTTGTAACGATTTTGAGGCTGGAGAGCAGAAGGCGACAAAAACCCTGGTGACAAATGCTTATTGGTCTTAGATGCAGAGAAAGTCAAAGAAACCAGGCCTGAGACAACATTCCTAATTTAGAGTTTATGCTAAAAAATCTAGAAAGTAATAAATAGTGAAAGTGATAGCCCATTAGGTGCTATTCCTTAGGGTGAGTGCCCATGCTTCTGGATGTGGGACACTGTAGAGGGCTGAGCAAGGGCTGGAGCTGCGACACATGGGAGCTGGGAGCCCAGACAGGCTGCAGTCAGAGCACATGTTGCATTCCTCTGGAATCATGATCCAAGTAGACCAGAGGAGCAAGACTGGTGCCAGTCAGAAGTGTGTCTCTGTTGTAGAGGAGACCTTAGACTAGAAACTGCTATCCACCTGCTAGACCCATTCTGCTTAGTACACGGATTTTACAGTATATGTCATTAAATAATGTGGTTTTCTTCTTGTGGGCACCCCACCGTTACATGCCTATGACAAGCTTTTTCGTGGTACCTTCTTTTCTTTTATTCAAAGCAACTGTTTATTATATATATATATATATATGTATGTATGTATGTATGTATGTATGTATGTATGTATGTATGTATGTATGTATATATGTATGTATATATACTCTAGCCAGATCTCAAAGGTTTGAAATATTGTTCTATGCAGTTTCTTTTGCCTCCAAAAGCAGGAAGCTTCAATTGAATGTCTAAGTCTGAAAGATTTCCAGGAACACAGAGACCATTGATGGATGCATGCTGGAGATTCAGCTTCCATACGGTCCTGCCAAATTTAGAATTTGTGACTGCTAGCACCATTGTAATTTCATTTTCTTTTACCCTCCTCTCCATATGTGTTTCATCTTCCTACGTTTTTCTGACTGGCATGCAGTTTATAGGACTGTGGGGCCACTGCTACCAATTTTGTGTTGAATGACTGAGAAACTTTGTGTTTCTCCAGTAGAAATAATAAGCAACAGAAGATGTCAAACAATGCTAAATTTTTACCTAAGTGAGATGGTGTGTAAAACAGTATGCAAATCAAACTTTCTGAAACCAAAGGTATTTTTGGAAAAAACTGATAGTTCTTTTCACTTCGAGGATCAGTGATTTAGGAAAAGAAAAAAAAAAAAAAAAAAGAAGGAAAAAGGGGGAAAAATAATAATAATAATAAAAATTAAAAAGAAAAAAAAAAAGCTCCAGAAATTAAAAATAATAGAAGTAAATACTTGGAACTTTCACATATCTTTTTCCTGCAGGTTTCTGAAGAATGGATGTACTTTCGCTTTACCTCTTTTAAATTCTGTTTTTTGACTAAAGATTTCCTAACTACTGAACTGCAGAGAGATTTGTATTTCAAGATTCTGAATTTCTTTCTGTTCCAAGTTTTAAAGAGAAACCAAAGAAGTTTTACATTACTTCAGAACATTTTGAAATTAAAGATGTAACTACTTAAGGAAATGGTTTTGTATATGAAACTTCTACAATGTGAGTTTCTCCCTTTTAAATGACATGTGGAGGTTTTTTAGCTTATAATAGGAAGGTATTAAGATACCTTCTTTCCATTTTGCTTTCTCTTTTATACACTTAAAGTCTCTCTTTTGCTACACCAACAAAAATAAATAATGTACTAACTTTAGGAAAACTTTAATTTGAAACAGAAGGGGCAAAATATGATTTTGTTTTTAATTATAATCTAAATATATTTTAAAATATTAATATTTTATAAACATAATAATGTTTTTAAATTTTATACAAATAAGTTTATTTTTCATTTATTTAATCAGTTATGAAATTATCTGATTGGGGATAAAGTATGGGGATTTTTTTAATATCTGCAGTATTTTTAAGTTTTAGATAAGGAAGAAAAAAACAAGTTTTGATTTTCTGAGAATCCAGAAAAACATTGGAAGTCTAACGGTTAGATGAAAGACATTAGTAAGTTAGAGTATGTTTACTATTTCTTTTATTTACTACCATTTTTGTTTGCGTTGTGCACATATATACCAATTTTATATGTTAAGTCATGAAAATTTCTCACCCTTTTCTACTTTAAAGTACTTTGATGAGTAGAAAAAATGCTTTAGGATTGAGAGCCCAGGCATGGACAAGAAGAATACATAATTTGATTTATATCCCAGACTACCTCACCAGTATAACAGCAATTAATGTAATACTTTACAAACAAAATCAAAGGAAGGAGAGTGCATAAAATCCATGTCTATTACTCCCATGTTGATGGTGTGAATGTCACACCAGGATGTGAACAAAAGACAAAATCTTACATGGTGTCAGTGATTCATTTATGAAGCAGCCAGTGAATAAGCCTTTCAAAGTAAATGTAATGTCTGATTTGATATTCAGTAGTAGTCAGGAGGCATAGTTTAAAGTCATTAAATGGAACCACCATTTTGTAACACTGATCAAAATGTACAAAATCATTTAGCATTCTCACAGCAGTAAAAAAAGCTGAAATATTCAGCCCATTTTTGTTAACTTTCAAAAACTTCTTTATCTAAAAACGAAGGAACTTTAAAGGCACTAAAAAGCACAAAGGGACAATTTTGTTGTTGATTGATCCTTACAAAAAATTGATCCTTACAAATGCCATGGACACTACTGAAAGACACCATAGTGGAAGTGATGTGCTGGTACATACCATATGTTAGAAAAGCCTTAGAAAAAGTTAAAATTAACTGTAAATAGCCAAGCAGCAAAGACATTTATTAGAAAAAGCTGAAGGTGCAGTAAATTAATACTAAGGATCATAACCACTTTCAACTTAAATTAAAACATATATGCCAGTCAGTTCTGCTATTGACATTATTCAAGGTGTCTTCACACAGAGATGTTATGAGTGAAGACATGGTGGTTTTGGCAGGAGGGTCTGCAGCCACTGGAGCATGCAAAGAGCTGAAAAGATTCATACCCAAGAACCAGAGGCAGGAGAGAAGGGTTCACAGATGAAAGAAGGCTATAGCTGCAGATGCTGCCATGAGCTGGAGGTTTCATGTACTCTTTTCCTCTAACCTTTATGTCCCAAAAGACAAATAAAGAGGTAGAAGTAAGACAAAGAAAAACCAATAGCTGTGAGGAGGGAACACACATTATTAATCTGTCCTTATCTAATAAGCAGAAGGTTGGAAGGGGAGGAAAGAGGAGGAGGAAAACTATGGTTTCACAAGGCAATGGGAACATGGGCAAGTTTGCTCTGCCCCACTCCTCAAAATATATCTTTATGTGTGGGTAGAAAATGCAGGGATTACAAGAGATGCCTCTTCAGCACCAAGTTTAAATCACATTGAAACAAGGTTTCTGGCTATGGTCCCAAACACTGGACTTATGTTGCTTGGTGTGCAGTAGTCTGGGTGCTGGGGTATCAGTAGCTTTACCAGGAGTGAGAGCAAGAGCTCAGTAGTTTCTGTGCCAGCAGCAGTAGCAGGTTCAGCAGCAGTGACAGGTTCAGCAACAGCAAGGATGATATTGGGACTGTGGTGCTGAAATGGTAACGGTGGTGATGATCTTCCTGACTTCCTGTCTCAAGAAGGGAAAAAGAGCCTGGCACAGGAGCCCCTTTCTTTTAGTAGGCAAAATCCATTCACAATGTCACAAGAACTAGGCAAGGACAGTCATTATTCCTGGGCTGCCTCATCTTGGAGATTCTAGGCAGATATTTTACTTGCATCAGGACAGATGTACTTGCATCCTTCTGTCCTGTCCTGTCCTGTCCTGTCCTGTCCTCTCCTCTCCCTCAATAATCAGTGAGCAATTTTATTTATGTTTAACAGTGCAGGATGATCAACTCTTATCTTTTCATGTACGTAATTCCCTCTGGCCTCAAAAACTGTCTTGCATTCCTGCCTTGAGCGTATTTAAAAGCACATTTTGGTACACTTTGCAGCCTACATGCTGAAGCTTGTTAACACAGTTGTTATATACTTCCATAGTTACATTGCTGCTATATCATATCTGGAGTGCATTTTCCATTACTGTTGCTACCTCTTTGACTTAATTACATCCTAACGTGAATTTACCTTACAGAATACAATTTCAAGATTTTTTTAGAGACATGAAGAATATTTGGTTGTTTTTAGTTTTCCCAGATATAATTACAAGGTAGTTTACAAATAAGCATAATTTTGATGTATGGTAGCTGCCTTTTTTTCCCCCAGGTATCCCAAAGGATGAAAGCAGACCTTTAAAGATAAAAGTTAATTTAGAAATCTAATGAAAGTGGGTTTAATATCTTAGCTTTTGCCATAAGCTTTGCTGTATAACCATGCAATTTGACTGTTTCTGCATGTGGCAACTGTATTGTATATTTTTACCTCTTGGATTATGTGCTTCCTCCTACTTCAAAGAATCCTAAAATAATTGGACTTGTGTTATGTGTAGGAAACCAGGGTAAAATTAATTGAAATTGATGTTAATTGCATTATTTTCTTAATTGCTGCAAATGTGGGTCAACACTGCCATGGACTTCATATAGATTTTAATAGAACTGTGAATTCTAAGATATTTTTGGATTTGCTTAAAGCATTAAGTTCTTAAAGTAAAAAATAATGATTGGATCTCATATGTGATGCCTTTCCAGTGAGAGCAGATTTTGAGTGGCCTTTTACGAGCAGATTATTACTTTGGGAGTGTACAAGACATGTATGTCTCACTGTTCTAATGTAGGAACTCAAAGTATGTTTTCTAACAGACTTACCTAGCTTCAGGAGAATAGTGTTATATATAAAGAAACAGAGGGCATGGTTCAGTTGTTAACATAAAGGTGTCTAGTGCCACTTCCTTAGGGTGCTTTGTGTGATAGCAAGTTGCTGTGTAGAAGCTGAGATCGCCCTTAAGTCCTGTGTCACACCTCTCAGCTCTGTGTGAAAGCTTCCATTGCCTTAGGGCATCTGAAATGGCATTATCCATCTGTGTCTAATGGAGATGAGAAGTTATAAAGGACATTTCAATTACTTCATGTAATGTGGGTAAATGTTAATGCAAGATGCAAACAATAAATTAGATGTCATCAATAACTGCTTCTTGGAAAAATTAATCAGAGTATCACAAGAGTAGAATTTTTTTATTTTATAGCTGTGCACAGGAATAAGATACAGTACCAAAAAAAAAAAAAAAAAAAAAAAAAAGAAAACAACGAACAAACAAACAAACAAAAAAAACCCCACACAAAACAAAACACACAAAAAAAACCCCAACCCCAAACCAAAACCAAAACAACAAAATACCTAACCACAGAAATACTGTGGTTTACTCAGAAGTAAAATTCTCAGAGGAGAAAAAGGGTACATGTGACACCCTCAGCACTGGAATATAAGGTCAATAGAGAAAGCTACAGAAAAATGGTGCAGTTATTTTAAAAGTAAATGAGAAAAAGTGGGTAAAAGGGTAAAATTTTTGCATGTGGCTGAAGGCTTTTCAAGGCTATTTTTTAAAATAGATTCCTTAGGAAAAAAAATATTTTGAAAAGAAATATTTATTCAGAATAATATGGGGGGTTATGTCAATCAAAAAAGAACCTGAAGTAGATTAAAAAAAACCAAGGAATTCATTCACCACTGATGTCTCATGTTGGTCTGAGACCGGAGCAAACAAATAATTTTTTCTGCTCTTCTCTGCATTCATTAGACACTAGATGAACTAGATTTGGTCACTGTATGTCTGGGAAGATAGGGGCTAATTCAGGAAAATCCATATGGGAAAAACCAGAATTATTAGAGATCAGGTCAATATGATATCAGCTTCAAGGCAGTTTATACTAATGTGATATGCTTATATTCAAATATGTAAAAAAACCCTGTTTTTAAAAATAGAAGGCAATAATTGACTTCCTATATTTACAATAAAACAGGAAATAAATAGGCCTAAATTGCAAGCAAGCAAAGCTCAGGACAGATATTAGAGAAAGGTTCATAGTGTTATGAACATTAATGTAGCCTGCCTGGGCTGCTCCTTACCTAAGCTGCATACTAGGTAAGCTATGCCTACTCTTGTACCTTTCTGACCTTGAACTTGTCTTGTTTTCCTGGTTCAAGCTCCAATCTGCTTTTTCATAACAGATTGCATGGCAGTCTGTTGGCTAAACCTGGTTATTATCATTGGGCCTACACTGCTTTTTTTTTGGAGGAGTCTGCACTTTTGTTACAGGGAATCATCGCCCTGCCTGCCTTGCTGCCACCCCTAATTTACGTCTCCTTAGACAGCAGTTCAACTCTGACATCTCTATTGCAGGAGGTCCTTAAGAATAACCTAAAAAGCTTTTGCAAAAATGAAACAGATGTAGCTGAGCTAGTTTTGGGGCAGGAAGATAGCTTACATAAACCCTTTTAAAGCCTTTTAGTTTTGCATCTGTGATTATAGTACAAGTAATTCTTACGATAATTTCTATATGTGTTTTATTTTTTTATTATTTACAGGTATTTCATGTGATTGCATGTCAGATTATTAAAGGATTTACTTTTTAAATTGTTATTATTGATACAATGTCTATTATATATCTCAGAGTTTGCATTTGATTTCTCTTTTGTATTTAATACAGGTGTCTAGATCAGATGCCCCTATGTTCCAAGAAATTATAAAATTGACTGTCAGTGAGAGGAAAGAGAGAACATTAAAGAACAAATGTGTATGCCAGGCATCCAACAGTGAAACTCTCTGAGGAGTTAACATTACACAAGATACCCCTATTCTAACAAGTTGGTTTATGTTCTTGCTTTGTAGAAGAAGGTATTAGAGAGATAAAGGATTTTTTTTTTTTTTTGTGCAGCTTCTTAAAATACAAAGTCATCACATCCCATTGTTACACTGCACAGTAATTGATCTAAGATAAGATGAAACAAGGACTAGCTAACATTACCTGGGGGAAAAAAAATCTTTACGTTGTGACTCTAGGCATTCCTGTCTAAATGGTCAAGGTAAAAGGCAATCAGAAGGCTTAGATTTAAAGGAGTTTTAAAAACAACTCAGAAATTGAGAGTCATGTGATTGCCCTAACAACTCCACTATGTTGTTTGCTTAGTCACTAGAAAGTATTAAGCGCATAAGCAGACAGGGAAATAATTTTCAGTCTTTTCACCTGCTTTTTTGTGTGACCCAGATACTCTTTCACATTGTCTTGTTTCTTATAAAAGCTCAATGGATCTTTGTTGAGTGTAATTATATGATGAAGGCTAGTAGAAATTAAGTCAGACTTTGCAGCAATATTTTAAATCAGCACTGAATATTTCTATTTAATATTTCAGTGACTGTATATTATGATTGTGCAACTGAAGAACATTTACGTTCCTTTCCTAAAACTTGTAAGTGGACTGAAAAAACAATTTTTATGTATCTGTTTTCTGTATTTGTAGATAGATATTTGTATGTCATTGCTACTGTAGACCCTTCAGGGATCTATCTCACAGTAGAATTTTTCCCTCTGATTAAGTACTTTATGATTTTTGAAAAAAATATATTTTTCTCCCTCATTTCTTATATTTGAAATGTATATTTTAGTTGAATTTTTACTGTCCTCAAGGGTGAAGAATCATAGCATTTCTGGGCAACCAGTCCCAGTGCTACAATGGTGCAAAAAGAAATAAAAATCTCTGTAGTTAATCTGATTTTTCCTTGTTGCAACCTATGTCCATTTCCTCTCATTCTACCGCTATACACCTCTGAGAAGAGTCTGGCTCCATCTTCTGTATAACTTGCTGCTAGGTACTTGAAGATAGCAGTGAAATCTCTCTTTAGTTAGGTCCTACTAAGCCTAAATCCAGTTTTCTCATCTTCTTTTCACATGGTGTAGTGAGCTATAGGAAACAGGACAATGGAAACAAAGGAAAGATGTTATGAGCCTTGGTACAGACTGTGGATCAATAAGTGACAGGAGAACAATACCTGGAACTGTGGGAAGGGTGGACTGTGATATCACCATGGACTGATCCGATTAGTGGCCGGCACAGGCAACTCAAGGAAAGTTACAGACGGCCACCTCCTCCAACTGACCCTGCTCAAAACCATGCTGCTCAGCTGCTGGAGCCCATTCCAGTGTCCGAGGGACACACACGCACACATGCACAGAGAGAGAGAGAGAGACACACACACCTCCCCCCCTCCTCTGGGGCTGGCAGAGGCAGAAGGTCACCAGTGTAGCACACACATCACACTCTCCAAATTCACAAGCCCACACACACTTGCAGATCCCCCAAACACTGGCACAGCCCTTCTGCCTACCCTGCCCCTTGCCTGTATCCCAGCACCCCTTATCCACCCCACGGGACCTCAGCTCACCATCTTGTGTAGCTGAGTTCTTGATGCGCACATGCAGCACTCACACACTCATCCCACAGTCATCCCATACTCGCGGGTCCCCCCTGAATGCTAGCACAGACCCCTCTGTCTGTCTGATATCCCTGCCCAGACCCAAGATGGTCAGGTGCAGGGCTCAGTCAGACAAGTGTACTGACCAGCCCCATATTACACTTGACTGGCCCTTTTTATATCTTTTCTGTCCATTTCCTCACATTGTTCCTCCCTGCTCCCTCTTCCTCTGCCTCATTGATCATTTTCCCCTCAGGTTTGTGTCCCTGTACGCTCTTGCTTTGTTTATGGACTCCTCTTTTATTTGTTTATTTATTTATCTATTTATCTATCTATCTATCTATCTATTTATTTATTTTAATTGAAAAGGCCCTTGACCAGATATCCTTAGAGAAGCAGACAGTCTGCTTTCACATACTGTTACAGTATCTACCTGTAAAGAACTACAACAGTAGAGACTGGAGGAATACTCAGGCAGATGTCTAAACCACATAGTGCTGTGTAACTGGATCAGTAACTATAGCAGGTCTCCATTAATGTGTGTGCGTGAGTTACAGAAGCTTTTCCCTGACAGCCTGTTCTTTGCTTTCCCTGCTTGATAAATTGAACTCATCAGTATTGCTTTTCCCCTCAGTGACTCATCAAGTGCTCCAACACCCCAACCATCCTTGCTAGCCCTCTACTTGACTCAGTCTTCCTTGTACTGCATACTCAAGAGCTCAGGGGTCAGTACTTTAGGTGCCAACCAGTGGCACTTGGTTTGTCTTGCTTATACAGTCCAGCAGGTGACTGGCTTGCTTGCTTTGCTGCAAGGACTAATTGATGACTCATGTTTAGCTTCTTGTCCTGCACATCCCTATGCCTTTTCCAGCAGCCTGCTTTCTAATCAGCAGAAGCCTAGTCTGCATGGTTGCACTGGAGTTATTCTGCCTAAGTGCAAAACTTCAAATTTGTCTTTGTTGGATTCAATGAAATTCCTCCAGCCTGTTAAGGTTCCTCTGAGTAGCAGCTCTCCCCATCATATCAGTTTCTGCCTACAGTTGGTTATTGTCTGTGGATTTGTTGAGATTCTTTGTCCCATATTCTAGGTGTTTAATGATATTAAATAGTCAACAGAGCTGATTTTCTCTTCCTAGAAGGCTATGAAATGATCCAGGCGTGATTTGGCCTTTTACTTTTTTATCAGGTGTTCCTAATCACCTTTCTTACTGGCTTATAGAGGGATTCGGCAGACTGATGGGCCTCTAGTTCCCCAAGATTTTCTTCTTACCCTTCTTAAAGAGTGAAGATTTGTTGTTTTAGATGTTTGCCTGTTCATACTTATAATAATGTAAATGCAAACTACTGCTGTTACAGTGAACAGCTATGCAATAATTTCCATACAATATCCTGCCCACAATAATAGATGTGGTTTATAGGAACAAAAATAATTCAGCTTCTCTAAGATTGCATATTTCACAATGTTGCTTTTCATTTATGAAAATTGTAACAACTTTGAAGATTTGTCATGCTTTCTGTGCTCTTGTCTCATCAATAGCAGGCAAAATACTCTCTGTGTGTATAGCTACATGACTTCTGCACTACACATGGGGAAGGAGCTTTATCCACAGCTCTTCTTTTGGGAAGACATTTGTTTCAGTCTTTTTTAACTCCTTGTCATCCATCAGTAATCAAAAGTACCTCTGCTCACACTATCATCAGCAAGAGCATAACAACCTTCAGATTCATCCAGAATGTTACCATATTTCCAACAGAACTAATTTACAATAAACCATAATCAGCAAAGGTACTGGTTGGAATTCATTCTCACTTATGCTGATGAAAACCCAAAGCCAGATGCACTTAGTTAAAATGTTATCAGCTGGCTCAAAACTAAGTTTTAAACTTGTAATAGAATTTGTCAGTTTGGATCCTGAAGTATAATTCTTTAATTTTATGTTGGTACATCTGAAATATTATTGACCTTTGCCAGTCTAGTTAATGCTTGGCAGTGTCTTTACAGTACCTCATACAACACTGTGTTTAATTATAATTATGAATGATGATGATAGCATTAAACACTTCTTTATCTCTCTCCGAAAAAAGAAAAGAAAAAAGGAAAAAAAAAAAAAAAAGAGAGAAAAAGAAAGGTAGGTATGATTCACATGGATCTCAGAAATACAAAGAGAAGATGTTCTAGCTTAAGGATTACAGTGAGCCTGACCCCATACTAGCTTCACATTGCAAATCACATAAGGAGAGCACTTAATTCAAAAGAAATACATAAAATTGATGAAGTCCAGTACTCATTAATCCTATTAGAAAGAAGTGCTTTAGCAAGCACTGTAAGGTTTTCTGTTTCTTTTAAATCTTTAGCAAACTCTAATATACATTTCTATATGTAATGTAAAGCCCCAGAATTTGGCTGTGGATATATGTCCATGTGTCTGTGCATCTGCCTGATTATGAAAAGTAATTGAGAACTCTCATCAGTTTGGAGCCTGAATAGAATGCCTACAGAGCATCCTCCTTCATAAAAGTTTCTGCAATTTTGCATTATTGATATTACTATTAATAATATTAATATAAATTATTATTATTATTATTATTATTATTATTATTATTATTATTATTATTATTATTATTATTATTATTATTATTATTATTATTATTATTATTATTATTCAGAAAACTGAGGAAGAATGAAATGGTATTTTTTTTAATATGTAGCATATAAGGTTAGGGACTGATAATACTTCTAGTGGCATTAACAATTTCCAGATGAGTCAGTTCTGCAAGCATCAAGCTGCTAACACAGACAGCAATTCTGTCAGCTGTATCAAATGTACGTAGAGCATAAACTTTCTGATTCAGTTCTATGTTAAGGTTTAATTTACTTCTATCTACCTTTATGTATTTGCAAGGCAGGCAAGGCAAGCAAGGTAGGCAAGCAAGCAGTTTTAACAGAAAGAGATCCAATAACTGGGATTATATTAGAGTCAATCCTGTGCAGAAAATATAATTAAAAAAAAATAAATTAAAGAATTTAAAAAGATAATCTCAAATTAAGAGAGGTAAAGAATAGCCTTATACCTCTGAACATGGGTCCGGGGCCTATAGAGTCCTTGGGTGGAGTGTAAAGTGTGTTTTTTTCTGGGCCTTCCTGAATTCTCCATTAAAAAACTGGGTATCTTCTCCGCAGCTCAGACCACTCTCAGAAATATTTCTGCTAGCATGGTGAGCACCATCAAGACAGCTCATCTTGGCCATGAATAAAAGTCAAATTCTGAATTCTAAAAAAAGGTTTTAATTTGAAGATTTGGACAATTACTGTTTCCTGATTTTAGTTTTCCAAGTTAAATTCTTGCATCTGTCTCTCCCTGATTAACAAAGCAGGGACATGTATCTTTCGGCACAGAAGAAAAGGGTCTCAGTCTATTGTTCTATAATGAAAAATGTGACCATTAAGACTTTATGGCTTAATTTCAGACAGTTTTGAAGACTTCTTAAACTTGGAAATGTTTTTGTCCCACAATGTAGCAAGCAATTACTCAGAAAATTTATTTATTGATATAAATTTGATGGTATTAGTCTGACATGTAGTTTAGAACTTTTAGGGCTGTTTACAACATTTTTGATTTTGGATACCTTTTTTTACAACTTACTTAGGTTTTTAGGTTTTACAGCTGTCATGATTTAACCCTGGATGGCAACCAAGCACCACGTAGCCACTCGCTCACTCCCTCTTCACCCAGAGGGATGGGGAGGAGAATTGGAAAGGAATGTAAAACTCGAGGGTTGAGATAAGAACAATTTAATAGGTAAAGCAAAAGCTGCACACGCAGGCAAGGCAGAACAAGGAATACCATTCACTACTTCCCATGGGCAGGCAGGTGTTCAGCCATCCCCAGGAAAGCAGGGCTCCACCATGCGTAATGGCTACTCAGGAGGACAAATGCCATAATGCCAGATGTCCCCCCCTTCCTTCTTCTTCCCCCACTTTATATACTCAGAATGATGTCGTATGTATATATGTAATATCCCTTTGACTAGTTTAAGTCACCTGTCCTGGCTGTGTCCCCTCCCAATTTCCTGTGCCCCTCCAGCCCTCTCGCTGTCAGGGCCTGAGAAACTGAAAAGTCCTTGACTGAGTATAAACATGACCCAGCAACAACCAAATCCATCAGTGTGCTGTCAACACTGTTTGCACACCAAATCCAAACAACAGCACTGTACCAGCTACTGAGATGAAAATTAACTCTATCCCAGCTGAAACCAGGACAACAGCTTTAACAGTTTACAACTGTTAAAACTTCTAAAATGGTGAAGTATGTTATTTTCCACTATTCAGTAACTCCAAAGTGGGCTAATGTAATTAGTCCCAAAACAATTAAGAGTAGAAAAATAAATTTAAACATACATTTACAAAAATATTTCATTTAGACCATGAGTGTTCAAGTGAGAAAACAAGATGTGACCCTATGAAAACATGAGCTTACAACAGAAGTTATAAGAAATACTTCTTTATTATTTAAATGTCTGAAAATGGAGGTTCAGCTCAAATGTAAGAACATCTTCTCCTTAATTAAATACTGAAAAGGCCAATATAGCTTAGGCTAACTTTGGTCACTGTGGTTATCTGTTAAAGTGAAAACATATGGTTTGTCTTGTCCAGTTTCTTTTATTTTTCCACTGCTGCTTATTTTCCTTTAAAAATCACAGTAAAAGCCAGCAGTACACCTTTTTACTTGATCATTAGATTAATTTAGAGATGGCTTTTTCAGTCAAAAGGTTGATATGATGAAGTTGCTTTGAGATTTTCACAGGCATAAGAAGATGAAGTTTTTGACAACAGAAAGAGCTGAACCTAGTACTTACAGAGAAATAATGCAAACCATAATGATAGTGGTATTTTAGTCCTACTTTTTGGATAAGTTTGGATAAGTACAAAACCACAAAATCATCATTTGATATACAAAACCATTTAAAGTTTTACCACAAATATCTGCTTTCGGCATTCTATCAATATTTTTATTTTATATATAAAAACCAAAATAAGAATATTATTTCTTATGATAAAATTTATAATAAATATTTAATATATATGTCCATTGAGTTATTTAAAATCCCTGATTCAAGGAGTTATGCTAACCAAAGCAGAACAAAAGGTACAGTACAAACCTTGATAGAAGTATACTGCTGGGTTGAGCACTTTTTTAAAATTTTTGCTATGTCAACTTAATTTCAAACTTTCTACTACAGAAATCATAGCAGAAATTATATGCTGTTGTGACACATTTGAGAAATCACTTCCTAGTAATTTACCATCAAAAAACTAACAGCTAATTCAGGTCAGAATTAATTCAGGACCTATATTTAGATATCTAAAAGTTAGCCTTCAGAATCTGAGCAAGGATCACTTTTTAGTCAATGAAAAGGAAATAAACATCTCTAGAAAAAAATTCAATTTGTTAAAAGACAGACATCTACCGTAAATTAGATGTGGAGATATTTATTCCTCTCCCTTGGCTGTAATAAGAGCTTAGGATAACTTAGATGTCAGCTAGTAGATATCTAAATTTAGATGAAATTGCGGTGTGCCTTATTACCTGCCAGTAATTTTAAAAGGTTCTTTTCCACAAAATTCAACTATAAAGCCCATTTCAAGGAATAAAAAGTATCTACTGTTTGGCTCTTAATCATGCTTGTCAGGGCTAATAAATGAAACACATTGAGGATCATTTCCTGACAGCAAAACCAGCTGCCACAAAAAGGATTGTGCCCATACTACTGAACTCTGTTGCTCTCCAAACAAGTGTACCAACAACCACCCCATGGGCACTGGACTCTCGCCTGTGCCGATGAGCACAGTGTCAGCCGGTCCAAGCCAGGCTGTGCCTGGGATTGTTCCCCCAAGTTAGCTAAACAGTCAGCAACAGAGCCTGGGAACACTCTGTGACACCCGGTTAGTTTATGAAATGAAGAAGACCTTGTCTGTCAATGTACTTTACTAAGGGTATATAAAATACAAAATTACCACTACATTAACAGGTTGCATAACTGATGTACATTATTGTAGTTCTTACCCATGAAACAATTACATTCACACTGAGTGAAATGAACAACGTGAAGTGGATATGTGTTAGCAAGAACATCAATAAACAAGTGGATTCTTAGTACACTTCAATGGTTTCCAGATGCTTGAAAGGATCACTGAAGCACCGTGCACATATAGAATATTCAGTGCTTGAGAGTTCTACAAAATGTTAACACCATATTCCTTTTTATCTTCTAGTCTGGGATTTTAGATCATAAAGAAAACAAAATTTCAAAATGGATTCTGTGATTCTATGAAAACAGTGGTATGCTGAAATGAATATAATACATATTTATTATATTTTTTCCCATTTAATTTGAACCAAAGACACATTTCTCACTGATGTGCTTTTGGGACATTTCAAAGGAAAATTTCATTTGAGCAGCTTTGTTTTATCAAGTTATAATGTCTTAGGAAAGATCCCCAAATATCTTAGATTGGAAGAACCTGAAAGAGCTACTGAAGTATCTGCCGTTGAGGTTTGTGTTAGAACCCCTCTGCTGTGCTGCAGCACTTTGGGCCAGACTCTGGGAAGAGTAATAGCTAATTCTTCACATGTAAATGCCAAAGGATTTGCTTCTGAAATTCAACTACAAACATCAGAACTGGCTCTTTAGTGTTTTCATACTTAAAGGGTAATAGTTTAAACCCAAATATCTTCAGTAAACACTCGTATTCAGTAAACTCTTTGCTGTATACTTCAGTTATTTGACATAAGGCAAAATTGTTCTCCAAATGCCAGAAGATGATGGTATTACAGAATGTAGGTCAAAACTAATTCATAAAAGATACACATTTTGGGAAGGAGACAAAATGTGTTATCAGTTACTTTATACTCTTTATATGACTATACTAGGTCTGTGTACTAAGAGCTTCAAAATTTATTGAATAAAAGACACTTTTATGTTCAATCTATTGCATTTGTTTAATCTTCATTCCACTGTTCTTTGTCATCATGCTTTTCATTTTTTTTTTCCTATCTAACAGCAAGTCCCCTTAGTCTCACTTAAGTTCATGAGATATTTAGCAAGTAGAAATATTTCAGTTTGGATGCTCAAATACTCATTAGTAGTGACTAATTTAATAAGAATAACAGATGAAACACATAACAGATTTATGTATAGATACATTTAAGTTGCAAAAAATAAGAGAATTAAGAATTGTCACTTTCTTATATTTTGTTTCTTATTTTCAGGATAGTACCAAGACGGAGACAGATCCACATTCTGGACAGCAATTCTTTGTTAAATTACAATACAATAACATTGCAGAAAGCAATGCCTGTAAAAACTTATTCAAAATTCCAGCAAGGCTGATACCCGATTAACAGCAAAACCTGCATTAACTATGGCAACAAGAAGAATCCATTTTATGAACAAGATCCAATTATTAAAAGAGAAATCTGTATAAGAAATATTATACAAAGTTCTCCCTGTACTCTTTTCATCAGACTTCAAAGGGACTTTTCTCAAACACATTAAAAATATACTATAATTCAAAGGTTGCATTTATGTTGCGATATTAGCTGCAAGAAGCAAGAGAACTTAAATATCCACACTGTTAAATGAGTAGCTGTTGTTTCTTCTGAAATGAAGTGATAATTTCAGCAACAGAAGTTTTCCACAGCCTTTTAAATTTCAAAAGAAAAAGAAGCATGTCCTATGTTTTCTGGAATTACCTGAAATAAGACAAAAGAATCAATGAAATCTGAATTAAATAAATGTGACTAAGCCAGTATGATTTTGATAAAGATTAAAGATTGGATAAAGAGTATAGTACTGAGCAATAAGAACATTAAAGTAGAAGAGAAGGCATTAAAGCACTGAGCTTGTTTACCTTATATGTGAAAATACCCTGGAGGTACAACTGTGAACAATGACCAAGAAATGAAAGGTTTAAAATATAGATAGCAAGGAAGATAGAGGAAAAAGAAAAGAAAAAGAAAAGAAAAAGAAAAAGAAAAGAAAAGAAAAGAAAAGAAAAGAAAAGAAAAGAAAAGAAAAGAAAAGAAAGAAAGAAAGAAAGAAAGAAAACCTAACAAGTTTTATAACTCAGTAAAGGTGGAATGATAATGTATTTCAAATGTAAATTTATTTAAAAAGCTACTTGGACTTTAAAGACAAGTTATGTATTCAGTGCTGCATAGTGAAAAAAATAATGGGTCAGATCTGGGGGAGGGAGGGAAGAAATAAAAAAAAGATGTCAAGAAAAAATGGATTGTGCAGAGACTCGTAAACATATGGAATAGCCTAAGAAGTGTAATCATTAGGTCAAAAGCATTGGAACAGTTGCAACAATTAGATGGCATCCTGGAGACATGCAATGCTAAAAAGGACTTTGATGGGTTGAATAATCTTCAGTCATTTCACCAATAGCTCTACCTTTTATGTTTGTTTCCCTCCCCACCCCCACCCCCACCCCCGCCCCGCCTGTGGCTGTGTAGGGCAATACTTTTCTTTTAATCTGTTATAAGTTGTTCAGGGTATTGCACAATAAATTAAGGATTCTGAAGTCCACCTAGAAAAGTTCATTACAGAGCTTTTTGCTTTTTTTTTTTTTTTTTTTTTTTTTTTGCTTTTTTAAGGAAATAAAAAAGAAATCGAGAAAAAGACCCCCCCCCAGCAAACAAGAATTTCTAAAAGTTGATACAAACAGAAAATTATATTTGGTATACTGTGAAAATAATATATTTGACCTCTGTCTTCAGGAGAATAAAGTGATGCAATTTGGAAAAGTAATGAGATTTCATTTCAATCCACCCATCACTACTAATCAGTATGTTGATACAGACTTATCCGTGAAAAGAGGAACCACCTTAATTGTCTAACTCATTTATGCCAGTCCCACAGAAAAGAATGAGATGATTCAAGTAATTAACATCAGTAGAGTTTGGTTTATGTGTTAGAAATATTAATGGTGTTTGGAATGCTTAATAACTACTCAATTATAACAAATACTTCATAATCTTTACTCCTCAGTTGGTGTAAATGCTTAATGCTTTGCTAAAAATATTAGTATTGTGTTCTCTTCTCATGTAAAATTTTTGAGAAGTAAAAATTAAACTAATCTTAAGGAGACATTAAAGAAATTTTTTAAACTACAATATATTTTATGGAAATATATTACTATAGGTATAAAATAACAATATATGTCATTTAAATTATTGAAAAATTGCAGAAATGTAATCTTGTTTCATTTTATTTAATCTACTATAGAATTTCTTATCCTGTATTTTTACTTTCAGTCCTAAAGTTATAATGAAATTCTCTCTATACTCAAAGAATGTTAACCATGTGTTAACTGTTATTTCATTCTGAGCTAGACAGGATTTACATAAACTCTTAATAAATTCATAAATATTTGTTAGTTTTCAATTTTTTTTAATAGTAAATGCCTTTCATTTCTCACTCATATGCATACTTCCAGTATTTACTCCTAATGACTTAAACCATTTTTGCTGCTTTCCCTACATCCCTACAATAGGTTACTTTCTCCTAAGCCATAGCACAGTGCTGAATCTTTGGAGGTTAATTTTTAGATTAAAAAGGAAATCAATGAACTGAAGCTGGGATGTAAGTCAAGTCATTTATCTTTTCCACAGTTATATTCTATTCTTAAAATTCAGAGGACAAGCAATATGCAGAGTAATTTTAATTTTTCTGGGCACCTTAGCAAGCTACTTGTTTTCTTCCAAAGAAACCCTTTTTGTAATGCTGTCTCTCTGCTTAATCAACATGACCAATCTGGAAGAGGGGGTGTGGGGGTGTGGCGGGTGGGGGAAGACAGAAAGCAAAGAAAAGCTACTGTACTGAACCAAAACTGTTGGGTGTTCCTTTGGCAGCTAAGTAAAACGGCTAAAGAAGCTAGCCTAAGGTCTGAAGTGGATGCAAATTAAGCTGGTTTAGATACAGATTTGTAAGGTATACGGGTGGACTGGAAAAAGAGCCTGCACTGACAGTAGGTGAGTAATGAAGACAGGCACTGAGAACAAGACTGCTTCTTTTGATAATACTAAACCATTCGGTGGTCTTGGTGGTACCATCGAAATATACTCTTAGGATAAAGAGCACCAGTGAATGAAGTCAGGCACTGGATGCAGACCTTCCACACAAAAGTTTCAGGTAATTTCAGTCAAGTCTTTCCAAGATAATGACTGTGCATAGCTTGGAGCACAGTATCCTTCAGTTACAGTTCCCAAAAGGCAACAGGATGCCACTGCAACAGGACTGTCCCCTTCATCTCTAAATGGTCCTCTAACATTATTGCCAGAATGTTTTGCACTTCCACATACTTGCACATGCTCTGAAGTACTCTCACATGCTCTGAAGTCATACCTTAAGGTACACAACATATAAACACTTCTTTAGAAGCACTGCTGAACGCACACAACTGAATCTTAATATTGAACATTTTGACCTCAAAAACTTTAAAAATAACAGTTATGACTGGGTACCTGTGGTCTGAAGAGTAATGGAGTCTGACAACATGTTATAAAACAAAGCTTTATTGAGTCAATAAGAAAGATGAGCAACAACATGCCCATACAACTTACCCATCACCAATAGTAAATACAGATTCATAAGTGATGCTATGGCTCTGGCAGAGTGCTGGGGACACTTAGCATCCTGGTAATCTGGCAGCAACAGCCAAATATGCAAATGCCTTTTGAATTCAGGTAAGCGTCACATTCCCCCTTGACTTTATCAGTGTGATTTGAAAGAAACACACCTTTTTGTACATGGATACTGTGGATGGCATCCTGCCCATGCTGCTGATACCAGTAAGGGTCAGAGTGTCAGAAGGCAGGGTGCTGGCAATCTGTCTGTGACAGCGATGTCGGTCAAGGGGTAAAGCATTAGGAGGCAGGGTGTGTATACTGTATGAACTGAGATGATACTTGGACTAACACCAATATATTATAGATGTATCCAACTGGCTATAACAGGAATGGGTTCTACCTAGCCTCAGCTTGAATTTAGCAATGCCACTTAAGTCTGGAGCCAAAGACTACACCCTGCCTTTGTTTTATTTAGCAGTATAAAATATGGCATAGCAGGTCATAGCGATAGCCTCAGGTTCAAACTTTGTCTCAGTAATCAAAGTAGAATTTAACCTTCATGTAACTCAGGTATTGCCAAGCTCACCAGGTTACAACTATGGGCTATGGGCTACATCTATCTTAATTTCTCCTTCTAGAGTTTTTCTATTTTATATAAATAATTAAATAGTAATTGCCTGTAAGAAAAAATGCTTCATATACCCAGAAAAAGAATTGTAACTGTGAAAGGTAGAATTCTGAATAATGACTCTTTTTTGTGGGCATGACAACCATCTCGTCGTCTCCTTTCACAGGACTGTTTCATTTAATGTAAGTGGGAATTAAACTTCTAAATCATATAGGTAGCTTATGAAAAAGTGTAACATCAAACAAGCTGCCTGAGCCCAATATAATGATTAACCTTGTGGTAGCTACTTGTACACTTGAAAGTTATGTTGAAAATAGTGCAGAAAAAGGAAATGACAAACAGCTCCATTACAAGCTGAAGAGAATCTTTTATTCTTATTTGAACATTGCTGACAGCATGAGCTATATAGAAAATAAGAAGTGTGTTGTAGAAAGCATTTTTTATTTTATTTTCATTTTTCATTGAATAGTTTAAAATAAGCTTCCATCTCATGTAGTTTGACCAAAAATATTCATTTGGATTTAAGAATCACTTGCTTGTTGTTAAGCTAACTAAATTAAACCAGCTCTTCTGAAAATCCATCACATTATATCAGTTATACCATCTGCACAAAAGTAGTTAGTCATTATCCAAACCTTTTTCTTACAAGAAGAATGAAAGACAGCTAAAAATAATGATACTGAAAAAATGAATTAAGAATCTGCAGAATAGAAGTCCAGATTAGGAAAAGTAATACATACTAGCACAGACCTAGCTATTGACAACTAAATAGCAAAAATCAGTCCAACTGCCCCTGAGTGGCTTCTCACTGTGTATAATTAAGGTGCGGATCTCCTTGTCACAAGGCACTGTGCTTGTTAAAAATTTATGGGGGAAATAATTCCCTTGATGGCTATTAAAAAATAAAAATATAACTTCAGGCTCGGGAATCTGCAGATTGCTGGAGGCTGGCAAAATAGTCTGAGAAAATATCACTGCATGTGGGAGCTATTACTATGCTGCTTCACAGTAATCTCCATTTAGCTACTGTTGAAGACAGAGTGCTGGACTGATGGGCCTCTGGGCTGACATGCTGCATAGCTTGGTCATTTTTCTGTTCGTTTGCAACTGTCATCTTTTTTTTTTTTTTTCCCCTTTTTTTTTTCAGTAGCTAAGCTGTCCATAGAAACAAGAAGTTTTCTGACAATATGTGCCTGTGGATTCTGAAGACATCAAGGTAGAATAAAGCTACACTCTGTTTTCAATTAGAGGATAATAGTTCCTTCCTCTTGAAAATTTTTCAAGTTGTCAGCTGAGCCTTCTTCTTGGAAAACCTCTTGTATGATACATTAATTGCCTACATTAGCTTATGAAGTTTTAGGTAGCTTTAATCTCAGAAAGGCAGATATATTGTTGTTGAAATCAGTGACACCATTCTATGTTCAACAACTACAGTGTGTGTCAGCGTGACAACAGGCTGAGGGTGGCCTTTGTTTTCGATAAGAAGCTATCAACAGTGGAGTGTATCAACTGCTGGTGTAGATATTTCTCCCTGAGTTAATTAAAAGAGTGTGAATATCTCCCTGAGTTAGCCAGCCCAACATAGGGCAAGTGTATATACATGGCTCAGCCCAACATACAGTATAAAAACTGCGCAACTAGCAAAAAAAATTCAAGAAAAGCAATGGGCTTCAGCTGGTTTCAACCCATGTATTCCTTCCCAGTAACTGAGGATGCCCAGCATCATGACAGTGAGCCTATCATGGAGACCAGTAATGGGAATCTCATTGAACTGTGTACTGCAGTTGCTGTGTTTTTGCTAAGTGTACCTTATATTTGATTGTGGCATGCAGTATACTTTGTATCACTCTCCTAAATCAGAAATCCAATGTAACATCGACTATCTTTAAAATAAATAAAATTGATATTAAGCAGCACACCCTCCGTGTGTGAATCATCTAAAAGAACCTGATTAGAGAGTACTGGATTCTAACATTGATGCTGAGGCCTTCTGTTCTTTTGCAATGAACAACAGTCCTAGAAAATGACTTTTCTAGGGCATGGTAATCAATGATAAAGAAAAATTGCATGTGTATCTGTATATATAAAAACACATACGTATGCGTGCACACAATTTGATGTGCAATATGGAGTGTAAAGAGGATGAACTAATTTGTACAGCTCTGTAAGAAGACTGGGTTTCTGGCTTCCTTAGAGTCTCTGGGGAAAACAATCAATATCTATACCAGGTATCTTGTTTACTGTAATTTCTGTTCATAACACTTTTCTATCTAATCATGGTGTGGTAAAGAAAAGCCAATGAGTGATTATGAGATAATGAGATACTGCATACAAGTAATGGCATTAATATTAATTTTTAATTTGGCATATTGACATTAAGACACTAAGTCTGCTTTGCTGAAAGTTTACAGGGTAAACTCAGTATTCCTCTTTTAATAAAAAAGGGCGATTGTAAACACAGTATATTTCCAACACTGTCACTTGCAGAATGTTTGTTTGTTCGTTTTTCTTTTCAGAATACCATCATAAAACCTTTTTTCAGATCACTGTATTCAATGACTGCTTCATTGAACAAAAATTGCCCAGTATTAGTAACTGGCCAAACTAATTATATATTTTTTTTTTACACTGAACTGCCTTTACTCTATGGTCTTAGTTACTTAAAGAGTCTAAAAACTTTTAAACCTAGTTGAATGGCTACTATTGTTTACTATGGCTTCAAATTAGTGCTAATCTGAACACTGTTTTCACTACCATTTTCCAATATCTCTACAGATTCACTGTAAAGCTACATTCCCCATTAAGATATTTTGTGTTACCACAGGGTTGCAAAGCAGCCTTGACACTGAAGCAAAGACTTCCAGGGATATAGTCATAGGATAATTTTGTTTGGGAGGGACATCTGGACCCAGGGCTTGTCCAACCCCTGCTCATATCAGGGTCAGCTAAACCATATTGCTCAGGGCTGTGTCTGATTGGGTTTCAAGTATCACCAAAGATGAACGCCACAATGTCTCTGGTCATCCTTTTCTGAGTTATGGCTATCTTGTACTGAAAATATTTTTCCCTCTTATCTGTATTTTATGTATGTATCCAGAAATATTTTTCTTATGATTTGTTTCTATATAACAGAAACTTCAGTTGCCTTTCTGTTCTTTTTTGTCGATTTTTGTCAAAATGGCTACTGTTTGTGAGGAAAAAAAACTTAGAAAAGAGGAATACGAGAAATAAAGTAGAATATGAACAGCAAAATTAAAGGAAGGCTAGGTAGTGTACAGCAATTTTTAGCCCTGGGACTGAAAGATAAATTGGGTCATAGGACAGTGTCCGTTTCAACTGGGATAGACTTAATTTTCTTTTAAGTAGCTGGTGCAGTGCTGTGTTTGGGCTTTGGTGTGAGTATAATGTTGGTAACACACCAATATTTTTAGCTATTGCTGGGTCATGTTTATGCTAAGTCAAGGACTTTTCACTTTCTCAGGTCTTGCTAGGGAGAGGGCTGGAGGGCAACGGGAAATTGGGAGGGGACACAGCCAGGACAGGTGACCTGAACTAGGCAAAGAGGTATTCCATACCATGGGGCGTCATGCTGCGTATATAAACTGGGAGGGGTTGGCCAGGACTGCTGATCATTGTTCAGGGACTGGCTGGGCATCGGTCAGTGGGGGGTGAGCAGTTGTACTGTGCATCACTTGTTTTCTTTCCCTCCTTCCCTTTGGATTTCATTCTTCTCCCTCTCTCCCTCCTTCTCATTATAAGTGTCATTGTTGTTATTGTTATTATTGTTCTTTTATTTTTATTTTATTTTCCATTATTAAATTGTTCTTATCTCAAACCTTGAGTTTTACATTCCTTTCGGATTCTCTTCCCCATCCCTCTGGGTGAGGCAGGAGTGAACGAGCAGCTGTGTGGTGCTTAATTTCCAGCTGGGGTTGAAGCACAACACAGTTGGCTGGATTTGAAGAACTGTATTATCTTTTGTTAACAGATTAATATTTGGATACAACTGCACCCCCATGCATATATTTGTAATGATCCTTCACAATACTGAAGTGTGATTGTTTATAACATATTAAAAAAAAAATAATCACTTAATGGACAGAAGATGGAAGAGAAATAATAACATATTTCTACAATACATTTTTTTTTTGCAATAGATGCAGCAATTAAAAAGTGATTTTACTGGTTTCATATATAATAAACCGATATATTTCAGTAGTCCAGAGGCTATGTTTTGTGGGTTGGTGATGCACATCATAAGGTTTCAGAAAACCTGAAAACCCAGAAAACTGATGTAAAGTTAATATTACTCTTAAAAAATAAAGCTAAAACATTGTTATTCCCCCCCCCCAAAAAAAAATATTACAGAACTCAATCCTAGTAGATATTCTTTGTTTTGCTAACATATGGCAAAAGCTTTTGAACTCAGTTATACCTGGTATTTACAAGTAATGCCTTTGTCTATAAATCACAATTGTGTAGCACTATAACTCATATTTTTGTATAGCTGATTGTTTATTTGTTGGAATGAAAGAGTAAATTGGATTAACAAGTCTGATTGAATGAAAAATTCAGAACTGTAGCTTTATCATCCCTTAAAAAAGGTTTAGATTTGGTAAATCCATGGTGTAGCCAATAGAAAGAGGCGAGTAGCTCTCAGAGTCTTCCAGAGAGAGACTCACCAATATTTAGAGCAAAATCTAGTTACTTAGACATTCTTCACTAATGAAGTTGAGACTTTATATTTAACTGAAAATGGAATTTAGCCTCAGATTCCAAAACCTAACCCTAAGTGTCTACCAACTTTGTATCCATATACAGGTGAAGTAAAAAGACTAGGGTTACTCACAATTATGAAGTAATGTATATATTAATATTTTATCAGGATATATTTTTCTATCATATGCATTATGACACTATAAACATAAGTAGTACAGATAGGACAAAGTACTCTAAACCAGCAAGATTATACACGAAGAAAGTCGTACTCAACAATATAAATATGACACAGAGTCTTGATTCCTTCAGCAGGAAAAAATAATTTTTGCAAGAACAGGTTCTAGGAAAGCATCTGAATGTGCCTTCCAGTGCCTGTCATTTGAGAAGTAAACCAAACTTTAAATATTTGCTAGTCAGTATTCAGCTTTCACATAATGCTTTTATCTTTTTATCTTTTCGTTTTCTTTTTTTTTTTTTCTTGTTTTCTTTTTTTTTTTTTTTAAATAAACTCTTCCTCCTCACTACAAGGTATGGAACATAAGATATACTACCAAAGAATTATCCTAATAGGTTATAATAAAGTAAAAATCAGAGTAACGCAGTGTACAATTCTTCCTAAACAAAGATTCTGTAATTTTTTATTGGACCATATAAATACAAATTTTATCTTCCTGCATCAGTATTCTACCTTCAGTAGGAATCTGTCAAGAAGTGAACAATAAGGATGAAATACCTCATTTTTCAGAGGATGTTTTGAATGATGAAAATTCATGAATACTCCTGCAATTTCCTTTTCCTCATAGAGGTAGTAAACCTTTTAGTCTACTCTTCCAATGCATGGAAAGAGTAAAGATTATGTTCTTCATCTATGAACTGAATATGCTATTTCTCTTCTATATGCACAGTATTCTAGTTGTGATGCACAATGGAAATACTCTAGGCAATAAGGCCTTTCTTTTCTGAAATATTGTTTATGAATATGCTCATTCAGTTCTGTACTTAGAAATCACAGAATCATAGAACGGTTTGGCTTGGAAGGGATTCATCTAGTTCCCCCCCCCCCCCCCCCCCCCCCCCCCCCCCCGCCATGGGCAGGGACGCCTTCCACTAGACCAGGTTCCTCAAAGTCCCATCCAACCTGGTCTTGAGCACTTCTAGGGATGGGGCATCCACAGCTTATGTGGGAAACCTGTGCTAGTGGGTCAGCACCCTCACAGTGATGAATTTCTTCCTAATATCTAATCTAAATCTACCCTCTTTCAGTTTAGTCATTACCTTTTGTCCTATTACTACATGGCCTTGTAAAAAGTCCCTCTCCAACTTTCTTGTAGGCCCTCTTGAGCTACTGGAAGGCTGCTCAGAGCCTTCTTTTCTTCAGATCGAAAGGCCCCATCTTTCTCAGCCTGCCTTCACAGGACAGGTGCTCCAGCCCTCTGATCATCTTTGTGGACCTCCTCTGGATTTGTTCCAACAGGTTCATGTCCTATGTTTAGAGGCCCAGAACACAGTGTTCCAGGTGGGGTCTCACAAGAGCAGAGTGGCAGAATCACCTCCCTTGACCTGCTGGTCAAACTTCTTTTGATGCAGCCCAAGATTCAGTTGGCTTTCTAGGCTGCAAGTGCACATTGCTGGGACATGTTGTGCTTCTTGTCAACCAACACCAGCAAGTTCTCCTCAGGGGCGCTCTCAATCTGTTCTTCGCTCAGCCTGTATTTGTGCTTAGGATCGCCCCAACCTAGCTGCAGGACCTTGCACTTGGCCTTGTTGAACTTCATGAGGTTCACATGGGCCCACCTCTCAAACCTGTCAAGGTCCCTCTGGATGGTGTTCCTTCCTTCCAGCATGTCAACTGCACCACAGAGCTTGGTGTCATTGCCAAACTTGCTGAGGGTTTAAGAATTTCACGATTTTCTGAATGGAGAAAAGTGTGATTATTCACAGGATGAATTCAGAGATAGAATCAATATTTCTTCAGAGAAAGAGATTCTCTACAAACAAGCTAGATAAAAGCATTTTTTAATTAGTTTTGCAAATCGGCTTCTACAGTAAATTCAGACTTCCCTTTCCCTATTAACATCTTAATTGCTTTAGCTGATTGAAGATAAATAAATGGAATATATATATAATATTTGTTTATTACATTGATTCTCTTGCTGTTCTTTGGTGTACTCATGGTTTAGATTTAGAAAGTGCCTCTGAATTTTTATCTCCTTAGTTTCTCATATCTAATCCTTCTGGGTTTTTTAACACTATTTCCAACATAAAAAAGCACCTTTGTGTGAAGTTTTTAAATAGTCTGATATATACTTCTATGTATACTACAGATGTTTTTAAAGTGAATATGGTTATGTTGGAGGTATGACTATAATCTTTAGATCTACCTCTATCTCCTTGGGAAGTAAAAACTGCAAAACAGAATTCTGTTTTTTATATTATATGAGAAAGACACATGGATTCTTTGCCACTAAGGTTCTGTCATCAAAACATCTAAAAGGGGGCTTTTTATTGAGTGTGCTGTCTAAGTCAGCTTTCCCATCAATTTTCCAGCCATTTGTAGTCAAAAGTAATGAGTGTCTCAGCTCATAGGTTTCAAAGTAATATATTAGGAAATCAAAGTAAGAGTGCACTGAATGGAAACTGCATTGAACTTCAGAAAGCAATATTGATACTTTTTTTCCTGCTGAGGCAATTATAGTGTACAGCAAAACCTGGTTTTGATGCTATTAGCTGTTGACAATTTAATTATTCTAAGGATTTTCTTAAGAAGTTCCTTCAAAGTATTAATGTGTTGCCCAATACAAGGTTGAGTTGCTTTTTTTAACAAGAAATTATGAATTGCTACTAGATTGCATTTAAAATGTAATATGTATGAAAACTTTAAAGCCAGAAATATGTTTTCTCTGAAGGGAACTGAATTAATAATGCCAATGCAATAGGTCAAATTTATATATATATATATATATATATATATATATATATATATAAAATAATCAGAGAATAAAGAGTCTATCTTCTTTCATATCTATTTCCTATGCCTTTAAGGAGTCAGTATAGTTAAGAATAATATTTTATTTCTTCAGTACAAGATGCAAGCAACGGACTTTCTAAAATCCTCATTCAAGGTGTATTCACTATGAGAAAGGAGTGATAAATTCAAATATATAAGGAGGAAATCATAAAACAGAAAAAAAATTAAAAAGAAATTGTTGAAGAGGATGTAAGAAATATTTTATCCCTGAAAATGGTGGAAATATGGACCCTGAAAGGTCAAGTTGATGTAGAGAAATTACAAGAAGCAACTAATCTGTCATTACAAACTGTTTGGACTCAATTTTGGAAACATTTTACTTCTCCTTAGAACAATCAGTTTACTTAATCTAGTTTGTTGGTAACAGCAAAAGGAGCAGGAGAAACAATGCATTTCCAACTTTATATCGGAAAAATAAATTTAAAATGTAATCTTTCTCATTCCCAGTGATGGAGAAATGCATTTTTTCCAGTATCTGCTAGTTTACCTATATTACATTAAAAACCCCAAACCAGTCTTATGCAAATTTCTTAATGGAAAAAATACATTTAAAAGACTTCTATCCTACCTAACAAAGGTATTCATTGTAGTTTCCACTTTCCAGTCAATCTTTCTTTAAAACCCTCACAAGTTGAATTTAATTTTGTGTTCATTATATATTTCTACTATGACATTCCTGTAGAAGTGTCTCCAGCACTTGAAAAGAAAATAGGTGACAGAGCAGTTTATCCCCTACTGTTGACCATGAAGGTCAGCATGATTGGATGATTCTCTAAAGAGTCTGCCCTGCATACTAAACAAGGATGCTACAAGTGAAAATGCTTTGTAGGAAAAGAACAAAGAGAATAATCACATAATGGGATTGTTTTCTTATACTATGTCAGTTAAGGAATAGAAGACTGGATTAGTAGAAAACTGGAAAATTTGCTGAGGTATTGTTTCAGAACAGATCTTCATTGATTGGTGAAAAGATGTTCACCTCATATTGTTACGTCCATGTTCTGCCCTATATGAAGGCCAACTAATAAAAATACAGAATGGGGAAGAGACCAGATAGCATGCAGTTTAGTTGATCTTTCTGTCTCTAATGTTTCATGTAGGTAGGAGACAACCAGCAAGAGCTTTCGGCCTTTGTATGCATAATTTGTCAAACAGCAGCCAAAGATCTTTTGGTGGTGGACAAATTGAAAAAGACATTTTGATATAGATACAGATATAGATGATATAAATATAGATAGATTATATATATATAGATGTAGATGTAGATGTAGATGTAGATGTGGATATAGGTAGATATAGATGTAGATGTAGATGTAGATCAAGAAAGAGATCGAGATCAAGATCGAGATTGAGATAGAGGTAGAGATAGGGATAGATTAAATATAGATTATAGATATAAAAAAGAGGGGTGTGTGTGTCTGTTTTTTCTTTCTCACTGATACAAGCTAACTAGAGAAAGGGTAAATATTCTTCTCACAGGATGGTTTGAGTAAGTATTGCATATGGGTATATCGTAGAAAGAGGTGAGAGGGGATTTACCAAATTATATCTGCTGCGATGCTTCCCCTTTGCTTTCAAGCTATACAAATTTATAAAGTACTTTTTCAGAGCCTGCTTTTTCATTGAAGCCTACACCTTCATCTGGAAGAGCTTGCTGCCCAACCTAACCATTTGTTGTCAGGATTCCTGTTTTCCAGATAAGCATGTCTTCCATGATTATCTAAGCAGATTAGCTAAGCAAACTAGTAAATAATAGAAGGTCATGCTTCTCTGCATAAAGGTATGATAGGCCAGTTCTCTGTGAAATCAATAGTGTCTTTCCTCATAGTAAAACAGGAATTCAGCATTGCCATTGTTAGGAAAACAGGAAAAAAATACTGTAATGTTATTGGAAAACAGAATCTGTGTTCCAGGCTTGGCATGGTGAAAGAGTTTTATGAAACGTACAAATGAACTAATGGAACATAAATACTACAGTGATAAAAAAGTATTCTACCAGGGGTTCTCCCAGTTCAAAATAAAATCTGTTGCTCCTGTGTACCAGCTATACCTAAAAAAAAAAAAAAAAAAAAAAAAAATGTGTTTTTGAGATATCTGAGACCTCAGAGTCAGAATCAAAATTTGAGTCAGCTGTTTTCTAGGTAAAGACACAAATTCAAAGCCCTGGATGACAAGCCCTAGAAAAGGCATTTCCTTTCTTCCCAGAGCATTGGAGAAAAGCTCATAGGTTCCCTGGTGCTAAAACTAATGCTTTAGTCACTCAGAGAAAAACACTTAAAAATCTAATTTCTTCTCTGATATTTTTCTTTCTTTTTTTCAGTACTTAGTTAAGGAGGAAAAAAAAAATACTTTTATAACAATTGTTTTCAGACTGACTGCTTAATTTACCAAATTACTTCAGTAAATATAGGTAACTATTACTTCATATGTATCAGTTAAGCTGCAAGTTATAAGTTTTAAGTCTAAGTTCTTTTAGCAAGGGAGATTCATAGTAACTGATTTTTTTTTTAACTTAAAAACATCACTGCCATAAGTATAGGCTTTTACTAGAGGTGAAGAAAATGTGTTAATTAACCTTTCCTTAGAATAAAATCTAGATTTATGAAAGCATTAGTGTTGCTATGTTATGCAGATCCACCAGGGAGAGCAAGAGCGAAAAAAACCTGAAAACTGCAGCAGAACTCTTAGCATTAATTTCTGACCATATCTGTAGCTGTGTGAGTAGTGGTAAAGAAACTTTAAAGTACATTGGTTATCTGATTTAAATTTATTTTACAAATTCACCTAAATGAATCTTCTCTTTTCTGGGTTGAACAGTCCCTGTTATCTCAGCCTTTCCTCATAGGACAGATGCTCCAGTCCTTTCCTCAGCTTCATGGCCTTTAGCCAGACTCTCTCCAGTATGGCTGTCTCTCTCTTGTACTGGGGAGCCAAGAACTGGACGCAATACTCACAATACTCCAGGTGTGCCTTCAGTAGTGCTGACTAGAGGGGAACGATCATCTCCCTCGACCTGCGTTGCCTAGTGCAGCCCAGGATACCATTAGCCTTCTTTGTGGCAAGCGTACGTTGGTTCCTCATGCTCAACTTGGTGTCCATGAGGAAATCCAGGTCCTTTTCTGCCAAGCTGCTTTCCAGCTGGTTGGCCCCAAGCATGTACTGGTGCATGTATGTGGTTGTTCCTCCCCAGGTACAGGACTTCACACTTCGTCTTGTTGAATTTCATAAGGTTCCTGTAAGGCCATTTCTCCAGCCTCCTGAGGTTGCTCTGGAGAGCAGCATGACCCTCTGGCATATCAGCCACTCCTCCCAGTTCTCTCATCAGCAAACTTGCAGAGGATGAATTCTGCCCCATCATCCAGATCATTAAGAAACATGTTGAACAGGATTGGACCCAGTATTAGCCCCTGAGGTACACCGCTAGTCTGGCCTCCAACTAGACTTTGTGCCCCTGATCACCACCCTCTGGGCCTGGCCATTCAGTCAGTTTTCAATCCAGCTCATCGCTCATGCATCCCATACAACAACAGCCTGTCTATGAGAATCTTATAGGTGACAGTGTCAAAAGCTTTAGTGATGCCAAAGTAGACAATATCCACAGCTTTCCCCTCAGGTACCCAGTCAGTCTTCATCTCAGAATTTGCTCATGTTGCTCAGGCGTGACTTCCCTTTGGTGAATTCGTGCTGACTACTCCTGATTCCTGTCTTGTCCTTCTATATGGAAATGTTTTCCAGGATTAGTTGTTCAATCACCTTCCTGGAGACTGAGGTGAGGCTGATGAGCCTGCAGTTCCTTGTGTCCTCCTTGTCCTTTTTGAGAATAACAGTGGCATTTGCTTTCCTTCTGTCTTCAGGCATTTATCCTAATTGCCGTAATCAAAGGTTATCAAGAGCAGCCTCACAATGACATCAGCCTATCTGTGCTCATAGGTGCATCTTCTTAGGGACTATGAACTGCATATCCACTTTGCATAAATATTGTCTAACCTGATCCTTTTCCACCACAGGTATGCCTTCCAGCTTTTCCCTTTGGTGTCAGGTACCTGGGATTCCTGAATACTGGTCTTGCTAGCAAATACTGAGGCAAAGGCAGCAATCAGTACCTCAGCCTTTTCCATGCCCTGTGCCACATTCCTCATTTAGAAGCAGGCCCACAATTCCCCTAGGGTCTTTCTTGTATCACCTATGTACTCACAGAAGCACTTCTCGTTGCTTTTGACATCCCTGGCCAGATTCAATTGCAAGTGGGTTTTGGCATTCTTAACCAGGTCTCTGGTTAAGAAAGCATGGTCTGACAGTGCCTCTATATTCCTCCCAGGTTACTTGCCCCTGCTTCTACCTTCTGCACGATTAATTTTTATGTTTGATTTTTTCCAGGATCTCCTTGTTCATCATGCAGGACTCCTGGCTTTTTGTCCAATTTCCTGCCCATTGGGATGGACTATTGAGCTTGGAGGATGTGGTCCTTGAATATCAATGGGCTTTCTTAGGCCCCTCTATTTTCCAGGGCCTAATCCCATGGGAGTCTTTCAAGAAGACCCCTGAAGGAGTCTGCTCTTCTGAAGTTCAGGGCTATGATGATGCTGTTTACCCTGCTTTGGCCTCATAGGGTCCAGAACTCATGGTTGCTGAAGCCAAGGAAAACACTGACATTCACATCACTGATGAGTCAGTCCTTCGTTGTTTGTAAGTGTGAAGTACAAAGGTTTGCAAGTATAAGGTTTTTGGTCAAAGCTGGATATTAAACATGCAGTTGTCCAACATGTTTTTCTACCACTTCTTTTACAAATTTATTGTGATTACCTTAGAGAAAAAGAGGAAATAGTGTTGAAATATCATGTCTACACACTTTGTCTTAATCAGAAATGGAAATTGTAAAGTCTTAACTTTCCCTGTCTGGCACAAGTAAAACTGCATTCTGCATCAGAGTGGGGAAAAATAGTTAACTTATGCCTCATTTTTTTATCAGGAATATATTTAAGCACACTATTGCATTTATTAGTGGTTACTGCTTCAAGAACAGACTCCAAAAATATGTTATGCCAAGACTTGTGTGACTACATCAACTCTGTATCATGTTATTTCAGTATGGTTGAGGGTAAGCTTGCAGTTTTGTTGGAGAAGATGACATAGCTGCATGTGTACTGGTAAAGTATAAAGATGGAAACTGTCCGTCATCTGGATAGTTTTCATTGAAGAATATCACAGTGAGATGTAATATACTAGTGAAAAAGTTAGATTAGAAATGTCTACATATTAGCTTCTGCTTCTGTGGGTATCAGCACAAGAAAAGAGGAATTCTAAGAGCTATGGGTTGAACTTGGACTGAAAACTGTTTGTTTTCTATGTTTTGGGAAAGAACAATCAATTGCATCCCAATTAGCTGTGTTCATTGACTTATCAGTCATAATGAGTTATAGTATAACTGAATATTTGAAAGCAGACTACACTTAAACTAGTAGCATAGCCTTAGATTCTCACATCTGTAATTCTTACTTTCAAAATATCCAAAGTTCCTAATTTTCTGTAAAAAGGAAAATATTAAGCCATGGTAGAAGGAAGATGAAGCTTCTTTAAAAAGTTGTTTTTTGGACTCTTTGTTGCAAACAATATGCATTCATAATCTGATTTTTTTCTTCTTTTTTTCCTTCAGCATATGATGAAAAAGAGGTGAAGTAGGAGTGTGTAAACTTTGCCTTTGCTTTTCAGGACATTTTTAGGGCTTTTTAAAATTGATAATAGCTAGTGGGTTTTTGTCTTCTGGTGCACATTTCCTTCTTGTGATGTTCTTCAGTGTTGGGCAGAATGTTCAAAAGAGAAAATTTTTCTGCTGTTCAGCTGGAGTAAGTTTTTGGATTTAATACTAATTGGATATGCTGTGTAGTGGGTAAGATCACTCATTCAAAATCTTCTGTGGACTTCTGGAGAGAGGCTAAACCAAGCCACATCTTGGGCAAGGCTTCACCCAAATATTGATGTAAATATACATAATACCTGCAGTTTAACAAGAGCCTTTTTTTTTTTTTTTTTCTTTTTCCATTTAGGGAAGTTATTTTGACAAACCAACAGTTTAGGCCTGTTCTCCTCCCTGCTTCATATCATGTCCCTGAATTGTACAGCAAATAACTTAAATTCAGCTATGAAGATACTCTATGGAAGCTGCTTATTCACACAGCAATTTTCTCTAAACTACTAATACTTAAAGTGAAGTCATGGCGAGTGTGAATTAATTATTTCTTATTTTTACACCAGGGTTTGTGGGCATGTACATAAGTTTGTTTATTTAAAACCTTCTTTTTAAATGTGCTTCCTTGTGAAGGATGTCCCTTGTTTTAGACCTAAACCTGATGCTATGCTAAATTTATTCTTTTAAATTACTTATCTCAGAAATGCTGAATCAGCACATTGAAGTGATTCAAAGCATCACACTAAGTCTGCTTCCACAGTAGGGACTGTGACGGTGGGCCTCACTACTGGGATCACATTCACTGCCAATACTCTTCCTTGTCCAGGTGACAACACAGGAACTTTCTCCCTGAAGATATGTGTGGGGAAATACTTCTTTTACAGTGCCAAGTAGGAAGACGAGTGGGAAGTTAACACCACTGTCTTGAATATTGTGGCTGATACTTGAATGGACACTGTGCTTCACTGTCCCTCATCTCCCATTTATTTATGGAAAAAAAAATGTATATGGGTTAATTTTGAAGAAATTCTAAACACTCCTCCTATATAAACTTGCATATCATTGTGTTACTGTTTTCCTCTGACCAGATGATCATATCACCAACACAAGTGTTCAGAAATCATGTTGTATTTTTAATGTCACAATTTTCCTTTAAAAGTAATACAAATAAGAAGTTTAAAGATGCCAAATTCAGTCTTTTGCTATTGCATTTCTTTAAATAGCCTTACTACTCTGTAGATGACTTTGCACAAGGTCTTTGTTCTTTTCCATGATAGTGTATCTATCATCTTTTCGACTTTCAAAAGCTGAAAAGATAGTAGTAAAGAATGTATTTTTTATGAATCCAACACTATATTGAGTATTTTGAGACAGAATTAAATACTTTATTGGGGGTGGGGGTGGTGTATGAAGGTGTTTGTTTAATATGCAAGTGTGGTATCATTGCAGTATCTGATACCTTTAGCAGCTTGACCATTTTTTATAGCAGCAGTAAGATTAATGTGGTTGTTTAATAGCCTAATTAGGTATATATTTAGTTTCCCAAGTGCCTGAAAAGTCCTTGAGGTTTCTGAAGAAGATTAGAAAGAAGATTATTCTTTCTGGAACAGGAACTGGAAAATATTTATTTCACAAAGAAGAAAGAAATATATTTTTACTTCTAAGATAACTTTAAAAATACAAACAAAATCTCTTCAACAGAAAACTTTTTTCTGCGTTTTTATTTCTTCAGAGCATTAAGATGTCACTGTGATTCATAAAATATCCTTCAGAAAATGTTTCACCTGACTTGCAGGAACTCAACAATGGAATATATAAGGGTTAATATTTTTAATATGCAATAGTCATCAATATATGCTTCTAGTTCTTTTTCTGTCAGTCTCTGTCACAAAGCATGATTAATTGGCCAGAAAACTCAAATGCATCATTAAATTTAGGCAAAACAAGTAACAAATTTTGTACTGAGGTATAAGGATTGGTAAGTAAAGATTTTTTTATCCACCAGAGGAAGAGATATTTTCTAATGAAAACATAAGATGCCCCATAATAACATACACACAATTCTTTGAAACCATGAGCTCTGATTCCAGGGAATTTGCTTACCAAAGAGGATTTTT
The DNA here is from genome assembly GCF_017639655.2 of Falco naumanni. Taxonomy (NCBI): domain Eukaryota; kingdom Metazoa; phylum Chordata; class Aves; order Falconiformes; family Falconidae; genus Falco; species Falco naumanni. Next base: position 40,280,371 of record NC_054055.1, read on the forward strand.
AAGGAATTAATTGTGGCAAGTAGTGTGCTTTATGGTCACACTTTGTCTTACTTTGTTTTCTAGGTATTTTTTGGTTTGGTTGCTTTTTTCGCTTGCTGGTTTCTAATCCAGGCTACATATGTTTTGCTTTAATTTTACTATATGGAGGGTTTGAGTATTTTTCGCACTGAAGAAAATAAAAGATTTTTTTCTCCCTTTCAGCTTCCCTCTAAGCACACATCAGTGTTCTGTCCTGCTCAGTAGCCACAAAAGTAGGTTTTAGAACTGTCCATCATACAAGGCAATCTCTTATACTCTGCAATATGCCTGCACATTTTTATCCTTTTTTTCTCTTCCCTCCTTTCAGGAAGTTTTTTCATAGCAAATCCACAGATCTTTTGAGGCCTTTCTATACTGTACAGCAGAAACAACTGCAACTCTATGTTTGCTTCATCTTTTTTTCTCATGTGTTCAATAAGTTCTTCACTTGGCACTGATTGGGTCCTTTAAATTTTCTGTGACATTTTTTGTCATTACTACACCTGAGAAAATAGATTTTAAAAATCAGGAAGTCATGACCTTGCTACAGTACACTTTTCACCATTTTACACTTATTAGGACTTCTTATTGTTTGCCTGTTCCGTTTTCCCTGTGACATTATTTCTACTAGCTTTCTGTCCTTTACGTGTGATTTCTTATCACAGAAACTTCTGAACAAGGTTCCTAGGCTATCTGCCTCATTGTACTACACTTTTACTCTTCAGCTTTGTTTACCCAAAGTATGAACATATTCATCCTTCTTTTTTGCATTTCTGCTTCCAGTGTAAACTTAAGACACCTTTTTAGAGTTCCTTTCACTTGTCATGGTAGTAAATTAGCAGAAAAAACCTAGAACAACTACAAAGCATTTGGTACTCAATGCAGTTGCTCATAGAAAGACATCTACTCCCATTTCAAATGCTCAGAGCTGTTTAACCTCTACTCCAGAAATGAGCACTTAAAATTATCTTTCAGCTGCATGGAAGATTTTAACAGTTTTCCTGTAATAATTTATCCTATAAATCTTTGGAGTATGTTTTTTAACAGAAACAGAAACAGAAGTATTCTAAGTTAATCTGTAATGTGAAATTATCTCTGGTCACATCCAGGTTATTAACAAACTTCTCAGTCCGAGTCTTCAAAATGATGCATTATTAGCATGATACTCTGTTGTTTCAAGGCATGTGAATGATCTGGCAGTAAGCATAACTAAATAGATCAGTTTCCTATATGCTTACAAAGTAAAAAGTAAAGGAGAACATTCTCATTTCTCATGCAAAAGAGCTCCTCCCCCTAAAAAAAAAATAATAAAATAAATCCAAAGATCAAACTTGTTCACTAAAAACTGTTTACAAAAATATATTAGAAATAGGAGAGACCAAAGAAATCAAGAAGTCCATGAATGCAACCATGGACATTTCATATACCTGGTTCGGTTTCTATAATCCTGTTCTAATTATCTGACAGCTAGCTTCTCAAACTCTTTAGCAACAATTTGTCAACAACCCATTCATTTACTGTGGTGAACAGGCACAACCTGAAATCCTTTTGGATAAAACATCTTATCTTAATATTGCAAAACTTGTCATCCCCTAAGTCTATGGCTATTGAGTAGACAGTTGTTTCACTTTAAATTATCCAGACTGATTTTCTAAAGCAGATATTGCATAAAATAATATGTAGAGTTTCTGTCCTAATAATAATAACAAAAAGTTTTTGCAGTTAAGTTACCAGTTTAACTGTCCCTCAGAGAAATCAGCAGGTGTTAAGATGGAACTTAGGTCAATAAAAAGTACTCATGAAAATACTTCCCCAAAACTATGTGCCCTACGGTACCCCTATTTTTAACCACACAGAAGGAATTGCACCTGGGACTTGCAAAAGGTTTCTAAAACCCTAGATATCAAGTTTGGGCAGTATATCATATTGGCATTAAAAAAGCAGTTTTCTAACTTAACAAAAATGATAAAAGGTGAAATTTTACAAGGAAAAATGTTGTGAGTCTTATTACTGCAGCTAGAAAGTTCTTTCAACCAAATCATAGAAATTTTAATCCTGCTTTTTGTCATTAAAATGGTTTGTCTTTTGTGGATTATCCTCAAAACCTAAATACCTAAATGGCTTTTAACCAGGAAAATTGAGCACTGCAGTCTTGCAGTCTGTATAATTTTTTTTGTTTGTCTTTTGGGTTTGGGGTTTGTTTTTTTTTTTGGGGGGGGGGGGGGGGAAGTATAATCATTGCAAGAAGAAACTTCCTCTTAAATGTAATCTAAAAGTTCTCAAATGAGTATACAGTATTCATGCAAAATATGAAGCATAACAAAATAAAATTTCTTTGGACTCAAATTGGGAAAATATTGCCATTTTAGAAGATAGTGCAAATTACGCTTTTTGTCATGTAATATAGCTTTGGCATGTTTATTCAGAGGAATACAATAATCATGACACATTATAAATCATAATTTATATGATTTAAGTAAGTTTTGAGTTTCTTATGCAAATGTTTCTAGAATTTGTCCCAAACACTGCCTCAGATACGGAAAATTGCTAATGTAAGTTTTGTGAAAAACTGAAGTTTTGATTTACATGCAAAGCTGAAAATTTTTATATCTGAATGTTTTTTATTTTTGTTCTTTGGAGTGGTTATGTCTATTAAAATTAATTCACTTTTCAAAATGTCTCATGACTCCACGTAAAAATGTACTTACATTTTCAAAAACTTTAAATGTTTTACCTTTAGTTCTAGATTATGTATATTAGATTTAAAAAACCAAACAAACATATTTTGTTCTGTATCTTCCATGGAAGGTAAGGTAACATACAATCATAAATGGTCAGCATAAATAGCTTTTAATTTTATGATCTTATACAAGGGTATATTTTTCTATACCACATTCTGATGGCAGTGTCAAAAAATTGCTCACGGAGATGCAATCACGGTGATGTGTATATTTTTATATCACTCTCTTCATAAAGCTATCACTTTCTTCACAGATGCAACCACCTAACTCAGCATCCATGTCATTACATTTGTCATTATCCAGGGGATTTTACTGCTGTTGCAAAATTGTAAGTTGCATCTTTATCACTATACCTGATAAATGTATATACTGATGAGCCCTCTTGACATGCAGCAGATATAATTCCACTTCACTCAGTCTGATATGGACTATAACTTAAAATATAGCTCTGTCATATCAAATACTCATTAACAGTGAATGTGGGTCAAAAGAGGTAAAGTAAATGTACTGACTGTGGGCCAAATTGTTCAGTACACTGAGCAAGAATATGCTTAGATTTAACCCTCACAGTATGTTAGGTGAAGATACAAAGCTTAAGTCTTCCTTTTCAATGTCTTGCTTAGGAGATACAAAAAGGTCCTTTTACAGTCCAGAGTTCCCAAGTAAGGTCAGGTATCTACATTCATTGTTCCAAAACCAGTTGTGAATCTGCCTGCTTTTTCAACAACTGCCAGTGTGTTAAAGAATTAGGAAGAGTGAGATAGACTTCCAGTTCCTTTCTGTGCATGAGTAGATTAAAAAAAACTTTTCAGTTTCCACTTAAGTGCTCTAACCATTGTGTAAGGTACTAAGTTTAATAGATGGTTCCACTTTGCAGAACATAACTCAAGAATCATTGGTTTATATAAAGAAAACCTAAAAAGGAACACATGTTTGTAGCTTTAGTAGTAATAGACTTTACAAACTCAGGGAAGTCTAAAACTAGTGCCAACTCATGGGACAGTTTTTGTGTTTTTACCACCAGAATCTGACTGTAAAGCCCATGTTCTTTCTTCCACATCATGTTAACAACTCACAGAATCACTGAATAGTCAGTGTTGGAAAGGTCCTCTGGAGATCATCTACTCCAACCCCCTGCTAAAGCAGATTCACTTAGAGCAGGTTTGCACAGTCACATCCAGGTGGGGTTTGAATGTCTCCAGAGGAGACTCCTCAATTTCTCTAGGCAGCCTGTGCCAGGGTTCTACCACCCTCAAAAATAAGTTCTTCCTCACATTCACATGGAACTTCTTGTGTTTTGGTTTGTGCCCGTTGCCCCTTGTCCTGTCACTGGGCACTACTGAAAAGAGCCTGGCCACACCCTCCTGAGAGTCACCTTTAAGATATTTGTAGGCACTGGTAATTTCCCCTTTCAGTCTTCTCTTCTCCAGGTTGGGCAGGCCCAGCTCTCTCAGCCTTTCCTCATACGGGAGATGCTTCAGTGCCCTAATCATCTTCGTGGCCCTCTGCTGGATTCTCTCCAGTAGTCCCCTGTCTCTTGAACTGGGGAGCCAAGAACCCAGAATCCCTATATTTCTTCTTGCTTTTTCCTTTCTTTATGAATTCTTTATTGTGCTGGACCTTGTGCAGTAGCAGTAGAACTAATAGTTACCTCAAATATCTTATTTTATCATGTATTTTCATGGCAGTTGCAGACTCTCCTCAAAAAGAAGAAAACACAGAAACCATTATTTCCGCCATTTTGTTGAATCTTCTAACTAGTGATTTATTTAATAATTAGAATAGAACAACTAATCTTTATACACACGCATATATATTTAAAAGTCATTTATGAAATGTCACATACTATAACAACTTCTGTAAACTTCAACATGTCAGCTTATTCACAGAACTACTGTGCTCTTCAGAGAAGCTCTGTTATATGCAGAAGCACATCTTGAAGAAACTAAGGAAACTTCTAGTCAAAGTGTCACTCAAGTGAACTTTTTTTCTGTGCTTCATTGTCAGGTAGTAGTTGACAGAGGACTATCAGGTTTGTAATTTTGAATATATGCACTCATGTTCAGCAAAAATCTAAATTCAGGTCTCAAAAATCTGCTGCATCCAAACCCTCTGTTTTTTTTTACAGTTTTATATCAAGCTGAGCTTACTAATAGCCTCGTTTTATATAATTTTTTTTGTGATATCAGGTTACTAACAGCCAATCTTGCATACATATATTTCCAGTTACAATAGAAAACATTTCAGAATGTGCCTATGTCTTGAGAAAATACATTTAATTAACTCATTGTGTGGGGGTGAAATTGAACATATCAAAAGAAGCTTGCATCAAAAGACATATCCATAGATTGTACTTTCCATATATAGTAATTAATAGCTGTAGTAAAGTAAAACCAAAAAACCCCCCAAAACACCAAACCCTCTTAATTTTATTTCATTGTATCATAGTGTTCCTATATGCAACACCAGGACCAAATAATTAAAATCCATTGGAATCATTTAAGCATATTAGTGCCATTAAGCCAACCAAACAAATAGTTTTGTACGTTAAGAAATCACATATGCAACCAGTTCATGCTGTTTCTATGAATTGTTTATGTAGCGGAGCAGAGGGCTGCAGGAGGCATATGCAGCTTTAGAAAGAAAAAGATCAGCAATGATTTATGAAGGCATATGTTTGGGGTTTTTTGTCAGGAATTAAAGACTGCAGAGTATCATACTGAAAAATTGTGCCTGATTGAACAGAGAATTGATACTGTGTGGCGATTTATATAAGGACCTTGAAAGCTGGGTTTTGTCATCAGATTTCAAATTTGTGTTTTACAAGGAATGCTTTAGCAGCATCTCCTAGAGGTGTCTGTATAAAAAAAACTTTTCAAATCTAGGAATTCATTTATGCCAATTTCATTATAGAAACATGTGTAAACACAGACATATATTTAACAGAACTGGCCCCTGTAAACATACATTCTGCAACAGCACACAGGACTGAGGAGATTTTACGGGCTCCTTATCTCTACTTGTTAAATAAATTTCACTGCTACCTAACTGTGCCTGGTTTCCCTATGCTGCCAGATGACTGATGCTTTTAGGCAAGTGTTGTTATGTCTCATTCTGAACATCTGCTATGTTGATGGGGAAATGTCTAATAACTGATACATAAATCCCAGAGAAGTATAATATCCAGAATTTTAGACAGTGCAAGGGCAAAATAAGTTGAAGCTGGTTATTATACAGGGGGAAAAAAAAAAAAAAAAAAAAAAGTCTAGAAAGTTTCCTAAAGCAAAATTACACAAAGAAATTACAAAACCTGAACTTAAAATTATATTCTTAAAAACTCATGTTCAGTGCTGCTTAATCATGGGGATGTTTGACTGTGCAATCAATCAGCTTTTGACCTTAAAGTTCTGTACATGTTTAAAGATGTGTTTCTACACAACAGCAAATATTTATGCTTATCCCTAGCATAGGATCCAAGAACTAGGTCTTTTTCTTTTAGGCTGCGTTTGTGTGCTGTAAGAGGCCAGGACTTATTTTCTATTCCCACCGGTATATGAAATGGTGATTCACATGTATATGGCTAGTTTTCCTTCCATCTCAGAGCAGGGTGGCTCTGAACAGGTTGTTTACAGCAAGTTTGTTATCCCTCAAACCATGTCTGGACCTCTCTGGGAGTGTGCTAGCCTGCATGGGACAAAACAGGTTGAGGAGCATGCAGGAAGCAGAACAGAAGGAAGCGTGTGCTGGCATTGAAGCCCATGAATCGCCTTTTGAATTTACTGGGATAGATGTAACCTGAGACATGCAATTCTGTGAATCTCGTATTCTTAAAGAGTAATTTATACAGCACTTCAGAAACTCATTGCCTATAAAAGATAGTTGTCTGCCTTAAGAGAAAATACCTTATTTTTAAGATGTGATCTTTGAGGTGGAGGAGCTGCCGTGCCTTTTTATCTGCTATCCAGTATCTTGGAGATCTCTATTTCTTGATCTAACCCATCTCAGATTTCTTACTTTAGGGATCTTTAGCATCTATACTTTAGCAAGTGTTATGCTAGGGGCTGGGACTCTTCTCTTGGATCAGTGGTTCAGCCACTTTGCTGGATGGTCATGCATCCTCTCCACAGGTTTAGGGTATTGGCTTTGTTTGAGGTTGTTTTGACCCCTGTATAATAAGAGTTCTGCAGGATTAGACCCTTATTGTGCAGCTTTTGATACTTTTTTTATAAATAAGTTTACGTGATTAAGATTGTCTTTTTAGATAAAAAGTGAAGTATTAGTAAAAAGATTTAAACAAAACATAATACTTTAGTGGAACATATACTTCCCTATAAAGTGAACAACAAAAATAAGGGGGTTTCAGGTCTTTGAAAATGGAGTGAAAATTTATCAAATGAAATGTTTATTTCTTATTTTTCAATGACTTCAATGCATAATAAATCTGAAGAATATTTAAAAAATTGCAAGTAAGTCCAGACTGAAAGATTCAGAGGGAAGCACTTTAACCTTTTGTAATATTTTGAATTTATTATGCAAACATGTTGATGAAATTGACAAAAAGTCTTGTTTCATTCAGATTAGGATCTATGTTTATGACTATGGAAATTAGGGTTATTTCACAAAAAAATTAATATTTTTTGTGAGTTTTAATGCATATTGGAAATAAAATAGTTTTTTTCCTTAACATTCAAAGGTCATAGAAAAATCTGTAATTGGCACTTTAGCTTGCAGAAAAGTGAAGACAATGGCAAGATCCTGGACTTGCATGCTGTCTTCCCTCATCTTTCACCAGACATTTCTTGAGAACATCAAGAATTTATAAGACCTCATTAGTGTCATAAGTGGATCCTTTCTTTTTTGACCTATATTGTAGTGCAGTTACACTTTTAGGTGAATTATTTCTTTTTCCATTCATTTGTCAAAGATGGAATTCATCCTGCTTCTCTTCATCTTCCTATAAGTTAAGCTCTTATCAAGTCATCTATGCCCTGTGATCTATGGAAAGAGAACACCTGAAAATATCTATTTTTCCATCTATCTTATGGGCATATATCTTCAGTCTCTTTTCATTGCCTCTGAAATTAAATTAATCACCATAGCTTGTCTTAGACTATATGCCAAATTTAAAGACAGTTAATGTTTGCCAAGATAAATCTCATTCTGAGCCTTTGATAAATGGAACACCTTAGCCATCATATTTCTTAGTGAAAATAGTGAACATTGATTTAATATATGTCCATAGTCTGAAGATAGTTACGTTGGGTTTGTTCATAAATACATTTTTCATGTGAAACAAACTACATCCTACAGTGTGGGAAAAAAGGGGTAAATAATTGATACAATTGCAATTTTTCACTACGTATTAGAACTTTGAGTTTTAACAGTGTGCAATCTTAAACACAATGACTTATATTTGTGCTTTAATAATTCCAAGAAATCAGAGATAAAAATCTTAATAAAGTCTGATAAATGAAAAGTTCAAACATAAGAAAATTTATAAAATCACAGTATTTTCTAATTAATAAAAAAATTTTCAGTAGAAAATAAAATTATATATTTCATAATATAGATATATTTCAGATTTGTACAGCTACATGTACAATGTAACTTTTCCAGATAACATAGCTGAAGTGAATATTTGTCTTTATCAAAGATCATCTCTTAGCAAAATTATTTAGATTTTTGAATGCAGAGAATACGTAGACCATCCATCCAAGTATTTATTTGTTTGTTCATTACTGTAATATAAATTTCAATGTTTCTTTTCTTGATACAGACTGAAAAATAAGTCATGGAATTAATTATTCTAAATGCAAAAGATATGATTGGTTTTCACAAGCCCTTAGGTCTCTTTCAAAATTGAAAAAAAATGTTCTTAGTGAGTTTTACTAAAGGTATGAGGTTCAGCAGGACCTTTTGCTGCCTTATTTTCATTGAGAAGCAACTATATAATCCTATATGTGTTGCAAATTTCGCTATGTTTAGTTCAATCTAGCAACATTACTGCCAATTAAATACTTCAAATTTACATGAAAACAAATGCTTAGAGAAGCCCTCTAGCTTTGCAATAAATGCGTGTGGGAAAAAGGTGATTTTCTGATTGATTCAGGTAATATGAATAAATTAATAGTCCTTACAGTAGCAAAGAAAATTAATCTTTTGAGCACAATCAAATTAAAAGGTTTTGGCTTGCCTAATCTGAACAAAGTAAGATTAATTTTAAATACAGCAAATCAATTAGGCACATAATGAGGAATAGGATGCATAATAACTCTAATTCTGATAAATAGCAAAATAGTTCAGATCCTCAAGGAAATAAATATCATCCATCACAAACACACCTTAAATTATGTTTATTGGGAAATATTAATGGTAAAAGAACTTGCATAAAGGATTTAGATAAATTCTATTTGCTGATTTTGTTCAGCACAATTACATTACATGTTGACCCTCATCTGTAACTTTTTGTGAAATTGATTTTAGGACATTATTCATTTCTGAAGGTGTTAATGTACCATAAAGGATTTGTATTATCGTTAAACATACTGTCTATGCCAGGTGTTACATGTTATTTGCTTCTGCCCTGAAGATCATTTAACACCTTATAAATCTTTATGGCCCCATGATGTTTTGCTACAATAATTTGCATCTTTAAATACCGTCTGAATGATACATTCTAACAATAAGTAACAAGCAACATATTTGCTATTAAAGTACATATAGCTTCTGTTTTACAATAATGCTAGTTACAAAACTTAAGCAGTACTAGTATGGGAAAGAATAAAGTTGATTAGAAATGTAAGAACAAATATTTTATCGAACTTTTTTTGGCATAAAGGTATTTCAATGTAGATTGAGTAGTTAATAAATTTAAGAAATTTTCTTTTATCAGACTCTTCATGAGCTTTAAAGAATTGTATAAATGTGTAAATCTCTATTTCAGTAGAAAGTCATGGATGGTATCTATAAATATGTTTTAAAATCTAACAACTGAATATATATTAATAAACTGATATAATCTAATTCTACCTATAACATAGAAAACTTGAGTTAGAATTAAAATTGACTAGTTTGACAAATCTGTCATGATCCCTTATTACTCTATGTTATCTTTATTTTAATGAGTATGTCTGTGCAGCAGAGGAGACTGCTCTGGGGGCTTGTCTGAACTACCATGGAAGAGGGAGACCTTGGGAAAAACTGAGATCCTGCCTTTGGAAGAATACTTCAGGATGGAATGGGTAGAGAATAATAGAAACAACAGGGATTTTTACACTAAGAAGGAAGCTTCCCAGGGAAGCATCAAGAAAGCAGGTAATCATTAGAACATACTGAAAAAAAATATTTTCTGTGGATCCTGAGAGGAATTTTACTTGGCAACTTATGCTTGATCCTCAACTCTGGTAAGATAGTACCTTCTTTTTATAATTTGTAATGTTCTGATGTTGCTGTCTTAGTGGTTACGTGGTGGTCCGGATAATGAATATGCCTACTTTGAATTGTCTTTTCAGCTCTAGCTGAAATTCATGGGAAAGTCCCCACTGACTTAATTTTGTAGATCTTCTGTTCTGAGCTACCTCTTTCCAGCAGAAGGTACTGACAAAATTCATCATGTTTCAGTTTTCACATACGAAATTTCTTACATAGCAATGTCATGTCTACACAGCTTATGCCCATCTATTGTATATGATGGCTAATACCTGCTTGTAAATAAAATAATCTGAAAATAGATGGTAAAACATATATTGACTTTTAGCAGTTGATGATGTAAGACAATTATCATAAACTCCACTGTAAACCAGAAATTACTTTCCCATACTTCTCTTTCCTATTCAGTGTTATTTATTTTCTTTATGAAAATATGCTATATATGCATGTTATTAGTATTGATTCTTTATTCTGTAATTTAAGGTTTGGATTTTCTTAGTAGGAGCTTTTACAATATTCAGAGAGGCTACTTCTTTAACTTTCTATTAAAGCTGAGATTATAGCCTGAGTATAAGCCATTATTTTATACAAGAAAAACACAAAACAAAAACACTCCAAACCATAGTACCATTAGAATAACTTATATATATAGTCATTGATATGCATTCTAAATAAGACATGAGCAAAGATGGTGATACAAAAATAGGTCTGAAAGTCTTGGAAAATAAGTCAGATGACATTTAGAAATGTTAGGATTAGCAACTTGATCTTCACTATTGTGGTGCATATAATACCAAGCTATTTGCAGAATGCTTTTTATTAGGAAGTAAATTAAACTGTACTTCCAAGTATGATGGTATGACTGCTGATACATTTCTATCCAGGATAACAGAGGCTATTTAGCCTTATTTAACATACTGTATACAGCTTTGTAATGAGCTGATGTAAGCTTTTGGTTCATCGTTCATTGTTAATAAAGAAGTCCTAAGAAAACAAATATTATGAACATTCCATGTTAAAATAAAAGGAAGGAGAAAAAAGAAGACTACTCAAAGTCTTATAATTCTATAGCTTTTAATACTGTTAGCCCTAGTAATAAACATGCACACAACTGAAAAACAACATCAAGACATCAGAAAAGATCCTTTCTGTAAATCCTACTAATTCCCTGACAATAACCTTCTACAGAAGACTTTTTTGCCTTTCAAACAATAGCAGAGTATGCTATCTTTCACATGGTCTATCTGTTCATATTCTCATCCATGTCAAGGATAAATCTAGTATAGAAAGAAACAGACAAGTTTTGGTCTGTTTTCTCTTTTTGAACTAAAGGCTAATTGCTGTATTCTATTTGAAACACATCTGTGAAGCCATTTCATGACTTTAAATAGAAAAATATATTTAACATAGTAATTAATATATAAAGGGGAAAAGATATATTTGTTCAAATACAGGGGCCACATTTTTTTTAACTATTTGTCACGTTAATGGGGAGGTTTTTCCCCCAACCCTTTATGTTCAACTAGTCTGTCAATGTCCCAGGAAAGATGAGACCCTTGCTCCCGACCAGCTTGTTAGAGCTCACTGCAGATACTCTACTGGACAGCACACTGCATCAGAGGGTGATTTGCCTGTCCTGTTCAGGGATTCATGGTGACAGATACTCAAATCAATTATTCAAGTTTCCAGAAACTCACACGCAACAAATCTCCACTAAGATTTTTTTATTATACAAGTTTGTGACAGATTAAGATTCAGTTTTGCCATTGATAGTACGCTGACTGCAAAACAAGCATGAAATAGTATACACACAAAATCTAATCACTAACAAAAGCCAGCTGGAGTTAAATCATTAAGCATGCATAGAATATGGAATAGTTCTTACCCAATAGGCATCCCTATGGGGGGAGAAGACAAGTCCAGCCCATCAAACAATCCCAACAGTTACAATGGAGTCTTTCCTAACTTGTCCCCTTTCTAACTTACTTTTATATTATATCTTTACTTCTCCCCTTTCTAACTTACTTTTATATTGTATCTTTACTTCTAGATGGAGCTTGAGTGACATACATACAGTTTTTTACTGGTAGGTGCTAAAATTCTTTCACTTCACCTTTAAAGGTACAGTCAATAAAAACATAAAATGCATGCTCAGTGAAGGGTGGTTGTACCTTGGAGGCAGGTATCTTTGAGACGGAGGTGTGCTTTGCTATTACAATGAGATTATAATGAGCAAAGTTTGTCTGAGGAAAGTAATTTTGCCACAGTTGCTGGCTCAACAGCCGACATTTGCTTATCTTCTTTGCCAGACAGCTACTACGCGGTTTATCAATGCATGGTACCACCAAGTTCCCCTTCCTGCAGGGAGTACAACAGGGCCGGGCCGAGGGGTCATCACTCCGCTCCACCCTCTGTTCAGTTCCTTTAGCATGTCCTAAGGTTGTAGGTTGTGCTACCTCGGGAACTACTAGGGAGTCGATTCCATACATATCAATCACATTGCGGCCTGGTAATAGCAGTTGCAGTTTTACCCTAAAGTTTCCTTAATGTTATAACTTTAGCAATTTTTCTAAACCATATTGACTTTATTCTTTATCTTTATTAATTATGTATAAAGATATCATTGTATATTAAAATTATGTTAATTTTCTTTTTAATTTTTTTATTTATTTAAAAATAAAACAGTTATTTCTTAGTATACCTGTACTATCATGGGACATATATATGGGTGATCAGGCCTTGAAAAATGTAACCTCTATTCTGTTATTGTCAGAACTAAACCCAGTAACTCAGGAGGAAAGTATTTGTTTTGTTTGCCCAGATACAGTTTCTCTGAGACTGTGTTCTTACCAATCTTGACTTTTTGGGGAAAAAAAGTATGTTTACAGAGTATTCTTAGAGGCATTTGATCTACAAAATGCAGCATCTAATGGAAGGTAGAAGAGATATACCATCCATTTATGAACAATTAGCTGTATAATATTGTTAATAGACCTTCAATCTAGTGGGCTGGCGTATGAATGTAGTTCATACCATTTCTTTCGGTTATATTATGTTTTTTCTCATTCCTGAGTTTGTTCCACTTCAGCTGGATCAATAACAGATCGTCTCTTAGCTCTTTTTTCTCCCCCGCCCCGCCCCTTCTTTTACCTATCCCTTTTTTACTCTATGTGCATTCCTTATTTCTTTTCTAACTTTATTTCTCTCCAAAATCTCTTTCTTCTGATCACCACCTTTGTCTTTCTCCAGAAATCTGACTTTAGATGGGATTTCTCTGTGTTTTACATGTCTAAAAGTTGGACATGGACTTCAAGAAAATAATTGTGACTAGATATTAACGAAAAAAGTTAAGGGCACTGAAACAGAGGACAGAGGATTCTATACAGAAGTGAATGACTGAAGACCTGAGATGTTTATCTTTGTCTCCTATGTTAAAAAAGAATACATGTACTTATACCAGGGAATTAGGGATTGCTTGATGGAGTGTTTAGAAGACTGACAAATTTGCTCAGTTTTACACCTTGAAACCAAAGTTTACTAAATACTTTCATTAGCAAAAAATTCTTACAAATGGTCAGTTCTTACAAATTATCAGTAATCATTGTTATATATATATGAAACTCTCACTTTTTAACAATTGTTTTCTATATGATGTGAGTATAATTTGTGAGTATACTTTGCCATAGAGCTGAAGCTGTACAGTTAGCTCCGACAGCTACGTTTCTTCTGGGTTCTTAACCTCATGGTCAAGGTGATCAGGCTTGGGAGCTCATCAACAAGAAAGTTGTAACGAAAGTGCAAATTTATCTTTCAGTTTTCCTTGTTAGCCCTCACCTGATGTCTTTATGCTTTTGCATCCCTTCCCAAACAGGGGAAGTTTTCTCTGCTACCTACAAGGCTCATCCCCTGCTTTTCCATTTTCCCTTCCCCTTTCCCCCTTCCCCCTTCCCCCTTCCCCCTTCCCCCTTCCCCCTTCCCCCTTCCCCCTTCCCCCTTCCCTTCCCTTCCCTCCCCTCCCCTCCCCTCCCCTCCCCTTCCCATCAGTCACTCTTTTTGTGTATTCAGGAAGAGTCCTGCCTATTTCCAACCCTTTGTGTTTTTCATACCATTTTTCTGGCAATTTTTCTTTCACCCAGCAGAAATCTGAAAAGATTAGGGACATTAACCCCAATTAAACCAAAAGAGACATGGCAAATTACTAAAATAAAAATCCAAGAAGATTGCAAGACACTGTCCACAATTACCATTTGTTAAATCTTTAATTTCACTATTTCTTCACAGTATCCATAGAAAGTTTATGCACCCAGAACTGAACTTTGTCATGTGTGAAAAACATCTTTGATTCAATACACAAATTGTCTCTCAATATCTATTTAACACTGTTAAACTCAGACATAGCCCTCGAGATTGAATTTCTGGTTTTCTAGAAAATGTGGCTATCCGTTTTTGCTTCATGCTGAAGCCTTATTGGACAGTTTGTCAGATGGATTAAGGGCAGTAATCGAACACATTTTTTGCATAGTCTTTAGAGCTATTTGAACAAATAAAATTAGACAGTACAACAGAAATGCTCCTTTTTCTTTGGCAATCTTAATTACTCTGGCAATTCATTACCAATTGCACTGCATGCAATCAGAAAACAGCACAAAAGTACCATCTCTGATGATTACTGTCAAAAAGCCTCATACAGGATGTGAATTAAAATGACTAGGTGGATTATCATTTGGGTTACAGACCAGGCTTGACAAAGCTAGGAAATTGGCTATTCCCTGGTCCTTCTGCTCCCATAATTACATTTAATCTTTTTGACCATTTTTTCTGCATTGCTGAGGTCTTAAGGAACATTTAACTGGATGGTTTGTTTTCCCTGGAGAGAAAGCAAGGGCTACAATATCTTCCCTGTCCATTTACTAAGAGGTTGCTCCTTCAGTCTTGCTCATTTAACTCATCTGATTAAATCCTGCCTAATTCTGGGCTGTAGTGTGCAACTATGTTGGGATACCCATACATTCTTCTAGACCTGCTACAACTGCCCATCTCAAGAATAGACTTAGTCACTGCATGTCTACAGCTACAGTAGTTTGTACTGCTCCTTCCCACCTAAATGCTTTGGTATACACCTCCTATAAGAGCAGACTCCGGGTCTTGGATGCATCTGAGTCTGTAGTACTTAACATTCCAGTCCATGGAGTGACTGAGATAGTACTCTTCATCCCTTCTTCTGAAACTAGACTAACCCACAGCCAAGAATGCCAGGATTTTTCAAACAGAAGGAGCAGATACGAGAAAGCCCTGTTGTACCAAACGTTCAAGCTACTCAGGTGATGAAAGTGTTTGGGGACTCAGAGTCTTGCTCTTTGGCAGTTTATTTCTGTTTGCACTGGAAGTCTCACATGCCCTCATGAAAAAGTGTTGTAAACCCAGGCTTGCACAATCCCAGAGGCAAGCTGTCTCTCTTCTATTTTCCTGTTGAACCACATTCCTGGTGGCATGACAGTTCTACTTCAGCAAGAGTAAGAGAGTGCTTCTGTGTCCTCTTCCCAGGCACTGAATTTTTCCAGTTAATAGATAACTCTAAAAGCCTGCTTAGGATGGAGTAGATCCCAGTTATTTCAAAGGTACCTACCTTGCTCATTTTTCCTGGGGATTTCAATAAATATTTTAGGACTTAGTTGCCATATTCTCCTGCAATTTAGTGAAACTCCAGAAACACAGAGAAAGCACACCAAAATAACATACTGGAATTGGACACAAAGGTTCTCATTGATTATAGCTTCCTATGTCAACCTTTGCCTCCCTTGCTTTTCCAGCTTAAAAATTCTGAAGTGAGTTATATCTATAACCTAATGAAGAATCCCTTTCTGGTAGATCTTCACAGCATTTCAGATTGGAGGCAGCGTAGATGATCTGTAAGCTTTAAAAATTTAAATTTATAATAACAATATGAGCATCAAACCAGCTAGCATAACCTATTACTACTATCACGCATAAATTCATCTCGTGCTAAGCAAAACTTTATTCCTAACATAAGAGAACATAACATTTTTGTTGGTTTTTTGTGTCTAAGGAACACCTAAAGAAAGAGTTCTTTAATATTTCTGTTCTTTAAGTATTATCATGAAAATAAATTTGCTTCCTAGGAAGTTAAGGCTGGTGTGGTTTGACACTGTCTGGCAATCAAGCACCATGTAGCCACTTGCTCACTACCCACCCCGGAGGGGGGAGGGGTGGGAAGGTAAATCAGAAAGGAATGTAAAACTTGAGGGTTGAGATAAGAACAAATAAATAATTTAAACAGAATAAAAAGGTAAGAACAACAACAATAACAATAATAATAACAACAGTTATAATAGAAAGTGGGGAAAAGATAAAATCCAAAGGAAAGGGGAGAAAGGAAACAAGTGATGCACAGTACAACTGCTCACCACCCGCTGACCGATGCCCAGTTAGTCCTTGAGCAACAATGCCCAGGTCCCTCAAGTTTATATACCAAGCATGACGCCCCACGGTACAGAATACCTCTTTGGCTGGTTCAGGTCAGCTGCCCCGGGCTGTGTTCCCCTCCCAGTTTCTTGTGCCCCTCCAGCCCTCTTACTGGCAGGGCCCAAGAAACCAAAGAAGTCCTTGACTTAGTATAAACATCACCCAGCAACAACTAAAAACATCAGTGTCCTATCAACATTGTTCTCACATCAGAGCCAAAACACAGTACTGCACTAGCTACTAATAAACTCGATCCCAGCCAAAACCAGGACAAAGGCCTATTTTTTCACACAAAAGACATTTAATGATAAACAAAAATTAGATTGAACTTTCTACTGATTTTCTGCACACTTTTAATTGTTATTTTTGCTTTGGCAATTAAAAGTAATGAAGAAATTATACAAAATATATGCAAAGGAATGAGGTATTACATTATTACTATTGCTTCAATGGGAAAAATAAAATAAGCTGGCAAAGGGGTTTTTTGTGTGTTTTGTTTTGTGGGTTTTTTTTTAAGTATTCAACATTATTCAGTAATCAACAGTCTTTTAAACTGTGCATGAGTTGCAGTGACTGACAATGATAAATGATATTCCATTCTGTTATTCAGTTGATGATAATGTGCTATTCACATATGAATAGGTTTATCTACCCATTATATTTTTGAAGTTCTTTGTATTGTTTAACTATTATTTAGAAATAGACACGTCCTGAATTGCATGCAAGAGTCACTGAACTTAATGTTTCTTTCAGATCCAAAGAATATGCAAGGTCCTTCACATTTTATTTGTTCAAAGAGCAAAATATAATTTTAAATCAATGATCCAGACATTTCAGTTCACATCCTTCAGTGAGAATATTCCAGATGTATAGTAATGCATACTTTTTAATGCCCTTTAAGGTATACATGTTTTAGCTACTGCTAAATGACAATGAAATATATCTTGAAGGAAAAAGGATGCTGTATGGTCCAAATATCCATTGGTGTAGATCAGAGTAATACTCTGAATTTAAATGATCTGTGCACTGCCATGCAATCTGAGAATACGACCTATACTTCATTTCTACAATGAGAAATTGATACAGCTACATTTTTGCTTGTTTCAATACTGGAGTAACCAACTTGTCAGATATTTGAAATATTTAGGTTAAAGTTACTCATAAATTTGAGTAAGCTTGTTACCTACCTGCAATTCTGATTACTGTTGATTTCCTTACATCACTTCCTCTAATCTCAACTGTCCTTTGACTTCAGGAAGATTCACACTTTTCTCCTACATTAATTCCAGATCTTCATTAATTCCAGTGTTTACAATATTTCAATATACAAAATTCATGTCCAAACATTATTTTTCTAAAGACAATTTCTCTCTCATTCACAGTCATATACATATTCATATGCACACATATAAAAAACGTATTTCTTTCTAAGTCTTACCTATTCTCTGAGTATGCCTAAGAAAGATGAAACTTTTCCTTTCATTTCCTTCCCCCCCCCCCCCCTTTTTTTTAATATATTTTCCAGCAGGTCACTACTTTTCCTTTCCTCCCTCCCCACTCAGATAATGTATGTTTAATACAAAATCAGGAATAAAAGTTGTTTATGGTCTGTAGTTTCGGGGATGTGTGTGTGTGTGTGTTTGTTTTGTTTTTTAAAATTCAGAAACTCGAAAAAAACACATATTAATGCATGAGAGAAACAGGAAAACGATGAAGTTAATAGGCTCCCCATGATCTTTCAAAAGACTACCTAGATATTCTTTGTTTAGAAGTTCTTGTTTCATCTTCACATTTTTCCTTCCCAAGACTACAATATAAGGTAGGTCAAGGGGACCACACAATAAAGAGTCTTAAAGCTTTACACAGTTTTAGCCACCAACCTTATGGCCCACATTTCAAAAAGGTTAGTTAGATATTATTAAATAATAGGTTTATATCTCTTCTAATTTGCCCCACTTAATTTTAGCTGCCAGAAAATTAGGCCTGTAAGGCTATATCTGTACCACCAAATAAAAAAAGGACCACCTAATCCCTAGACCTAAAGTTGAATGTCAGTTGTTCAATATTAATGATGCTCAAAGCCAGTATTCTTTGTGTCAGATTTTCACGAAGATAGCTAAATGAGGTAATCAAAAAGAGAGTCAGGAAATTATCTAAGAGAGAAACAATGTGAAAAATACATGGTCACTATGCACTCCTTGACCCGCTTTTGTTCAGAGTTAGAATATACTTTATGTCTAAACCTATTATGTAAACTCCCTCTAGGTATTTCCAGAGGAATATGAATGCCATCCTAAGTTAAAGAATTTAAGATGCATATGCAGGCTAACCCTCTAGCAGGTCATCTCTCTGTGGTTATAAGGGAAGCTCTGGTGATTATTTTAACTAGAAACCTAATTTTAGTTAGTGATAGTTCATATATAAGTAAAAAAAATCTGTTTAATTAAGTAATTAGATATAATTTCTATATTTCTTCATGTGGATATCAGGAAAAGGCCTGATATAAATATAGGATTTGTCATACTATAAACATCTGAAATGTTTCTGGATCGAGATTTATATTTCTTTTCTGGTTTGATAGTATTTTTTTAATTAAAACATACAAAGAAAATGTGGTCTTCCACAAAGTATATTATTCATATTTTTGTATAAAATCCTGATTATTTTTTCCCCCATAAAAAATGGGAAAGTATGCAGATAATTTTTATTTCAGTTTAAGGATAGGCATTTTTTGATGAACAGAAGAGTGTCCTTCACAACTGCTTTTTTAAAATTTTATTTATAATCTTGACCTATGTTTTCCTCTGGTCTATTCATGTTGAAGCCACAGATGCTGAAGTTTCTTGTTCTTTAAGCTATACATTCAGTAGTGGACTGTTTTTCTTGTTTGTATATACCAAAATGGAAGGCTTTGGTAAGAATAATTCTATTCTTTACCCAATTGCATCTTTTTTTATTTGCCTGTCTGGATTTTTGAAGACTGTTCCTTCCTATTTGGATATATAAAAGTTTATATTACAGAACTATAGATTTATACAGTGGAAGGTCTTCATAAGCATAGTAAAACATAAGGATAAGTCATAATTATTGCTATCAGTTCATAACAGGTGGACAAATAAGATCAAGGAACTGTTAGCAAAGGTATATTAAAAAATGTACCTTTCAATTTCCTGTTGCCATTTTTTGTCATATAGACATGAACATTCACGCCAAAATGGCAGCTAATGCAACCTTGCATTTTATGGCTTTGTCTTTTCAGATTGCAGGGTGAAATCTGTGTCCTTTAAGGCTTAACACCCAAAGGATACACCAATATCAGAAACCTGGCTGTATACTTGAAAGAGAAGCATAGGGACATCTAAAAGTCAATTCAGTTGCTGGGTGGATTCAGTTACTTTATTATTAATTCCATTGCTGTAATTTCTGTACATAAGTCCGGTTTTATGATTTTGAACCTAAGGAGGTTGTGCCCAAAGTCACATAGTATATGAGCCTATTACCTCAAACAGATCCTTAAAAAACAACATACTGACAGGGTAGGGTTTTTTTTTTTAATGAGTGCTGGTAATTGATACCTTATACCTTTCTTTTCAGCTATGAAATCTAATTTCTTTCACAAAACAACCACTCTTCTTTTCTTTCTGGTTTGTTTTTGTAGGTTGGTTTTTTTTTTTTTTCTGTTTGTTTTGTTTTGGTGGTTTTTGTTTGGTTTTGTTTGTTTGTTGGTTTCTTTGGTTTTTTGTTGTTTTTTTTTTGTTTTTGTTTTTGGGGGTTTTTTTTTGGTGTGTGTGTAAAAGACTTAGTATATATAAAAGGAAAGCAAAACTTTGTCTTGACTTGAAGACTCAGGAGACACCTCCCTTCCTAGCTGACTGGAGGAGAGACTGCTGCTGTTCTCATAGATGTGTCCTGCCAGCAGTAAGGCTGAGCATACCCTCCCAAAAGTCTCCCCCAAAACACGCACACTCAATACAGAGGGACACAAACAGCTGAATACAAGTAAACAGCACATTTACAGGCACCCACATTTACACAAACAACACTCAAATAAACATAAGCAACAGAAATGGACTGATCCTATTCCTCCTCAGGACTAGCCACTAATAAAGGTTGCTTATAGGAACTTATGCATACTACCACTTACTAAGTCACATATCCAGCTACACTTTCTGGTCCGTCAACCACTGACTTTAAGACCATGCAGTATCCGTGCCCAGAACTTGGACATTTCATGTGGTCTCTAGCTTAGAGGCTATGTTTTTCCAGATGCTGTTCTCCATCTCCTCACCTGTTAGTCGTGCTTGAAGTTTAATAGTAAATCACTTACTGTACCACCACACCAACAGAACAGAAACTAAGGTCAAACAGAAAAGAGTTAGGAATAGAGTTTAATAAAAAGATAGGGTGGACTGGCAATCAGGTATATTAAAATATTAATTAAAATAATCCTCAGTGAAATGCTTTGTTAAATGTAAATAATTAACTGACAAATTATCTTGTGTCTATGCTATGGTGACCAGTGTTCACCTGCAATCTCTTATTTCACACAGATTGAAGGTAGCCACTGGCTTAACATTTGGTATGGGAATAGGAATGAAGTCCTGGACTCTCTTTAATTAAGATTTATTTCTGTATCACAAAACCCCTCATTCTAAGAATAACCTTCAGTTTCCTACCCGTGAGTGACTGCACTGAAAATTCTTTTAGGTGCCTGACTTTTTTTCTTCTGATTAAATTGACTACCTTGTGAATAAGGTGCAATGCTCATCTGAATCTCATGGACTTTTAAACATTACTTCTATTATGGAAGAACTTTGGCCTTCTTGCAAGACTGATGATGTAATATGCAGTTTTGCAACATACATACTCAAAGCCTGTTACTAGTTTACAGATCTTAACAGGTAAAAAAGCATAGCGGACAGATGGTCCTAGCTGTCAGTTCTGTCAGTTAATTGTAAATAATATTATCAAAGTGGCTTTCAGGACCATGTGCTGAATTTCCCTAAATGCCTTCTTAGGGGGCAACTCATGTCCTTTAATAACTGGGAAATGGAAAGCATACTTTAAAATTTGTAACTCTAAGGTAAGCCATAAGACACAGAAGATAATATAAAATAATATAAAAATACCTGGTTTAAAACAAACATAACAGTCTTTGGATATATTGCATAAAAATAGAATCAGAGGAAAAATTAGACTGGAAGTGACATCAGGAAATATTTTGGTGCACCCCTGTGCTCTGAATAGGTTTAATACTTGGATTCTATCATATTTTTCAGTATTGTAGTGCCACAACCTTTCTTGCAAACCACTCCTCCACCAAAACTGAACAAAAAGTGAGCAAAAGCAGCTTACTATATCAGACACATAACCATAGTAAAGTCTTTTTAGTACATTTGTTTAATTGTGCAGTCTGTAATGATATACTTCCAGACTGTTTTTTTTTTTGTTTTGCATTTTTTTAAATGCTTATCTTGTCGTATCAGACATTATTTTAATACATCGGAAAACACTTAAAATGGAAAAAGGCCAAATGTGTCGATGGAAGCTTTTCTTCACAGGTTTGCTAATATTTTCTGACCTTAAAAGAAACCTAAAGTATACATGAAATTACCTGACATTTCCTAGATAGAGAGTGGAACATGGAAGACTCTTGAAACAAACAATTCTGGCTTCTCAAGCTTTGAATTGCTTGTGAAGAACAAGAGAAGATAACTCCTAATTAGTGAATTATTACTCTACATTAGTTGAATATCTGCAAATTATTCCTCTGTGCAGAAGACACATACTTGAGACAGAAAGCCAAAGTGCCACTTTCAATCTTGTTAATTTTTAGGGAAACACCCAGTAGACCCTTGTACTCTCAGTGCTATAGCCTTTCTTTTAGACTCAGTATTGCACAGATAGCTCTTTAACTACATACTCAGAGTTTTGGTTAAAGTGAGAACTCAGAAAATAAGAACACAGCATATGTAGTCTGCTAAAAGACGCTTGTTTGGTATCACACCAGAAATTTGTACTGGAACTGAGAAAAGAAATGTGTTTTCCTAATATGAGGTATGTTGACCTACTGTCTCAGTGAAATACTGTTAGTTATCAACAAGTTTACCTTTTTCTGCATGAATAAGCATGTGATCTTGAAAACACTGTTGAATTCTTTACTGTGATCTGTCCAATCTTATTTACTGAAATAATGGGACAGTAGTCTGATTTTGAAAAATTTTTGTGAGGATTTTAATACATACTTGCTACTTGAAGTTTTAGGGTTTTGACCTTAGACAAAACAACTTTGTTTTCTGCTTGATTATTTTAAATTTAACTCCCAGAATATGTGGACTATTTAAAAGTTGAGGTTCACCTGTACAATTAATACTTCCAGTTTTTACAAAATGTATTACAAAATCTTCATTCCTCTGCTGATCTGTCAGGTATATAATTTTTTTTTTCCAGTATGGCCCTGGGGTTTTTTTTGTTGGTTGGTTGTATTTTTTAGCAGGGGAGGGTTGGGTGTTGGTTTGTTAGGGTTTTTTTCCCCCCATCTGATGTACTGAAATACTATTATGGTGCATGATTACAGCAAAAGTGCTATGAAGATGTCTGCCATTAATGTATAGTCCGTAAGAGCTCTGATCACTTTTGTCCTAGTAATGCATTGGTACAATACATCATCAGGATGAAAGCCAGAAGGAACAGAAGGCCCAAGAAGGACCTCTTCCAACACTTTTAAAAAATATGGTAATTCTTTCTTAATTATTAGTTAAAGATGAAACTCATATTTGTATTTCTCTATAAATATATTTTAAATATTAGCCTCTCTTCCAGAAAAGATAATGAGAGTGGTCTGTTAACCAAAACTGACATATTATTATGCAGAAGAAGCTCACATCTTTGCTAAAATATTTCTTTTATTGCATGTTTGCTTTTTAGATGTAGCTTGCTTTGAATCTCTTTTGCTATTGGTGATTGTCATCATCTTTTCAGAAGTTTCCTATAAGTTAATCTCAAATATTCTTCCTTCATCAGACAATACTTCACCTCTCTGGTATAAAATCATATGATGTAGTCATCCTGAAATAAAATAAAA
The DNA here is from genome assembly GCF_017639655.2 of Falco naumanni. Classification (NCBI taxonomy): domain Eukaryota; kingdom Metazoa; phylum Chordata; class Aves; order Falconiformes; family Falconidae; genus Falco; species Falco naumanni. Next base: position 40,304,125 of record NC_054055.1, read on the forward strand.
TCATTCTTCATTCCCTTCTTATTCTCTATTCACCTATGTTGTAATAACAAGCCCAACTGGCTTCAACATATGTAAGCCTTTTCACTCAAGGGTGCAGTGCCAGTGGCTGACAAAAAGGCTCCAAACAGTAAAAGAACAGTTTCTTCACTTCCACATAAATAGCAACAACTGAAATGAAAAAAAAAATAAATAAATAATACTGAGTGACATGATAAAAAAAATAAATTCACTCATGCACATAGCCTCTGGATACTTGTTTTTTACATTTTTTCTCATCTCAGTTAATCACATTTCTGTCTGTAAAAAAACCCCAACAAACCCACACTCTTTTGCTCTAACAGCATCTCATTGACTCCATTTTTTCTCTGTCACACACACACAGTTTAATGAATTCACATGTATATATATACACTATTCTGAGAAGTTTCTGTACTTCACCTTTCTAAATTCAGAAATGTAAATGTTTTGCAGTTGCCTTTGATACTAGTTTTAGTCCTGAGAAAAATAAATCTGTTTTTCAGATGAAAACAGACAGGGTATATTCCAATTAACAGGTTTTCTATGGTTCTATCAAAGACTTTTAATGAGTTATCCTTTCTTATCTTTGTAATTGTTTCATTTCTTGTTAATTTCAACCTAACAAGTTCTGTTTAGTTTAATTCTGTGCAGTCAGAATAATATCAGTCTTTTCAAAAAAGGCATATAGAATGTATTTTCACACTTCTTTTTATACACAAAAATACTTCATGCATTTTTCCCCTGTTGTGACTGGCTTCAAAACACTGGGAGATGATGTAAAACGTAAGAGTCATAAACTTGCACTTGCTACTTTACGTACCTGCTATTTATTTATCCCCACCTCCCCACCCCCCACCCCCACCTCCCACCCCCTCTGTTGGAGTTATGCCTCCCATTAGAACGATTATTTCCTTAGCTTTGTAACATACTTACATATGTTATTCACTTGTTGGTGAAACCCAGCCTGGCCTGGTCTGAATTGAAAGGTAAAACATATTCCAAAGTTTTCTCTCCCCATGTCCACTGAATTTACCATCCAGATTTGGCAATTTTATGCTGCACAGCCCCAGAACTAGTATTTAGTTAATATAATTATGCTGTAGTTACATAATTACAGTTTACAAGTGTATAACTGAGACTTGTAATGGTATCAGAAATGCAATTTTGTCAGGAAAACCCATGATCATTTTGGTAAGGGATTAAGTAAATTTTCAGTTCTTGTTATAACGTGGTGTTGTTTTATTTTTAAGAAACATTTTAAATAAGCTTATAATACATTTCTATCTTTCATTTGGCATTTTTATTTAAAAGGGAAAAAGAATTCATATTTCTGATTTGTTCTGTAAGGCAACAAGTTACATTCCTTACAATTTCACCTGCCAGAATGAAACTTTTATTGCCAAGGTCAAACTATAGTAAATTGAAAATACATTATGAACCTTGACAAATAGACTATTATTGAAATTCAAATAACCTTACAAAATACAGGGGTATTATCACTCATTTCTATTATAAAACATTTTTTATTAACAGGTTAAAGTAAGATGAAATGAGAAGTTCAGAGGTGTAATCATGCAATTATACTATTGCAGATGAGGTTTTGAAAGACTGTGACTTTGCTTTATACTTTTAGGTAGCTTGTGTATTTGCAGAATGCCTTACAATGCTGCATTTTGTGCTCCATATTAAACATCTTTGTGGGCCATGTCAGAGATAAACAGAGTAATTTCAGAGTAAAGCATAAATTATTCAAACTCAAAATTCTGGAATACTTAAACAATTAAAGATCCTAAGCACAAGGCAAATTTCATAATCATTCTTTTTTCTGAGCTCCATGTTCAGACATGCAGTTAGATGTGTCCCAAATCAGTTCTTTGAGACTCAAAAACTTCTATAAATGTTCAGATTTCTATATTTAATATTTTAACCCCTTTCCTTTTTCCTTTACATTTTATTTATCAAAATATACAGCTGACACAGTGATTAGCCACTTCCTTAAATTACTTTCTTCCCTTCACCTACACTCGAACCAGTAAAACCAGGGAAACACCTAACATATTTCTAGTTATTTCTGTCCTGTTTATGGGTACTAAAAAAATGATGTTAAGAGTAACAAAATAAAGAAAAAGTTAAAGCCCTGTCTTAGTTTCTGTATCTATTCCCACCTGATACTGTATTGTATAAATACAGATATAAACCATTTGTTAATAGAATTAAGAGAATGTAATAAAGTCACAATTGGAGTGGCTTTTCATCCAGCTCTACCTCCTGATTTATTGCCATAAACTCATGAAAGTATATATAGATATTCTATTAATTATTAATTGTATTAGCACAATATTGTATAAAATTTCACTGCAAATAAAAGCTTGAAAATATTTTAGTGGTAGAAAGGAGAGAGCCCCACTCTTGTTAACATGCAGGCAACTTTATTAGCAGTAATAGTAACATGGAAGGTTTCAAAATCTTGACGTAACAGGCTAGCATATCAAACAACAAAATGCACGTGACATATAAAGTGATGATGTACCACTGACACTGTGATTACAATAGTTATTGATTGTAAACTCATATTACATAACTTAGAACATCAACAGTGTGGTTGGCTATGTTGCAACATCCAGACACTGTCTACATTGAAATACTTGATCACAGGATTTCCTACCCATATTGCAGGTCACCCATCCAATCTGTACCTTTCTAGTTTATTCAGAAGAAGATTGTGGGAAGCAGTGTTGAATGTTTTGCTGAAGTCAAAGTAAGTATGACTTACTTACAAAGTAAATAGCTATTATAATGACTATGTTGACACATCAGTAGCAGGGGAAGGGCTGGTCTGTGTTCTCTTGCAAGACCTTGCCCCACATAAATCTATGGGCCCCTACAGAATCCACCCTAGGGTGGATTCTTCTCTTAAGAGAAGAGATTGACATTGTTGCAAGGCCAGTACCTGTAATATCTGAAAAGTGCTGGAGGTCAGGGGACATCCCTAATGACTGGAAGAGGGCAAATGTCATCTACAAAAAGGGCCCAAAGGAAGACCCAGGAAACTACAGGTCTACTGGTTTTACTGCATTCCATGGGAAAGTAATGGAATGAGTCCTTCTAGAAACTACTACAAATTATATGAAGCAGGTGACTGGGAAAAGTCAGCACAGGTTTACCATAGGCAAATCATGCCTGACTAACCTGATTGCCTCCTACAACAAAGTAATGCTTTCTGTCCGCATGGGGAGAACAGTGGATGTTGTTTACCTGGACTTCAGCAAAACATTCAACAGTTCTTCCCACAACCTTCTTCTGGACAAACTGGAAAGATACAAATTGGATGGGTGACCTGCAATATGGGTAGGAGATTGACTAAGTGTAAAGTTCTACACCTAGGATGACATAAATAAAGAGCCCAGTACAGACTGCAATCTGTGTAGCTGTGGAGCAGTCTTCCTGAGGGGGACCAGGGGTTCCTGGTGGACAAGCTGAACATGAATTAGCAGTGCACTGCTGTAGCAACAAAGGAAAATTGGATTCTGGGCTGCATCCCTTGGGCTATTACTAGCAAAGACTGAGATATGATCACCCCACTCTAGTCAGTGCTTGTCAGGCCGCTCGTTGAGTACTGTGTGCAGTTCTGGTCCCTACAATTCAAGAAAGATGCAGACAAACTGCGGAGGGTCTAAGGGAGGGCCATGGAAATGATCAAAGGGCTGGAGAACCTGCTGTGAGGGAAGACTGAGGAGCTGCTGCTTTACTCCCTGTAGAAGAGAAAGCTCAGGGTGCACCAATTCTTAAAGGGTGGCTACAAAAAGGATGGAGGATCTCTCTTCACAAAGCCACATAGAGAAGACAAGGGACAATGGGTGCACTGGAAGAGGTTTCACACTGATGTAAGAAAGAATTTTTTTACAGTGAAAACAATCACTCACTTGAACAGCCTCCCCAGGGATGTGGTAGAGTCCCCTTCAATGGAGGTTTTCAAGATGTGATTGGTCAGGGTGCAAGGTAATTTCATGTAGGCTCCATTTCCTACAAAATGTTGGACCAGATGATCTTCTGAGGTTTCTTCCAATCTAGGCTGTTCTATGATTCTATGATATAGAAATCAAAGAAAAGCAGACACTTCGAGAACATTTATGTCATTCAAAGGGAAACCTCTGATTAAATTATTTATTTCACCAAAGTGTTTTATTCTTTAACAATAAATGAAATTGAAGAGGCCTAGAGCCATTTCTAAGATCTGAGATTTTTTCTTTATTTTGTTTTATTTTTTATTTTATTTCAGAAGATGTCTACTCTTGTACTGTTAAACTCTTTTTACACATTTTATTTTCTGATTAAACAGGAGAATCCTAAAGGAACATCTTGAGCTGACCACATGTTTGTTTTTGAGACATCTGAATAGATCCCATTAATATATGTTATCTGGAAACCCAGACCAAGTCATCTAATGTCTTTGAAAAGCCTGAGACCCTCCTGGTTGCTGCTCCAAGGAGTACCATCCTATTGCATGTCCCATGTCTCTGCACCAGTCCTGCGCATGTGTTTGATGCCCTAGGGTTCTCCAGGTGGACCTGCTTTTGCATAGGCAGGTGGAATCAGGCCTTGCTTGCCTGGAGTTAGATACCAGTTATCTACATTTGCTCTGTTCTCAGCCTGGGTATCACCCCACATTAATCTATGTCTCACTTGCAAAACTTTAAAGGAAATGCCAGTGAAGATTTCTGGCATACAACCAACTTCAGATTTATCTATTTATTTATTTATTTTTCCTTCTTTAGACCTTTGCCTGGCAATATTTCTGCAATCTGATTTGAATTAACATGAATAAAAATAAGCAAAACCATGCATATTTAGTATACAGTACAAATTGTAAGAGTAGTACCTGAAGCCCATTCTTTCTAAGGAATATTTAGTTAATCACTTCAGTCATATCTTTGGGCTGAAAAAACAGTCAATTTATTGTGGTGATAGTAACAGCTGATATATCCATGTGAAGAAGGACAGAAATTCTCAAACAGCATAATTCCGGATAGAATAGAAAGATCATTCATTTTCTTTAAAAAAAAAGGTGTCAGAGATGTGTTTTTCTGATATGTTTTTCTTTTCTTTTGTTTTATTTTTCCTGATGAAACAAGAGAAAATTGGAGATAGTGTATTGAGCAGACGCTGTGAAAAATGAAATCAGAGGTTATAATATTATTTAATAAATATGAAGTGGTGTTACTTTGAGATTTGCCAGATGGTCCTGATACATTTAGTTTAACAAATTCTGTTACACTGATTGCCTGTGATATTAAGTTTTGGAGAATCACAGTATTTGTCATGGTCGAGTTCCTTAGGGGAATGTTTAAAGGAGAAACAAAGGAGAAAAGAAATTATTAGATCCAATGTGACATACAGAAACAATAATAAAACCATAAACAGTAGTAAGATATTAAGAAGATGAAGGAATGAAGCAGATAGAACATGGTAATGAGTGAACAAAAGTTGCAAGAATTTCTCCGGTGAAAGACGTAAAGATAGATTGTTTATAAACTTGTGCACAGGAACTGTACATATGTGCATCTGTGCATATGCACATGCTTGCTGGGGCAGGAATAACTCATACATCTGATCTACATCTTGTTTATCACTTTTCATGTAATATAAATATTATTGGAACCAAATAAATTATTATTTTAATTGTTGTCCTTTGTTTTAATGCAATATTGCTAATGTCTGAATGCTAAGACATCTAAAATCACCATAAACATTTTTATTGAATAAATCTTGTAAAATCGAGTACTGCTTTTTACTGTTATTTTGCTAAATATGCACAAAATACTGTATCAGTGTACTTGAAAAAGGATTAATACCTTTTTTTTTTTTTTTGCAAACTACTTATTCAATGAGTTTCAGACATCTCAGGAACTATCATAATTCAAATGATAGACATAGATAATAATAAGGGTTTCAAAACAGACCTAGATTCAACCAATTTCAGAAATGTTTTATCAAGTTGATAGCTAACAAATAACCAGAAATAAATTTCATCAAGATTTATTGCATTTTTTATTACACCAGTGTTAATAACATTTGCTCGCTTCTATATAATCGTGTGTTCAGTAATCATTCTAGGACTCTCCCTTTTGTAACAATAGGAATAGGTAAAAACTACAGCAAACTTCTTTGTGTATATACATGGCTTACTTCTAGCTTATTCTCAACTATTCTTTTGACATGTCTTAATATGAATATTAGCCCTAGCTATATATTTTTTACAATCTATTATTCCTCAATATTAATTTAAACAATTCATGGTAATGTTCGATGACATTTACATTGATGTTTCTGGTTTCTCAAGACAGAAAGTTAGCTTTCCATATGATTTATAGAGCAATGACCCAGAATCAAGCATACACATTAAAGTTTGAAGAAGTTATGAGGAAATTATATATTTTTTAATTTTATTTTTATTGGGGGGTGGGAAAGAAAAATCTTCAGCTGATCAGAAATAACATAAAATGCAAGTTTCAAATAAGATAAATTTTACCTTAAATATTCAAAATAGTATAAATAAATGTAGCAAAGAAGAACTTTAAAAGTACATGTAAGTATCTACATACAACTGAATTCTACATTTTTCTTACTTTGGTGAAGCTTTTAAAGTGTTATTTACTTATTAAACCCACTTTTTGTTACATAAATTACTTGAACAAATCTCATATTCTCAGCATCGACTTACATGTCAGTAAAATTATGTTACTTAAAAATCATTAGGTAAAAGCTTTTTGCACACATTACCGTTGTAGTGTTGTATAAGCTTGAATCCATCCTCCAAAAATAAGGTGTCCAAATAATTCTAAATGCAGTTAGTGAAGGGTAAACAAGTGTTCAGTTGTTTCCTTTATACTGTAATTTATATTTTTATATATTTGTTGTAGTGGGTTTGCATGGCAAGGTTTTGGTAGCAGAAAGGCTACAGGGGTGGCTTCTGTGAGAAGCTGCTAGAAGTTTTTCTCATGTTTGATGGAGCCAATGCCAAGTGGCTCCAAGACAAACCCACCACTGGCCAAGGCCGAGCTCATCAGTGACAGTGGTAGCACCTTTGGGATAGCGTATTTAAGAACGGGGGGCTGGTGGTGCAGATTCTGTGCAACAATTGCAGCAGAATAGAGTGAGAATATGTGAGACAAACAGCCTGCAGACACCCAAGTTAGTGCAGGAGGAGGGGCAGGAGGTACTCCAGGCAATGAGCAGAGATTCCCCTGCAGCCCATGGTGAAGCCCACGGTGAGGCAGGCTGTCCCCCTGCAGCCCAAAGAGGTTAATGGTAGAGCAGATCCCAACCTGCAGCCTGTGGAGAGCCCCACGCCAGAGCAGGTGGATGCCCAAAGGAGGCTGTGACCCCATGGGAAGCCTGTGCTGGAGCAGGTTTGATGGCAGGACCTGTGGACTCATGGAGAGAAGACCCCAAGCTGGAGGAGGTTTGCTGGCAGGACTTGTGGCCCCACAGGGGACCCAGGCCAGAGCAGTCTGTTGCTGAATGGCTGCACCCCATGGAAGGGACCCACGCTGGAGCAGTTTGTGAAGAATTGCACCCATGGGAAGGACTCATGTTAGGGAAGTTCATGGAGGACTATCTCCCATGGGTGGGACCCCACATTAGAGCAGGGGAAAAGTGTGAGAAGGAAGGAGCAACAGCGAAACCATGTGATGAACTCACCAAAGCCTCCATTCCCCATCCCTCTGTGCTGCTCAGGGGAGCAAGCAGAGAAATTAGAAGTGAAGATAAGCCCAGGAAGAAGTGACGGGGGGTGGGGTGGGGTGGGGGGAAGTGTTTTCAAGTTTGGGATTTATTTCTCATTATCCTACTCTGATTTTAATGGTAATAAATTAAACTAATTTTCCCAAGTTGTCTGTTTTGCCTGTGATGGTAATTGCTGAGTGATGTCTCCCTGTCCTTATCTCAAGCCATAAGCCTTTTATTGTATTTTCTCTCCCCTGTATGGTTGAGGAGGGGAGCCACAGAATGGCTTTGGTGGGCATCTGTCATTCAGCCAGGGTCAACCCACCATAATGCATATATTTAATTATGTATTTATTTATTTATTTATTGTGAATAACACAAACTTAGAGTCAAAAATAGCTGAAAACAAATTCCTGGTGTTAGGGAAAATCAAGTCAAGTCAGAATGCAATTAGGAATTCAATTACATGCATTGGATTGACTTTTTTTCATTTCAACTACCCTCTTATCCCTGATGGAAAGTTCTTTTCATGACACAGAAGAATTTTCCTTCAAATATCTTTGAAATATAAGACTATTATGTAAATCCAAAGCAATAAAGAAAGAGCGAAGATGCTAAGGCAACATTTAGCACAAAGCCAGCTACGGAAATCTACGTGAAAATGTATAGATGAATGATACATGCTTTAATTGGGAGGCGCAAAAAGAGGAACTTCCATGAAAACCTTAGATATTCATCATTTAATGTAATATTTCTAGTATCAATTGGTAAGAGTGATATTGATTTCTGCCACTAAAATCATAACTTCAGCTGCAAATCACTGTATAGCTAACAAGAAAAACATATTTCAGTGTACATTTTGAAAGCCATGCAAAGTACAAAAAAAAATTTAAAATAAAAAATGGGAGCAGTAAACCCATTTTTTCCCATCAAATACATTAATGTATGCATCTTTTCATACTGCCCAAGGGAAATCTCTGGAGTGCAAGTGATGAAAGTTTTTCTTGATTAGTTTCTTTTAATGCATATGTAACAACTTCAGAAAACTAATAGAGGTTAAATACACGTATATCACCGGACCCTTGAAGCACTTCAGCTGTATGTTTTTATCATTTCTTCATATAGGCAAAGGGGGGAAATGTTTAATTTGCAAGTTTTATGTTGGTTCCTTGAAATCTGAAATAATTACTAAACAATATCTAGTTTCACACCAATTCAAATAAAGAAATTCCAATTATTTTCTGAATATATAAGAAAATTTTGAGAATTCAGGATTAACTTACACTCATATTTCTTGCCACTGCAGACAACTTATTCTGGTGTATATAAAGAGATCTGAGGGGAGAAAATACTCTGGAATATACTTACAATGTAATTTGTGGCAAGTTAAAACTGTAAAAACTAAAGAAAACAAAAAGTTAATTGATCAACACTTCTAGAATACTTTGGCTATTTGGAATTTTTCTGAAATGCTGCTTTCTTGCAGATTTTTTTCTTTTGAGCTTCTGTTTCTTTTGTCTTGTCTTTTAACTTCAGTCTTTACTTCCAAATTCAAGAAAATTTATTTGACATTAACAATGAAGATGAAGCAGCAACACTATTTTGATGTTTAGAAAACGAAAACAAAAAGTATCCAAAAGAAAGGGAAAAAAACATAGAACATTATTTTCTACCATCTTTGAAATCTGATGGAGGTCCTGCATGACTGGAAGAGGTCAATGTATGGGTGCAGGTGCTGGGGCGCCTGCAGTGGGGGCTGTGGGGGCTCTGTGAGGTGGTCAGGGCTGCCCCAGGCCAGGCACAGCCGGTTCCAGCCAGCTCCAGCCCACCCACCGTAGGTCACAGCTGAGCCTCGCAGCCAAGGTGGTGGTGTCTTGGGCAGAATATGCTAGAGTGAGAGAGGAGGGAAAAATAGGGGATAGAAGAAGGTCAGAGGAATAAGGGGTATTCCATGGCAGAACAAACACTCCCATAAAGAGACTGTGACCTATGGACAAGCACCTGATTGAGAAGGTACACCTCCAAAATTACTGCAGCCCATGGGGGACCTAAACTGGGATATAGGAAAAGTATGAGAAGGAAAAGGAAGTGGAGACAAACTGCTATGTCCTGACCCCAACTCACTGTGTTGCTGGTTGCCTCACTGAAGAGGTTGAGTGCAGCCTGTGGCAGTATCAAAGAGGAATAGAGCTGCTTGTAGTGAAGGTGAGCATGGGATTGAAGCTAAGCCTAGGAGAGTGGAGGGAAAGGTGTTTCAATGTTTGTCTTCTTTGTTTTCCAATACTCAAATCACTAAGTATTTATGCTAATTGGTAATACATTAAATTAACGTTCTGTTTTGCCTATGATAGTAATAGGTAAATGTTATCTCATTTTTTATCACCTCCACCTGTGAGCATTTTCGCTTTATTTTCTGCTGCTATCCTGTTGAGCAGGGTAAATGGGAGAGTGGCTGGATGGAGTATTTTGATGGAAATTTGAGTCTACGGTAAGACTGGAGCTGATCTGGGAGGTAGGGGAGTGCAGAAATCAGTTCCAAATAAAACACATAAACATCATCAGAACAAATACTAAAGATCAGAAGAGATGCAAATCAGCATTTTGTTGTGTAAAAGAAACAGGAAGGAAGACTTCTATAAAAATTAATAATAGTGTAAGAAGAAAAATTTTGGTAGGGAACTAACAAAAACAGAAACAAAAACACCTACCCCAAAACTACCGAGTTATATAGATGAGAAAACAGGGTGGGGGGCTCTGTCTCAAAATCTTCTCTTTTACTAGGAGTCCTTGTTTTTTCCACATCAATGAGCTTTCTATAAAATATTAAGTTATGCCTGTATTTACAGAAGGTAAATATGAGAAACACACTCCAGCCCAGTAAATATTAACTTTACTATTACTAGTAGGAGGCCATAGATATTATACTGACTGACACTGCAGGGTCTCAGGATTGGTCAGAGCTTGTCCTGGGCTGAGCTTCTTCTAGCTTTAAACATTTCCCATGTACTGTATATGATACGATAGTATACATGTCATAGTGTATATGATATATCATATGCTATCCCTATTAATTACAGTGTGTAAATAGCCCAAGCTGAGTCTGAAGAAGACTACTGTGGAGCTTTAGATGGGAGCCCATAGGAAAGAAGATAACTGTAATAGGAATCGTATAAAAAGACAAGCAAACAGGCTTTAAGACTGGGGCAGAAGCCACTAGTATCATGTGCATCAAAACCCTCCCAGCAAAGAAACAGTGGTGCTGGTGAGTTGTTCTAAACACTTCCTGCCTCCACCTCACCTCTTGAGGAAGACTGAAACTGCTGACCTTAGAACCCAGAGGGATTGTGAAAAAATAAGGATATTATCTGAAAAAAGGGGAGAATACCGGGAAAATTCTGACAGTAATTGTTACCCTTTTTTTTCAAAAGGGCTTTTCTGTATTAATTAGACAATTAAGAATTCTATAGCATTAAAATAGTGATTGGACTAAAAATACTTTTATATGTTTGAATAACAGGTTTCCTTTTGCCTATAATCAGATTTTCAGATTTTGAGAGTAACAATATCAACCAGTATATTGATGATGATACATAAAATCTCTGGTCTTAAAAGAAATAAACAAACCAACCTGCTAGCAGTATGTAGTATTTAGGAGATCACACTAAGTTTTCTATGAACCATTATATACATATATGAAATCGATTGTTTTTTTCTCCAAGGGAAAAATTAACTCTTCCATGTTATTAGTAGGACTAACTGATATAGTAAAAAGAGGAAAGCTACTAAAGTACGCTCCTTTCTTTTCTTTTTGAATGTGAAATTGATCAATATTAATCCTTTTGAATTACACGCAGTTATTTACAGATTTCTTTTATGAATGGAACTGCATACAATTTTTGTTTTCCAGTAATATTTTGCTGATAATTGAATGTTTGGAACATTCCATTGGAAATTATTGCTGAATATTGAAAGCACATTCTATTGGATTTTATTCTCCCAATGAATTTCTGAGCCTCTGGAATTTGCTGTTCTTTCATGAAAACACAAGAAGATTTGGACACTCAAATATAAATTCCAAAATTTGCTTTTATTACTTAATTACTAGGAATTTTGAGTTTTAAATATACTGTTTCTTAAAAATAATTCATCCTTCTGGAAATAATAAGTTCCTTGAGAGGAAACTAGGATTTTGGTTCAAATGGTAAGTCTGAGTTCCTAAAGCTATCAAATTAGTCATATATAATAATTACATCTTTATATTTGCTCTCATAACCATGTATTAAGTATATCTCCAGATGCAAAGTTATGCAAAGTGCACTTATTAGAAAATCCTTTTCCTCTTCTTGTCATATCACTTGTTTTCATTCTGGCTGATTTCTGAAATACTTAGGGGATTTAAGACTTCATATAAAAATGATTCAGGCTTAATGAGGTTATATGCTAGGCAGTTCTGTTTGATGCTTTTCTTAACTGAAAATAAGTGAGCTTACATAGACACCCAAAGCATAGTAAAGTGTTTAGAAAAAAGCAGAAATTTTACTGTTGGTTTGGAAGCTTTGAAGTGGAGTAGGGGGATAGAAGGCTGCATAAAGTTTACCACATGCTTTGATCAGCTTTAGATATAATTAAAAACATTTTATGTGTACTTAAAACAAAAAATAATATATTTTTAAAGGAATTATTCTTCATATCACATCGGGGTTTAAACAATAATTTCAAATATTATTATTCATAAGATCATATCTGAGAAGAGAAGGGGAAATGTTTTACAAAGTATTTGTTTAGGTCCACAGTCCTTGATATTCCTGCACATGTGAAGTCAGTGGGATTTTGAAAATATGCAGTAGTTGTTACCCTGCAGAGTCATTGACTACATACTTTATTTCTGTGCTCTTTTCCCATGTATTTTATCTTACAGTATAACATTTAACATCTCTAGTGCCTGGTACAGTTCTACTACACTAGTCAGTCACTGTGTTTTGACTACAATCAGAAGACTGTATTAAAACATATGTTGTACCTGACATTTTAAACTCAGATGATCTTAATTTTTCATGGTTTTAATTTTATCTGATGAGACCCCAGACTCAGTCTTAGATGCTGTTGTTTTAAATATTTTCCGTATAATTCTTGCATCATTCTGCTTATATCTTTCTCTGCCAGTAACAATGACACGCTTTCTCTCCTTCAGATTTAATTTTGTCTTTTAGGTTGTAAAGATAAAACAATCTTTATTGGGGTCAATTAATTATCACAGAATAAAATTTTGTGACTTTAGAGGTGACTTTACAATAAGCACATTGCCAGCTTTTACTGCTTGTGTCTAAAGCAAACCTATGGAAAAAAAAGAATAAAAGGCACATTCTGTTAGAAGTCCAAAAGAGCAAGCACACAATGAATAGAAAGATCGATAGAATAATCAATAAATCCAGAAAAGGATGATATAGAGGATAAGTTAGCATCACAATTAGTAAGCAGATGACAGTTCATAATAACATCTCTAAATAAAACACAATCAATGTTCTTAAATATTTTGTAAAGGAACAAATCTGGTAGTTGGATGAACATAAATAAATTCCTAGAGAATGAAAGTAGTGGCTTAAGTGATTTAGGAAATAGGCTAAATATATTTGGAGATGAGTAAAAAACCACAGATGATACTTAGATCATAAGAATTTTTTATACGTTTGAGAAGATGTATAGTGGAGAATATTTAATCCAATTTTATTACAATACTTTATAGTCATATTTATAGTGCGATATAAATGGGCATTCTGGAAAATACACATATTCAGCAGACCAAATATGAAAAGATATAGCTCCACTAACTTCAGTAGAATTCCAGCTAAATTTTAGGGAAAAAATGCCACTTTTAAATATGATTATTTTTTGTCTTGGGCACAGATTATACATTCTTACATTTTGAGATTGAAGCCCAGAAAGTTTGTTTCGGGGTTTTTTTTAATACCTAATACTAAGTGTACTTACTTATTTATATGTCATACAAGTATCTTCTCAGGGATTTGGCTATTGATAGTATTTTAAAGTCATGATGAATTGTACTTGCTCTCATTTAAAAAAAAAAAAAAAAAGCCTTTTTCTTTTGCAAGTGGTATCATAGCTCTCTAATTCTTGGAAAGCCTCTTTATTCTTCTAACCATAAAAGGGAAACAATTATTTTTACATAGAGTGGAAGTAATACAGCAGAAAAAAATTATTTGTTGTTGTGGAGTTAATATTTTACATGGACCATGATGGAAAAGGACAACACATGGCTTCTATTCAAAAAAGCAATTTTCTTTGTGAAAGAGCATAATACATCAGAAAGAAATATTTCTATCAGCTGCATGGCCACTTTCTATCTATTCAAAGGAAAGCTTTTGCATTACTCCTCCCCCAAATACAATACTCTTATGGCTTACATCTCTGTACACAGCACATTAATTCCACAGACATTAGACTCTTTCATTAACTAGTGCTCTCCCTGTTGTGCCCAGCTGTTTGACTTTGCCTGCTCTCTGGCTTCTTTATTGACCTCATTCTGCTTCTGTTATTTTCTCTCTCTCTCTCTCTCGCCTTTACACTTCTTTTCCTGAAGAGAAAGGTTGGTCAGCACTGCAGGTAATTTTAGATTTATTTTTTGAAACCTCAGACCCCATATTCTCAAACCAGTATAACAATTATCTCAGGTCAGTAGTATGTGGCAGAATGTGTAGCTTGCTGTGTACTCCTTTCAGTGCCTATTGTCAGGCAGGTTTCCAGTGCTTGCTGTGTGCCCCTGTCAATAACTGCAGGCAGGAAAAGTCAGGACCTGTTGTACTTTTTCCTTGGTGTACCTGTGTTGATTTTTAAACTTGTATATAGTGTAGGTTTCAGATAGCTATGGATCTGCCAGATGTTGAGGGTCCCCTCTTTTTGATCACGTTGAGGTTGGCAGAAGTTCTGTGTTCACAGCTTTTGGATGGGATCAAGCTGTAAGTCACAGTGTTTGAACTCTGTCAGGAAACAAAAATAAATACAAAACCAAACCCAACCCTGTATAGTCTCCAAGTTCAGATAAAGATTCCCAGTAAAACTGGGTATTGCCTGGAGATAACTATAGGGAACTGTTTTCACTCTGTTTTGAGATCTGCAGATGTACATATCAAAAGAAACCTGCCTAAGAACATCAGAGGAAAGCTGGGAGGAGTGGGATAAACTTTTCACAACACAGTGGAGAAATACTGCATGGGATACCCTCTATTTCCTGTCTGGAATTATGAGAAGCTTTTGGGGAAGGCTCTTTTTCCATACATGAGTTCAGCTGGGTTTACCTATGCACCATCCTGCTGCTGCTGTTCCCAATGGAAGTGGTCACACGAAATGATGGGCAGAACTCACCATGGTTCGCTTCTTGCTGCATTTGGCCATGACCAGGTTCCATACTGCATGCACTGTTGCACAGTGGCACCTTGACTTACGGTTTCATGACAACTCCTACTTCCCAGAAAGTTTATTTTTCTAGAACCAAAACATAAATAGTCTGTTACAGATATTCTTTAAATAAGAACCTGTGAACCAATTTGAGCTAGAAGATAATTTAGTATGAACTTGACTTAAATTCATCGCCATCATTTGTTATTATGCTGTTTAATTATGGGGCTAAAACAAAGAAACTCCAGTAGCTTGAGTAAACATTTGGTTTTAAAAAAGGAGCTGTGTTTAATAAGCCTTTATTGAAAACTCTTTGTGACTCAGCCTTTCTTGTTAGGTGTCAAAGTTCAGTATCCAGTGATTTGACATTGTCATGGACACATAAATACTGTATTTGGTCCCTAACACAGGTGGATAGTATCTCCCTGTTGAGGCTTGTAATTCATCTATCTCTAAAAAACCTATGACAAAATTAGGTATTTAATTTATTAGTAGGTGTACATTGTACATTTGAAATCAAGGTGCAAACTAGAAACCT